>NC_141547.1:108245000-108578333 GCF_021556685.1 Rattus norvegicus
GAGCCTACAGTAGGATGGGAGGAACAGCAGCCGAGAGCCAGGGCAGGAAGCTGAGAGATTCCATCCTGACTACTTCTACACGTTTCGACCTCCCAAAGGTTCCAACAACAACCCCACCTCCTCTCCCACCCAGGGATCATGTGTTCAACTATGTGAGCCTATGGGGGACATTTCTCCTACAAAACACGATGAGCAGCCAGAGTTCTGTCCCAGGATGGTAAGGTGGCTCAGCAGGTAAAGCCACTTGCTGCCAAGGCTGATGACCTAAGGTTGATGTCCAGAGCCCACACTGTGGGAGGAGACCTCCACAAGCTTGCCACGGCATGCCCATGCCCACACACAAACATAAATGAATAAAATATAGTTTAAGAATATTTATAGAGTTCTTTCCCGAAAAACTAAGGAGCCATCTTGAATTCCTTAAGGATCCACCGAGCTAGAAGTTCACATCTTCAACTACTATTTAGTTACTTTCAGAGAATGAAGTGAGGGTGAAAGTTATCATGATAGCATCAAGCAGGAAATCCTGCCCCCCAATTTCCTTTGTGGCTTTCCCCAGCCTTACCACTACAGTAAAGGGGGCACAAAAGTTCTTCCCAAGTTAAACAGTACAGTCTGACCAGCAGACCTGCAAGTGTGTCCAATGTGCCAGCCTTGTTTTAAAAGGGTAGAGGCTGGACAGGAAAATGGCCTGACCCCACCTCCTCTTATGTCTATGGAATGGCAACACAGTTAATAGTTTCTATAAGTGGGTTTTATACTTTAAGTCAAACCAAATTTTCATTATTAAGAAAATAATCAAAGCTTTCACGTTACTTCCACAGAAGACAATGTGGAAAGCACAAGCAAGCCCATGCTGTTCATTTACCTAAATTTAATTTTTTTAATAATAAAAACAAAGCTTTGAATGGAAATAGATACAAAGACAGAAATTAGTTTTTCTCTTTTCTTTGTTCTGTAAACATGCCCGTCATTAAACACATCTGAAAATCTGTTCACACCACATGCAGGCCCGCCCAGTGCATTCCTCTCATCTCACCTAAGGCTTTATCGAAGTGTAAGGTATTTTCAACAGGAGTAGGGTGTGCGGCATGGAGTATGAGGACCTGGCTGTTGGTACCAGCATGGAGGTGGGTAGTACAGGGTAAACCTGCCTCCTCACGGACAGAGACAGTGCTATTGCTGGTTACCTCTGCTCTACCACTCTGTCCTTCACGGGCGTTTCATTGCTTAATGAATACCTAAGCCTTTCTCAAGAGCCACTATAAAGACAGCAATCTGTGATTACTGTGGGAAGGCCTGGAGGCTCATACATGTTCTGCAGGCATTAAGACAGTAGAGTCTCCTGTCAGGAGCACGTGGAATTAAACCACAACTGCTGCTTACGCTTGAAAGATGAACCCTATCACTTTAGCAAACACATGGAACAAGTGCCTCATTTGTATGTGTCTGGGAGGATAAATATGCACTTCCTCACCTATAGAAATCTATTCTGTAAAAACAGAGATCTCAAGGGAACAGAAGCAAAGATGGAGATGTTTGCATCTGTGGCTTTCTGAACTGATTGCTATCCCTAACCCTGAGCACATACCAATTTTGAAAATTTAAAGGTCATTTTCATTTGAGTGGGAAATACCTTATCATTGTCACTTGACAACAGCAAAGGACCCATGGATGCACAGGCTACAGGAAAATTCCAGAAAATTGACTATGACCTTGAAAGGACATGTCAACCGCTGTCTTGGAGGAGTAGTCTAAAACAAATAAATACCACCCTGAATTCTTGCATTTTCCTTCTGAGAAATACCAAGTCAATGTGACCCTGTCACATCATTTTTAAGCACAAATAACAAGGCAAATATTAGTGCTTCCTTTTAACAATGGACACTGGGGACATTAATTTTATAGTCAGTCACTTTCTCTGAAGAACAGCCAGCAAACAATTCAAAAGGTGGGGAACTTACTGGTTGGCCAAGTATCCATTCACCTGTACTTAAGACGGGACATTCCCATTTTCACTCTGATTTACAGGGGTTCAATTTCATATTTCATATACAGGAAAAACAAATCCCATTAATGTTTTTAGTAGTTGCTCTATGCAGTGGGAGCTAAGGACTGTCAGGATTTCGGAGCTGATGAGAAATGCCAGTCTCATGATCACTCTGCACTGGGATGTGTGGCAAAATGAAGGTCAAGCAAAGCACTACAGCATCAGCTGTCATGCGGTCAGGAGGCAACACCGAGACACCTTTAGCCATGTCAGCCCAAAAGAGGCTGATGATAAAAACATGGGAGGTGCTCTGGACCCGATTCAAAGGAATGGAGGAGTTAAACCACTTCCTACATACACTCTATAGTTAGGGTTTATTGAGTGATCACTGGGGACCGGCATCTTTGAAAACACTGCTAAAATGGAATTAATCCTCAGAAACGCTATGTGAAGAACTGTAAGGGTTACAGCAGTTCACTGACTTGTGCAGTCTCAAGGAAAGCACAATCCTAGAAGTCTGATCCTGAAGCCCCTATTTTCCGTATTCTGCACCAGCAATGTTCATGGGCTGCAACTAGAATGAATAGGGTTACACCTTGAATGCCAAACAAGGTTGCCCTTCTCCTGATAGGAACAAGCTGAATTCAGTTTCTTTACTTTTACTTTTTGTTTGTTTTTCAAATAGGGTTACCATTACACCAGTTTTATGTGATGCTGGAAATGGAATTCAGGACTTCATGTATACTTAAGATACCCTGCAACTTAATGTCATGAGAATTCCAAAACTGAAAGTTTTTGGACATCCTTATGCAAAACACCCTCTATCTTTCCAGTTGTTCATTAAACAAGAGAGGTGTCCCTCCCGCCGTCTCCCTCACACCTGTGAGGCACATATTTATCAACCTTGCACTACTGCAAGGCCTTTGCTCAGTCATTACTAATCCAAATCCAAGACTGACATCTTAAGTATCACATTGCAAAACAGTCCACTCTCGCTCCCATCTAAAATAGTCTAACAGGTGTCTTATTGTTGTGGTTTGCCCTGGAGTTATCTGTATTTTGAAGCTAATTCCACTGCCCCAAGGACAGCAGCCTAGTCAGTACACAGGAATCAGGTGGCTTCACCAGAAACTTCTCCCCATTGAATTTGTAAGATACAGGTGAGGGGCAGGTATAGGACAGAAGGAGGCCTATCATTGGAGGAGAAGGAAGGATGGGTGGGAGAGAAGTTTGAAGGAAGAGGAGGAGATTGAAACAGAAAGGAGGAGAGGAGAGGGAAAGAGAAGCTGTGGCAGGACAATGGAGGCTGAAATTAAGATTCCGCTCTGTGTATTTACAGGTTGTTATTAATGTTCTTAGGGGATGGATGGTACCAGGCTTTGTATGTTTATGTGGGCAATTATATCCTACCAATTGGGTCAAAGATTATTGTATTGTGTGTTCTTTTATGTGAGGGTTTGAGTGTAGGAAAGTGCGTGGTGGCTGGAGACACTGGGCTGCTGTGGAGTTGGGATGTGTTTCCGCCGAGATATCTAAGAGATATCTTGAGGCACCGCGGTGCTGGACCTAGTGAGATAAAAGACAACAATACTTTTTTTTTTTATTTTTTATATTTTTACAACAACATCTTATGTCTGTGATCTCAGCACTCTAGAGACTAAAGGGAAAAGGAGATGGATACTAGTGCCCAGTCCAGCCTAAGCTACACACAGCAAGACTTGTACTATAACAACAACAACAAAAACAAAGAACAAAAAACAAAACCAAAAAACATGACCAAGAATAAGAAATATGTAATTGCACAAACATATGCTGGGCCCCGGAGCCAATGACTTATGAAAGCTAGTTTTGCAACTCTCTGCCATCAGGTACTTGACCCAAACATGAAATATTTCACCACTGTACCTGCTTGAAGGCATTAGCAGTGTAGAATTAAGGCTCTGAATAAGATTACATAGGGTTTTCCCTTTAATATGTTTCCAGAACTACCCTGTTCTTGGGCTTGATCACTTAAGGGACCCCTAACCCCACCCCAACATGAAACCACAAAGCAGCATGTCTACATTCAGGGAAGACATGGGAACATTCTTCAATGGGATTTGGAGCAAGCAGGGCTTAATTAATAAAAACATAATTTGGGGCAATTAGCAGCAGCAAAATGTTTAGTTGAGGGTCTTTTTATCTCAAGGCCATTCATATGGATAGAGGCTCAGGATTAATGAAGTTTAACGAGAGCAGCAGCAGCTGGTAATTAGTCTGTGAAGAGGAAGCAGTAATACAAGGAGAAAAGGACTTTACTCGGGCCTAGGACAGTTCTTTAACTATGGGCTGTACCCTGAGCTACAAAGTGGTTGCAGGGCAAATGAAAGGCTAGAAACCAGACAGTCACACATGAAAATCAAGTGAACAACCACAACTCCCCAGGTGAAGGAAACCAAAGCATGAAAGTTGGTTGCAAGGTTGCCTGGCCAGTCTAGAAGGAGCCATTCAGCACCAAGGATGCCCCAAGGAGGCCAAGACACCCTCAAAAGCAACCAAGGACAGCCATGTCTGGACAAGCAGAACAGCCAACAGTGTCTGTCAACCCACCTTTCTATGAAACGTCTCTCTCTGCACAGAACTAACAATATTGAAGGGCTACGGATGGAGAGCAGCAGTTACAGCTAGTAAAATTCTTTTCAGATGAAAAACAGCAGCAAATAAACCAGGAATGGAGGTCTATGTCTGCAATCCCAGCTAGGGAGGTAGAGGATACCAAGTTCAAGGCCTGCCTGGGCTTCAAGGTTAGCATGCCTCAGCAGCTACAACTCTTGCTTCATGTTCAATCATCAATAACACACACGCACGCACACATGGGAGAAAGGAAAGGAAACATGAGGGGGAAAATGAGAATACTAGGATTATAAAGTCATCATACACTTATGCATACACTCCACCACATACACATATGCAGCAATGCAACAAACAGTGTGATCTTCTCAGTTCATAAAGGCCTGAGCTTTACATGGTTTTCCCGTTGATCCAACGGTATAAAGGGCTAGCTAGGGCCTACAAATGAAGTGACTGACAAAGTAGGTAGGCTCTTGTTAATCTGCTTCAAGTTTCAAATACTGTCTAGTTCTATGTTTATGTTTAGTTGTATGTTATGTTTAAATACATATAGCTAGTTCTACCTTTAGTCCCTACCACTTGACAAGCCAACAAAGAAGAAATCGTATAAAACAAAGGCACCCCAAGTAATCTTCAAGAGATTTTCTCCAAAGAACGTCTTCCCAGCTATCACTGTTCTGACAATCCGGGGTACTAGGTAACCCTTTCGGATATTTCAGTTTTCCTGGCGTTGGCTTCCTTCCCCAGAGAGCTCAAGGCTAACAGAACCAGCCCAGAAACCTTTCACCTTTGGCTGTAATGTAAATGAAACCACGGTTACTTATTTACATAACAAAGGTATTCAGGTTGGTCCTAGCAACAGAAAGAGCAGCTCTCAGGTGCTATTAAAGGAGAATGAGGTTTAGTTTTAGAACCCTTTCCAAGGACAATACAGTAAACAGCTCTGGACTATTTACTTGCACTGTCTTGTGCAAGGACTTGGTGGGAAAGCCCGGAAAACAACAGTCATTTCGGTCTAGATGCACTAGCTAAAACCAGCCCCTAAATTCTCACATTCTCTGACTCACCTTCTTTTGGTGAACCCAAGGTCAGGAGTTTCTAAGCCACACAGAAGTACTGTTGAGAGGTTTGTCCAATGCTGCTCTCTGACTGCAGCCTGGAGCCAAGTGTACCTGTTAAGGGGCTAATCATGCTAATCCTCCTACAGAGGGAAGGAAGCCTTGCTCCTTGAGTACCAGAGCCCATGTCAGAAAGTTTGAGTTTACTCATGTAATGGCTGACTAGGTGTCACAGCCACAGGCTCAACCTGGAAGAAAAATGGCAAGATGTAGCCCAATACTGCATTTCTTCCCTTCCACACCTACAGAGGCCACAAGACAAATGTAAACTATTTCAACTGTCTTTGTAACTGTCTTTGACCATGTACTTGTTTTGTTATAGGTCCTTCTAAATTTCAAATGCACTGCAGCTTAAAGTAAAGGGATATAAATCCACAATCAACTTTATGTTTATGAGAGAAAAGAAGACCAAAGAATACACACGTTCACACAAGTAAGTTACTCTTTAGATAGATCTTGGGGGAAAGACCCATTAGCAGGGTCATGACATCTTTCAGAACTTCCCAAGAAAGTCACATTTTTCTCCAGACAAAGAAGCCAAAGAAAAGAGCCCATCAATCCTATGATGAATCTTGTGATTCTGGACTGAGTACAATTATCACAAATACACAGAAAAAGTCACCACCAAAAGGCACTGGCTCAGATCAAATTAAATCATAAATATAATAAAGCCCTTACTTCCCTGGTGCCAGAATTAAAGCATTAACAGCTAGCGCAGAAACAAGCATGGATAAACCTCTCTAAAAACTATTTTTTCCATGATAAGGAGAAATCCAAAAAGCGGCCTGAAAAATGACAGCAGAAGCTGAGAGTCTTTGCTTACACCAAACCCCAAATATGAAGTACTTTCTTTATTTCAATGAGGACATCAGATACCAAAGGGCCAGTTGGGCCTAAACTTAACAATGAATAGCAGAGAAGCTGAAAAATCTTAAAAATCAAGAAAATTCAGCAGCTGGGAGGGCACACCTTTGATCCTAGCGCTCCACTCCCGGGAGGCAGAGGCAGGCAGATAGATCTCTGGGCATGCCTGCCCGGTCTGTGGAGTTCCAGCACAGCCAGGCTACACAGTGAAACCCTGTCTGGAAAAATGAAACCAACCAAACAAGAATCATCAGGCTGAGGACCTGAACGTTGAAAGTTACCGTTGTCCCGTGCCAGAGACACTTGGGCAAAACTCCGTATTTCTGCATAATACTGTCAGCTTTTGGAAATTGCTCCAATGCCAATTCCTGAGAAGGGAAGACCATACTTTAAACTCCAAAACCTTTACATAAACATCACCAACCATCACTCTAGTAGGACCTTTTGCTTTTAATAAAGGCAAAACAGACCAGAAAATTCTATACTATTTATTGAGCCTCTTTTACTTCAGAATCTCACCAAAGTAAAACAAGTCTTCTGAGATAAGACATGTCTTGAACACCACACTGACTCACCATACTCCCCTCCTTGCCACCACCAATTATGAACCAGTCTGGACAAAATCAAGAATCTTAACTCCCACAATTCACCCTTCCCAAATCAAGGTGTCTCAAGTCTTTTTGCAAAATGCTAGTCTGAGATCTGGAAAACCATAGAATAGACTAAGGAATTATCACTCAAAACACTAGAAAGCCAGCATAGCAAAATGATTTTGGGGGTTTTTGTTTGTTTGAAACAACAGCAATAACAAACGGTCTCAAAGCAAACTGCCGGGGTTGTGATTCTGAGCACACGTTACAAGCTGAGCATTTCTGGTCAATATGCTCTTCGTGCCTCACTCTGCCTCTCTTCATGATGGATTCAATGGGATTCAGTAAGGAATACAGGAAGCAAGGCTGCAAACACACAGAACTGTACTGCGCACAGTGAATATCCACAAACCTTGTGTGGCTGCTCTTGAGAATACTCCACCTTTCTGAGCAGCAGACTTTAGGCAAGGACCTCTCATTGTGCCCCTGCTGACTCCCATTCCTTTACGGCCCGTCACTTACTCTACAGGACTTGATTCCTTGATCTCAGAGAACAGGACACCTAAATTGTTTAAATTTGGGTTTTGTTCTTTGTTCTGGGGGGGTGAGGGTGCTTTTTCTCTTTTCAGTTATTTGGAAAACTGAAACACCAGCTACTTGTCTAATGTTACTTTGCCAACTCTGGCTTCTAAGCAACAGATTCTGTGGACCTGTGCCAACATTAACTTACAGTTGACTAACAAATGGAGGCAAAAATCCCAAATAATAACCATAAATAATTGAAATGAGGGGAAATACTGTATCCCAGGTACATCCCCCACCAGGCTCCAGTTTTGTGACTCCCCTCCTCTGTTCATAACCATCTCCATGTGCCTGCCCATCATCACATAAGCTTCATCATGGTTTTGACGATTCTCCCAGAATTATTTTTTTACATCCTATGATCCAGAAGGCAATATACCTTGTACAACTTGAAACATTTGCCATTTCTACCTAGTCTTCTCTTTCAAAATGTAAATTCAGAGAGTACCTGGCCTTTATATGCCTGTGTTTCCAATGTCGCCCTTGCTTGTTCATCATGACATCTACTTCCTTCTTGTACATCCTGCTGTCCCAGCAGCTGGCCTGCAGCAGTGCAACAACTGCAGCACATTATAAGCAATGGCTTTGAAGCTTTGTCAGTTAGGTTTCAAACAGTGTTTTAGAAATCAAAGCTAATTCATCAAAACAGCAGAAATCCTGAAGCACTTGGTGAGGCCAAGAGTCTCCTTCTTGGGCCTGCACTCACTCCAAAATCAGCATTCTAGCTTTGAGCCAAGCCAAGCCAAGGCAGGATTAGAAAATGGAAGAGTTGGGTGACACAATTAAAGCAGAGGCCTTCTCCCTAACTCTGCTGTCATAACTAAATGGCAGTAAATGAGGTACTATCCCCCAGCAAACACCCACATGTTTGTCTTATACTACATGCTAACTATCTTAGGAAAAAGCAAGAAAACCAAGGTTCTCTGTTGGAACAAAGCCTCCTTAATGTATATAAACAAATTTTCCCTCTCCTTTGGTTCAAAGGATTGTAGACTGATTCAAATGAGCTCTTAACAATGGACACACCCTGAAGTAGAGCAATCTGGTGGCTGCTGCAGTATTTCGCCAGACAGTTCAAACCCACAGCCCTCCCCATCCTGCCCAGTGAGTCTACAGGACTCAGAGTGTTCAGAAGGATCTTGACTCGCCAACTCTCAGAATCATCTAAAATAAGGCTGGCTCAAACTCCATCCTCCACACACCTTTCTTGGATCCATAAGGACTATTTGCATGTGAGTGGATGTTAGTGATGCCCTTGCAGTTATATGCATCACCACTCGATCCTATGCTGTTTTCTTACAATGTCAACGGTAACCAAATTAAATGGCTGCATAGCTTTTATGGAAGAATTCAGTCATCAGCAACAACAGCTTTATGTTTTGATATCTGAAAAAACTACATTTTTCCAGCTGTATATTATTCGGCCTGTTAATAGGTTAAATGTGCCCTTAAAAAGTCCCCACGAATCTAATACCTACAAAGAATGAGCAATGGCTTAAAGCAAAAACTTAAATAAATCCTATCCACACAGGCTAACAGCTGTGTGTACTATGACTTGCTTTGTGTTGCCACCTATTAGAAAATAGGATTTTAGGGCCTGGGAAGATAGCTCAGTCAATACATTACTTGCTCTGAAGCATAGACCTGAGTTCTATCCCTAGAATCCATGCCAAAACAACAACAAAATACATAAGCAAACAACACAGGCAGTGTGTGCTTATGGCACTCACCACTGGGAAGGTTGAAACAGGTAGTTCTTTAGTAGTTTCTGACCAGCCAGTCCAGCCTAATTAATATGCACCAGGCCAGTAAGACTCATCTCAAAAAACAAACTGGGCTAAACATGGTGGTGCATGGTTTAACCCCCAGCATTTTCAAGGCAGAGGAAGATGGTGGTTCTCTGTGAGCCAGTCTGGTCTACATAATAGTTTCATGATAGCCAGGTATACATAGAAAGATCCTGTCTCAAAAAATAAATTAAAAACAAAACAAAAAATCCTGACATGAGATAGTCATGCCTATTACCCTAAAATTTGAGACACTGAGGCAGGAGGATGAAGATCATATCTCAGGATTTAAAATAAAATAAAATAAAATAAAAAGCCAACAACAGAATTTAAAAAACACCACTTGACAGACTCTTGGGAAATGACTTCTGGCATATGTATACACATGCATACCTATGTGTATATACCTAAGTGTGTGCCTGCACATAATTAACATGTATACGCATACACACAGACACACAAAGAAAAGGGAAAATAGGCAATTTCAAGAATGTTGAAAAAAGTTTTGTCCTGATACAGTTTTGGCTACTAGTAGCTACCTACTTGCTTTATCACTTGCCAGCTCTCTTTTCCCTAGACATATTTTACCTCACAAGCCTCAGGTTTCTCAACCCACAGGACAGATATGATAACACCTACCTCTCAGGGTATCTGAAAGGGTAAATAATGTGTTTGTGTGTAAAGGCACCTGCTTCTACATCCAGCTCATGCTGGAAAACCCCTTGCACTTTTTTTCTTAGACTCACATTCGATACAGAAGCAGAAGTTTGTGGTTTGACTTTGAAGCCACAGGTTATCAGTATACTCGAGTAGCAAGGGCGTGGCTTCTAATCTCTAACCAGATGGCACCAGTCATACTTTTCATAGTAGCACTGGTTTACCGAGGTCAACGTGAGCATGACCCATCCTAATACACAGGGTGGGTAACTCAAGCAGCAGCTTTCCAGTAACTGGTGGCTTTCAGACCTGGGCTGGACCCCTCCAGAAGAAGGAAGGAAACAAACACTGTTCTAGGACAGAGCTATGTAGTCAGAACCTGTGAGAGGGGGTGGAGGAGAGATAGAGATGGGGAAAGGGAAGCAAGGGAGAATAAACTGCAGCGACAACTTCCGAATGCTGGCCACACCCAACCACACCCAGGTTCTCTGGGATGAAATGCATATAGAACAATGGTTTAAAGCTACTGTGGCTTTGTGCACAACCAGGTACAGATGTCAGCTCTACCACTAGCAGTTTTACAGGACAGTGGGGCAAGTTAATTCATTCCTCATATGTAAACATAGATCATTTCTGTTCTTATCTTGAGAATTCTTCAGAATGCATACAGGTGTGATGGCAGTGGGGAACTGAGGCAGGGGGACCACGAGTTCCAGTTCTGTAGTCACACCTGTCTCAAGAGACCAAAACAAAGAGCAGAACTGAGTAAGTAAACAGTGAGTTCAGTAAATGCTGCCACTGTCAATAGGACGAGACCTTTTTTCACCAGCAGGAACCCGAGCAACTGAGTTGGCATTTGTCTTCCCCTCAAATTTCTTGCCTTTCTTTTTTCTTTTTTTTTTTTTTAAACAAATGTGTATTTTTCACAGAGGCTTGACACACAGGAAGGGAGCTGATTCTCACAGCAACCTAGGAGAAATATCCTCTTACTCTGCAAGGGTGTAGTCTACCTTCCCTCTTCCAGAGTATCTACTCAATCCTCAACAAAACTTCCTTCTTGTCTCTTGACTTGTTGGTGAGCTCATTGAAGATGGAGAAATTATATCCCTATGAGTCCAGCTGCCTAGTGGAGCTGGACATAGAAACGCTTCCATAATCAGAATATTAACCAGAGGTTGAATCATGCCTGGTCATTATCCTGATGACCAGGGCTCTTTGTGCAAGAATAGTTTTGTTTTCTTTTCAATGCAAGAAATCTAGTGAGGTTATACTGTAAATTCCTACTGGAAGAGAAGAAACCGTAAGATCATCCATCAACTTCTGAATTACCAAGAGATCTGTGTCTCACTTCCCTTTTCCTTAAACCCTGAGCAGACCACAGGGCTGGATTAATGGCTTAAATTCAAGAGCTCACAAGAAAAGGAGATAAGAAAACCCGGTGACAGCAGGTGAAAGGGTCCCCGTGGGGTTGGGGTGTGTGTATTAAGGACTAGACCACAGGTTCACATTAGTGCGGCAGCCTCTATTCTACCTGAGAGGTAAGCACAGAAGACCACCATCCAGACTCCCCCCATCACCCCAGACTCCTCCCATCACCCCAGACTCCCCCCATCACCCCAGACTCCCTCCCTCCCTCAATTCTACCCCCTCTCCCCAAGGGAAGTTGAATGAATTTACTACAATTATGCACAATTGTGACCAGAAGGCCCCAGTTAAGTAGGTCACAGTGTGGTCCACTGATAAATGACTTTAAAAAGCAGTTTCCCGTATTTCAAGTAGAAAATAACTTATCATTGAAATCATGTATTTACATAGGCAAAAGAAGACTATTTAGAAAATGGAGTAGGGACTGGGAAACACCAAGGCCTAGAAAGTAGTCTGGGATCAAAATTATTAGAAGCAAGGTGAGTGTGCACATTAATGTGTTATTTACATTTCTAGGCCCTGCCTTTGTTTGATCAGTGTGAGTCACCTGTCTGGCTTCCACACAAGTTATTACTCATGCTACAGGCCCTGGGGCAAAGGCACATGTGCAGTGTAAAACGAGGGGTTTGCTTTACAATAACTCGGCACACAAATGTGAATGGCTGCCACACCCAGGGAAATGGGTCCAGTTTCACAGGATGGCCTGTGGAACACTTGTTGCCACGAAGCTAGATCATAAACTTTTCAAGCATTACACTCAAAGGAAGAAAAGAGTCAATGGGAGACATCTAATATCTCACTCTAGCGAACTATTTCTACCTATCCAAACTGTTATAGTTATGTTTAGTTTTTCCTCTACTCCCCCAGCAACATTAAAATTTCACAGCACCTTGCAGTTCTTAAGAATACATTCACAGGTAATACCTAAACAGAGAGTTAAGGGCAGGAATCACTAGGATGACATCAAATGAAATAAGCTTAGCCCTGACCTTCCAAAAGCTGTACTTAGATTGCAGATTCATTCTTTCATCCAATAGTTCAAGGGAAGGAAGACAACCAGGACGAAAGAAGTCCCTACGTGTCAACTGTTTTCCTTACTCCACCATCCCACTGTGCTGGCTGGCTTTATGTTGACTTGATGCACGCTAGAGTAATTTGGGAAGAAAGAACCTCAACTGGGAAAGTGTCTGTACCAGCCTGGCCTTATAGGCAAGCCCGAGATGCCTTTTCTTCACTCACGAATGGTATCAGAGGACCCACCTCACTGTAAAGAGTGCCACCCCTGACCTGCTGGTCCTGAACACTGTAAGAAAGGGGAATAAACAAGCCATAGGGAAGCAAGCCACGTAAGCTGCACTCCCTCCATGGCTTCTATTTCAGTTCCAGCCTGTGTTCCTGACCTTAGTTCCTTGATGTAGAACCGTAAGCTGAAATAAACACTGTCCATCCACCAAGATGCTTTTGGTCATGGTTTTATATTACGGCAACAGAAACACACGCCAAGGATAAAAAAGAAATAAGCTTCTTTAGCCACCCTCACCCCCAGTTTCTCCGGGGAGTTCACATATCTTTACCTAAGCAATAGCCAATAGCCAAGGAACTAAGGGAGAGTCCCTATATGTGGAATGTGAAGTGCTCTGGTAGACCAAGGTATACAGTTTAATATTCAACTTAATCTCCATAAGCATTCCAAGGGCTATTCTTTCTACATGAGGAAAATAAGGATAAACGAAGTTACCAATGGAGCCAGGATTGAATGTTAACTTTGGTTGCATGTGCTTTCTATCCTCCTCCTGCTTCTGAAGAGATAAAAGTCCTGGGCAGTTGTCCCCACCACTAAGACCAGGTTTGTCACGCTTTCCATGGTTTCCCTGGCTACCAGTACAGAGCACACAGGTGGGAATTCACTTGCACAGCAATTCTGTGCAGATAATACATCACCTCTTCTCTACTATTCAAGACTTAATTTAACAATCATGTTTCCCTCAATACAAATGATAGTAAATTCACATCTCAGGTATAACACACAGAAGCTAATGACTTACAGTGACTCAGTGGAACTCACCAGTTCAATAACTAAGAATTAAAATAGATGCAAATAAAAATGAAGTAGCCCTTAAAGCAGTGGTTCTCAATTTGTGGGTTATGACTTCTTAGAGGGGGTCACATATCAGACATAGCAAAATTAGCTACGATGTAGCAACCAAATAATTTTATGGTTGGGGGGGTGGGTCAGTATAAGAAGAGGAACTATATCAAAGGGCCACAGCATTAGGAAGGCTTTTCCTTAAAAAGGAAAATTAATTTTAAAAATGACAGTGCCTCCTGAGAGACACAGCAAGAATACAGCAAATACATAGGCGAATGCCAGCAGCAAACCACTAAACTGAGAACGGGACCCCCGTTGAAGGAATCAGAGAAAGGACTGAAAGAGCTTGAAGGGGTTCAAGACCCCATATGAACAACAATGCCAAGCAACCAGAGCTTCCAGGGACTAAGCCATTACCTAAAGACTATACATGGACTGACCCTGGACTCTGACCTCATAGGTAGCAATGAATATCCTAGTAAGAACACCAGTGGAAGGGGAAGCCCTGGGTCCTGCCAAGACTGAACCCCGAGTAAACATAATTGTTGGGGGGAGGGCGATAATGGGGGGAGGATGGGGAGGGGAACACCCATATAGAGGGAGAGGGGTAGGGGTTAGGGGGATGTTTGCCCGGAAACCGGGAAAGGGAATAACATTAGAAATGTAAATAAGAAATACTCAAGTTAGTAAAAATAAATAAATAAATAAATAAAACAGTACTTAAATAAATTAAAAAAGAAAAAAGAAAAAAAAATGACAGTGCCAGGTATCTTTTAAGAGACAGTTTGGTCTTCTATGATCTTGAGTGAGTGTATTATATCTATCAATGCTTCCAAAGTAATGTCTACAGTTTGTACAAAATTTCAGATTAAATACACATAACACCCTTGAAACTGCTTTTTGTTCGAATGGTATCTAGCTACAAAACTCAAATAAAGACACACTCTGTGCACTTTCCATCAGACAAGAGCAGAGCCTTGAGACTATGGCTTCCTCACATTCTTCATGTGTGCCTTAGTGTCCCTCAAATTAAGTCTCCACTTGCATCATTTCACATTAGAAAGGGACAATAAGGGCTGGAGAGATGGCTCAGCCATTAAAGGCTAGGCTCACAACCAAAAATATAAGAAAGGGACAATAAAGCCAGACACTTCACAGGGCCTTCGTGAATACAGGCCAGATATAGACCAGTCTGTGTCTCCATGATACCATGATTACTGTAGTGCTGCATAAAAATACTGCAAACTGGGTTAGGGGGACACAGGCTAACAGCCAGCCCTGTGGAAGGCAGGCAGCATTCCTCTGGCTGCATCTAACAAAGAAGGTTCTGAGAGATGGGGCTGGCTGCTCTCTAGCTCCGGCAATAGCTGCTCTAGGTGCTTTTCACGAATTTGAAAGTAATCACCATGGTGACCTTGAATATACATCAAAACTCACCTGGCCCAAGGGGCTCATTAGCTCTAAGTTCTTTCTAAATAAAAAAGTGCATGTTTCACTTGAGTGCATTTCCAGGCAAGCTAAACACTCTCCCAACACACAGAAGGAAACCACACCCAGAAGTGGAGAGTTCTGCAGGGGAGGCGGCTGTGGGGAGGAGCTGAATAGGGCTACAAGTTGAGGTACTGTCTACCAAGCCTCCTTGCAAACAGCTGAAATCATTACAGAAGCTGTGGGCTAGGGAGCACTTACCTCAAGGACCAAATAGCCATGGATTTCCACACAGAAACTCATCTGAGTCTTACATGACTACAGTAGATATTGTCCCTACCCTACTTAAGGAAACATTTGGAGACTGGTAAGTGCAGTTGTCAGGTTTACAAAGGCAAGTTGGAAATGTATGCCAGGATTCACAGAAATAACCATGTGAAAAGCTTAAGATATTATGTGAAGTAAAGCGTAAGGCGACACACTAAATTTATTTGATTATAACGTGTATGTGGTATGGATAGTACTGGAAACTTAAACTTGCTGCACTGTCAAATTTCATGTAACTGCTTTCACTTTCACTTCTTTTGAGAATATAGTGATACTGATAGTGTTCTATATTAAACATGCTAGGGTAACACAAAGGAACGGCTAGAAATTTAATTCTGTCCTTTAGCCACCCTCAATCCTGCTTTTGCAAACCATCAACAGGACTGGCCAGATTGCTCTGCAGGTAAAGGCACCTGCTATAAACCTACTCACTGTAGTTCAATATCCCTTATACAGTAGGAGAAATTAACTTATTCCTGAAAGTTGTCCTGTGATCTACATGTGCACGCTATGATATACACATGCATGCATACACACACATTAAAAAAATAAAAGACAAGAAAACCTTCCACCAGAGTCACTCAGTGACTTCGGAAGGGCTGTGGCTTCCCTCACATCAGGGAGGGTCTCTATAAGGAACGATCAAGACCAAGGCTCACTTACTTTCTCCTCCAGCCTTCTTTCTCCTAGAAGACAAAAATCTCTGGTCTAAATACAAGATCACTCAATAAAAACAGAGTGTAAACAAGGATTGCCATTCAACACAAGAGATTCTTCCAAGGTTCCTGGTGCCTTGTAAGTCTGGCACTCCAGCAAATGCACCGAGGACTAGCCTCCTGCATCCTCTTATCGTCCACACCTTTCAAAACAAGCATCTTGTTCAGGAGCCAGTAACTACCTTTACATTTAAAACTGGCCAGCACCCCTCCTCCCCAACCCATCTCTGTCTGTCTGTCTGTCTGTCCCCTTTCTCACTCTCCACTCTAGGATTCAGCCACGCAGGAAGCTACCTCCTGGCATTGAGTTTATTTCTCACTTGCTTTCATGTCAGCTCAGGCTATGCTGACCAACACATTTTCCAACCAGAACACCAAAGCTCAGAGAAAAGCACAATGGAGTCAGTTTTACTTCACCTTTTCTAAAAAAACAGGATCCTTCTGGCTGTTATTTAAAGTGAGCCACACTGACCAAACTACAGAGCTTTCAAGTGGCAGGTTCTGTGTACTATCAAATCTTTAATTAAACTAATCACGAAGCATTAGAAACATGTCCTTATCTGTGGTCTTCACCATTTTTTAATTTTTATTTTTTCATAGCTGGACCTTAATTATAAAGTTGTCAGGGAGATAAAAGAAAAGTATCAGAACCCAAAAACTGCTGGCTTTTTAACTCTGTCTGGGTAACTAATCTACATGAGTAGAATTCCAGCATAGCAGACGTAAGGCTGTGAAGATACCCTTAACCGTATGCAGAGTTGTTGTTAACCACACCAGTTTCAGACAGCTGAAATCTAAACAACTCCTGAAGTCAGGACAACATGGGATTCTTACAGTCGGTGTGCACATTTACACTTTCTTTAAAGGAAATTGAAAGACTGTAGCATTTGCTGTCCAACACCACCCCGGTAAAGTAAACCCTGGAAGTTACTTTGAAGAGGGAGCGAAGGCCAGATTTTCAGAGAGATCAGTGCAGGGTGTGGTCAAGCTCCACCTACCGCATTTCCAAGCAGCAGACATTTTTTGTTCTTGGGGTTAAACCTAATAAGTTATTTATTAGGCGCACAGAGGTAAAGTGCTGAGCTGAACCATTCTCAGGGCTATCTTGTCCTATCCCCCTTCCCCCCTTTAACTCAATGGGAGAACAGGGTAACTAACCCCATATGGCACAGGCTCACAATTGTTACGTGGCTTCCCTAACTATAATAGAAGGATAAAGCCCACTCCTGGCTAGCTAAATGCCATTTTCCTTATCCACCTTTATTCTAAATACAGATTCCTCCAAGGTTTCACTTCTCAGTAAGAAATCAGATTTTTATGCCTGTCCCTACGGGGAAGCAACTCTCGGAATGTACAGAGACTACCCGATAAACTAGTTAAAAATACTTACTGTTGGGATACACCACAGAGTTCCAGAGTCACATAACTTAAGGGAGTTTCTGTTTCTACACGTTCCCAAAATGTGTTGGCACGAATGGTTTAGAGGCACCCCCCCCTCGATAGTTTCAATTTGAAAACCTCTTCAAATAACATAGCCCATGCTCTTAAAAATATTCAGTGGCTTCTTCTGTGTGAGGTGGACAGGTATGACAGGACCTAACCTTATCTTTAAGCTCCAGGATGGAGGAAACACAAGAAAAACAAACAAGTAAACACTAAAGCTACAACAAAGAGCTGTGTGAAAACCACAGCAGAACGGCCAAGTGCTTGCTATCTATCGGTTTACATTTTAGGGGAGGGAAACCAAATGGGGGTTTTGACTTTCATCTCCTGGGAAAGACACATCTGAACTAAACTTCTAAATAATTCCTGGCTCACGAAGCAACTGGCCATCGAAGAAACCAAGTGGAGGCTGAGAATGTGAAAACTAAGATTCTGCAGAACAGTTTCCTCCCTAGAGCCCAACTTTCTGAAGGACACAGGGCTGGTTAGAAAGCCACTGACTGCAACATGCAGACCATCCTAGGCAAAGGATGCAGCAGCCCAGCCCTCCTCAGCTCTCCTAAAGCACAAGCCTCCTCTCCTTGCTGAACTTTTCCTCTGAAGATACCTACTGCCTTGCTTGTCTACATAGATAGTAGTCTTCTTAAACACTGCATTTAAAGGCTGAAGAGATGTTCCTTTGGCAGCCTAAACGGAAATCTGAGCAGCTTTCTGAACATTCTAACTACCCACACTTTGCCCATACATTGATGGTACGTACTACGGGAGAGTTGTCAAATTTGGATTTAGAAAAATCTGAATTTAGACCAGTCATATTGACTGATCTAAAGATAACTACTTGTGTCTTTATAAAAAGCAAGTGACTATCTGCCCCAATGGATTACTAGTACTAAGGAAATGCATTTATTTGGAATTTACTAAATACTTGCTCTCATGCTGAGAGTACTTTAAGAAAAATCTACTAATCCAGATGATATACATTAAGGTTAAGTGCTATAAAAACAATTGTAACTAGCACATCATTCAAAAACAAGGTTGAGTCACAAAGTTATTAGGATTTAATCCTGAGATGAAACTGGTGAAAAGTTTTATTTGATTTGATGATTTGTCCCATAAAGTGGTCTGAGGGACACAACAAAAACAAAACAATATAGCAAATTTCATAAAAATCCCTCAAATGTTCTCATATAAATCCTACCTCTAACCTTCCGACCAGGAGGAGGAGGAAGAAGAGGAAGAGGAGGCCATTTGCTGCTGGAGATAACTTGCTGCTTCGGTAGAGGATCAGGGTTTGAGTCTCAGAACCCACAGGGCTCTTAAATTTAACTTTTGTTCCAGGGGCTCTAACATGGTTATCTCTCTGGTTTCCAAAAGTATTCCATACATGGGGGCCCCATGCACTTACACACACGCAGGAAAAATACTCAGAAGATAAAAATAAATATGTCGCCTAGAAAGTTGGGTCTGAGTCAAGAGCACTTGCTGCTCTTGTAGAGGACCCAGGTTCAGTTCCTAGCCCAACCCTACATGGCTCAAAACCATCTCCAAGTACACAGTTCCAGGGGATCGGACACCCCCTTCTGAAGTCTGAGGACACAAGGCACAATATGCTGTGCATACATACATGCGGGTAAAACATTTATACACGAAATAAATTTAAAAATTATGTCATCAAGTCTGCTCACATTATAATGGGAAATTAAGACCTTAAGTGTGGACTGTCTTCCCAGCAGGATGTAGTAGACTTAGACATTTTCTTTCTCTAAGGCTAAAGAAATAAGGTAAAGCACATATTTTAAGCCACACAACAAACTAAAAGTTTACTAAAAACTTAAGAATGTTTTTCTGTTCCAGAAGTGGCCCTTGCCTTTAATCCCAGCACTCAGAAGGTAGAGGTGGAAGATTTCTGTGAGTTTGGGCCAGCCTGGTCTAGAGAGAGTTCTAGAATATCCAGGGCTATGCAGAGAAACCTTGTCTTGAAAAGATAAACATATAGTGTTCTTTATGATTCATAAGTATAAATTCATCAGCACTATTCTTTCTCCAAGAGCTAAGAAACTAAAATAGCCAAGCATGCTGATGGACACCTATTTTGAAAAGGATGAGGAATTTAAGGCCAGACTCAATTACATAGTGAGTTTGGGATGAACTTGGATTATCTGAGTCCTTTTCTCAAAAATGATGGTTCAGTAGTAGAGAAGGGAGACAGGGAATAAAGGGCTGGTAGATAACTCAATAGGTAAAAGAACTTACTGAGCGAGACTGGTGAACTCAGTTCAATGCTCACATAAAGCTTGAAGGAGGTAATCCAACTCCATAGAGCTGTCCTCTGACCTCCATACGAGGCACATACATATACAATATAAGTAAATAAATTATCAACTTTATAGTTAGGAGACTAGAAGGACAGCCCAATGGTTACAGTGCTTGCTACTCTTGCAGAGGACTGGAGTAGTTCCCAACTATCACACTGGGTGGGTGACAACAGTCTGTAATTTGACCTCTAGGGGAATCTGATGCTTTCTTCTCACCTCCAGGGGAAAACACACACACACACACACACACACACACACACACACACACACACACACACACACACACACACTCACACACGAGAAAGGACCTCATCATGTTATTAGCATGGAAATGAATTCCTGTGGCCTGAAATTCACTATTCTAGGGCAAACTCATCCAGCCAGAAACTTTTTCCACAGCTGCAGCCAATCAGTATTCTGGGCTGAAAGGAAGGGAAGTGGAAGAAGCCAGGCTACAGGTGAGCGCCCACCAGTCTACAAGTTTGACTGCAGTGAAGGAGTTGGAAGAGGAAGGCCACAGTACAGGGTCATTTGCAGAAGTCCTGAATGCCAAGCTCATGAGTAGATAATTTTTCATATACAATAAGCTTAAGAGAACACATTAGGAGACTAACAAGGGAAAGGACTAAGCAGGCAGATGTGAAACCACAGGGAAGGTATGGTGAACTTCTATAAGTTTTCTAAGCAGGAAGCTGAATCCAGTTGTTTCAACTTTCTTCCCTTATCTTAAAGAAAAAAAAAAAAAAGCAACAACAGAATGAATCCAACTTTATAAGACACTGGCTGACCTGAAGAAAGCAATAACTGACAAGTGGGGAAATGAAAAGAAAGCTGTATATTGGTGGGTAAGGTCAAAGTTCAGAGATTGAAGACCCTGACCTCTCTTATGCCACGAACCTAGGAGTGATTAAAACAAACAAACCAAAACCAGTATCTCTTAGTTTCTTAAACCAGTAATATTTCTCCCCATTTATTACTGGCCCAGAAATCTCTACACACTATGTTATCTAAACAGACCAGGTTCCTCTTAATATCAGACTTCGCTCAGCTGCTAGAAGAACAAACCCCCATCAACTGCATCCAGCAAAAAAATATAGTAACATACTTCCCTGAAGTGAAAGCCCTTCTCGGACATATATGCCAAGTATATAACTTCATATAGGGGGCATTAAAAAAAAAATCGGCTCTCTGTTCCTCCCTGTTCCAGAGACAGCTGCATCTTCTTGTGCAGTGCCAGCCTCATCTCATGGACAAGATGGTAAAGGTTGGTGTGAACGGATTTGGCCGTATTGGGCGCCTGGTTACCAGGGCTGCCTTCTGCCTTGCATCTGGCAAAGTGGACATTGTTGCCATCAACGACCCCTTCATTGACCTCAACTACATGGTCTACATGTTCCAGTATGACTCTATCCATGGCAAGTTCAACGGCACAGTCAAGGCTGAGAATGGGAAGCTTGTCATCAACGGGAAACCCATCACCATCTTCCAGGAGCGAGATTCCGCTAACATCAAATGGGGTGACGCTTGTGCTGAGTATGTCGTGGAGTCTACTGGTGTCTTCACCACCATAGAGAAGGGTGGGGCCAAAGGGTCATCATCTCCACCCCTTCAGTTGATGCCCCCATGTTTGTGATAGGTGTGAACCATGAGAAATATGACAACTCCCTCAAGATTGTCAGCAACGTATCCTGCACCACCAACTGCTTAGCCCCCCTGGCCAAGGTCATCTGTGACAACTTTGGCATCATGGAAGGGCTCATGACCACAGTCCATGCCATCACTGCCACTCAGAAGACTGTGCATGGCCCCTCTGGAAAGCTGAGGCGTGATGACTGTGGGGCAGCCCAGGACATCATCCCTGCATCCACTGGTGCTGCCAAGGCTGTGGGCAAGGTCATCCCAGAGCTGAACGGGAAACTCACTGGCATGGCCTTCTGTGTCCCTACCCCCAATGTATCCATTGTGGATCTGACATGTGGCCTGGAGAAACCTGCCAAGTATGATGACATCAAGAAGGTGGTGAAGCAGGCATCCGAGAGCCCACTAAAGGGCATTCTGAGCTATACTGAGGACCAGGTTGTCTCCTGTGACTTCAACAGCAACTCCCACTCTTCCACCTTTGATGCTGGGGATGGCATTGCTCTCAATGACAACTTTGTAAAGCTCATCTCCTGGTATGACAATGAATACGGCTAGAGCAAGGGTGGTGGACCTCATGGCCTACATGGCCTCCAAGGAGTAAGAAACCCTGGACCACCCACCCCAGCCCAGCAAGGATACTGAGAGCAAGAGAGAGGCCCTCAGTTGCTGAGAAGTCCCCATCCCAACTCAGGCCCCAACACTGAGCATCTCCCTCATAATTCCATCCCAGACCCCATAATAACAGAAGGGGCCTAGGGAACCCTCCCTTCTCTCTTGAATACCATCAATAAAGTTCGCTGCACCACCTGTCCCCCCCCAAAAAATCAACAAAACATCCCATACACTAGGTGACTAAGAAAGATTATATCCAGGAGTAAAAAGGCAGACTCCCCAGCATACATAAAATTAAATCAGCACATATAATTTATGATATCAAGACTAACATTTATAAGAACTATAAGTATCAAAACGCCACACCAGGGGTAAGGAGCTGAGAAAGGTTTTTAATAAAAACTCTCATACTGTTTAACCCCTAATCCTCTCTCCTTTTCACTAGGACACTGCTGGGAGTTAGTGGCCCTAACATGATCCACCTTCTTTCGAAGTTAATTCACCCTTTCTCAGTTCCTCAACACAGGTGGTTTTCTGTTATAGAAATACCAACAGTAAATTTATGCAACTCAAAACCACAGTATTTAAAAATAATAACGTCATCTGGAGCTAAAGCCAGGGACAAAGTTTACTTCTAAAAATTTGGTGTATTTACTACCCAACTTAATCCCCACCATTTTTTTTTTAATGAGATTTCCTAGAGGAAAAAGCACATGAACTAAAACATCAAGAGCATTCATGTGATTTTTTTTTAAAAAGACATTTCCTTGTCCAGAAAAGACAGTTAAGACATTTCCTGTGTAGAATGGGCTCCGCCCAGTGCTGTGAGCAGTTTACAACCACACTTAAACCTTTTCGGTAACGGCCTTTTGTTACGGGTGGGTCTGACAATGCATTCCACACACATCCTTTTTATACTTTCTACTGTTTGATGGTTTTTACCCAAACTACACAGCATGGACAGGCTAGAGACAGAAAAGGATGATGTCTCTGACTGAATGCCATAGGTGCTTCTGCTTTGAGAGCCCAGGCGAAGAGGAAAGGGGGCATTCTGAGTTCCCCTGACTCTACAAGTATAGGTCTCCTCGAAGACCTAGAACATGGTATGATTTCTATTTCACTACTTCCAAACTTACTCGCCTAAATTTTCAAGAAAGCAAATCTCACCTTCAATGACTCAGAGATGCAACTAAAGACTCAGTTGATCTCCTCGCGTCAGTGAGCCACCTCTTAGCCAGCTGCTTAAAAGAGTGCAGCAACATCTAACGAATGTTTAAAAATCACATCCTGTTCTGCCTCATTTTCCAAAACATGCCAATGCTGTCAAAAGACTTCAAAACACAAGTAAATCAATAAATGAAAGGTATCGCCACTTCCCAATGAAAACATACTGGGACCAAGGTGCTTCCTTGCAGACCTCCTCATTTAGGTCGGAGTTAAAATAAGAGACATAGAAGTCTTCGGATATTCTCTACTCCTTCCTATTACCAGATTGCAGCAGGCTTCTAAGTGCAAGCTCTACTTTCAGCCTCAAACCTTAATTTTTCACTCATGTATAGGATGTGCCGCTGACCAGGGCCTGCTGGCTGACCGGTCAGAGACAGCCCAGGATTACAAGCATGAACAGCACACTGCTGCTCTAGGAACCTGCTCTCCAAAAAAACAAGTGGAGCAAAATACTGGATGTGCTCAATCTTTGAGCCTGGCATAGACTCTAGAAAATGCCCGATCGAACTAATTCTTCCCAGAGCCCTGGAATGACAGTTAAGTGGCTTTTATTATAAATTACATGGCCCACCAAATTGTTGGAAAGCTGTCCTCTAACACAACACATCAAGAGTTAAAATTAGGCTTAGGAATTAAAACTGGGAATTACTGAAGACTTAGGAACAAAAAGACCACTTCCTCCTCTCCTTTGCTATTGTTCCATTGGACTGGGTCGGGAGGGAGCAGTGTACTTTACACCTTTAAGTGCTCCCAGAGGTAAGAGGTTGGGGGCTGGGAGTTAAAGAGGCGGGCAGAAACTAGAAGCATACTAATGGATCTGTTAACATTAATCTCCTAAAATCCGAACTGTGTGTGTTTCTGTGTGTGTGTGCAACAGGAAGTAGGATACCTGACAATTAGAGTCTAGAACCAAAAGGTACTGGAGACACTCCAAATGGTGGCTAATCTAGAGCCTGGAGTAGTGTGAGCAACTGCCTTCTTTAATGCCTCAATTAGCCAACTTGGGGCCGTGTGGCTGCTATCCTCACTAGGGTCGTGTACCGTATGGTAGAAATAGAGCTTCAAAAAGCACCAGGATCCTGTCGGAACACCCGCAAGCAGGCCTGGCCCTCGGCAGCGGACTTACCTTGGAGCTGTTTGAATCTCCCTTCCAGTTGATTGTAGTTGTAAGGCACCTGCCCGGTGTAGGCCGGCGACAGCGGCCCTGAAATGCTGGATGTCCTCTGCAATTCCATTATGCCCGACCTAAGGCCCAGGCCGGCTGCGCCGTAAAAATCCCGTTCCAGCCCCTTCCTACCCCCATCCAACTCCAAGCAGCTTCCGTGGCTCCACTCCCGCCCAGGCGAAAGGGCTGGACCTTAAGCCAGTCGCATTCCGGTCGGTCGGAAATGCAGGGTGATCTGATAGGAAGTTGGCTGCAGAGTTCACCTTAGCCTGGTGGAGTTACCACCCCGGCATCTAATCCCCTGTGGATTTCCTTCCTTGTGTGGCCTTTGCCTGGAAGCTAGAAATAAATTACCCGGGAGGGAAGAGGGAGAAGGGAAGGAGCGAAAGGAGGAAGGAGGGAAAGGAGGAAGGAGACAGGATCCTACTGGAAAATATTTTAAATATGGCCAACCCTAAGCACGCTGCGATCCTGCTCAGAGAGCAGCGCACACCTCCCTCCCGCCCGCCCGCTGCCGGTTTGTAATTTAATCGGGAGCTGCGGTGAGCTGCTCAGTGATGTCACCTGATTAGCATAACAGCATTGTAGAGGAAACGCAGGCCGAACACGCGGAGGGGCGCACGCAGGCCAACCTTGCAGATCCCGACCCTCGCGGTCAGGCCCCACAAAGCTGCTGGAATTACGGAGTTCGGTTGAGCGGTCCACCTAACAGAAAAGTCTCCGGATTACCATCACTCGAAAAGGAGTGCAGGGCCCAGAGGCGGGTCAGAGCCGAGCCGACCAAGCCGTGCACCTGGGCACAGGCAGCCACTGCGCGGGCGCCAACTGCAAACACAGCCCAACCTGGCGCCACCGTAAGTCAAAGTCAGTCTAGGCATCCTGCAGGATACAGCACACAGAAATGAGAATGAGGTCCTCTGGAGAACCTTCTCAGCAGATATTCTGCCATTACTGCATTTCTGAGGTGATGCACCCTGTTAGTAACTCCATGAAAGGACGATTTATCAGAGTACCGTGATGCAAGGCATTGTGGGAGAAAGGTACACAGGTAAACACTACCCCAGGACCCCTGGTCTTGAGAACTTTACATTCCAGTGGAAGAGAACAATCGCCTTCAAAACTTACTTTGATTTGTTTACTGACGGCCTCTCAAGTTTTGGTTCTCTCTAGTTGCTTATCTCACCCACTTCTACCAAAAAGAAATCCTAGGCAGAAAATAACGTAACCAAAATATATCTATGGAAAATAATTGACTTTGGTCCTAACCTCTTCCTAATTTTCCTCACTACAACTGGAGGATCTGTAATAAATTTGGCACTTCCAGCTTGGAACGCTCAGGTTGTGGAGACAGGAAGAAGAATCAGTGAGGCTAGCCTGGTTTGAACATAACAAATTCCAGATCACCAGCTCTACACTGCAAGGTCCTAACCAAAATCTCCTTCCTAAAGGATTCCAGTGTGCTCCTAAGAGGTGGCCAGGCCAGAGCCAGATGTATCGGCAAAGCCTGTTAGCTGTTCATCTTTCAACAATCTCAGCTCCTGTTAGCCACACAGCTGTGTTTCTAAAAGTCAATTTTTGGCTCCCAAGGCAGGCCCAACCAAAAGACATTTTTACATCCAAGTTGTAGAACATATATGTAGAGCTTTAGCTCTCCTGTCTCTGCCAAAGATAACTAGCAAGACAGTGAAATGCTAGGTCTTAGAAGATACACTTGGTCTAGGATTCTCCAAGACTAACTTTGGAGACAGTCAAGCAAGCTTCCTCATTACATGGTATACTGGCTGGTTTTGTGTGTCAAGTTGACACAAGCTGGAGTTATCACAGAGAAAGGGGCCTCAGTTGAGGAAATGTCCTCATGAGACCCAGCTGTAAAGCATTTTCTCAACTAGTGACCAAGGGGGAGGACCCAGGCCATTGTGGGTAGTGCCATCCTTGGGCTGGTGGTCTTGGCTTCTGTAAGAGAGTAAGCTGAGCAAGCCAGGGGAAGCAAACCAGTAAGTAACATCCCCCCATGGCCTCTGCCTCAGCTCCTGCTTCGGGCCTGCCTGAGTTCCAGTCCTGACTTCCTTTGGTGATGAACAGCAACGGGAAGTGTAAGCCGAATAAACCCTTTCCTCCCCGACTTGTTTCTTGGTCATGATATTTGTGTAGGAATAGAAACCCTGACTAAGACATATGGTCTAAATAAGAAATCCTGGACTCTCGATGTTGGTGATTAATACTGAGAAATAATCCTATCGCTACAAAACCACTAAAGTTGGATGTGAAAGTACACATACTGATCCAAGCTTACATTCTGTCTCCCATCACAAGACTACAAAGTATAATGGGGAATTATTTCAAGGGAGGGGGGGTCTTTTTAGCAGACCCCACTTCACTGTTAAATATGCCAATGATGTGGTGAGTCCCTCTCTGAGTGTTCAATTACAGCAAAGAACACTGCAAAACTGCAAAGTGATCTGACATCCAACAATGTTTTTGTTTTAATTTTTAAGTCACTCAGTTATCTTCCTTTTCAGCTCTCATTAGTATGGGGATATATATATATATATATATTAAACAAGCTTTCTAATTAGCCAAGTTACTACATACAGTGTAGTGGAAAGACGAGGACTAGGGTAGCCACACTCAAACCTTAAAAGCATAGACTAAAAAGCCAGAATGCATGCACTGAGGCTAAAGAAAGGTTTAGCAACCCACAGAAACATCCATTTGGTGGCATGGGGCCAAGTAAAAATGGAAGACATCTCTGAAGGCCCACATGACCTAACTCAGTATCTGGGAAAAAGTAAAGTTCAGCCAATTTGGACTGCATTTACTGTACACACTGCTGTTTTAGAGGGCTTGAAGAAAACTGGAGAGTTTCTAGACAAAGAGTATGGAACAAATTACAGGCAAATAGTCAAATACTAAAGAAAACACAAAGAGTTCAGAGAACCAGGAGGCCATACCTAGCTAGGAAGGGGTCAGTGGGAAGAATCCTAGGGAACACTGGCATCTGGACTTGTTCCTAAAAGACAGACAACCAGTATGTTGGAGAGAAGATGAAGAAGCTTCCTCATGGAACTGCCAAAGGAATAGGACAGGAAATATGACTGGCTAGCTGCAGCACAAAGGAACGGTCAGTTTGAGAGAGAAGCATGAAAACAAGCTAGAATCAAGCCTGGGTTTGGAAAAACCAGAGGAGAACAGGGTCTGCCCTGGGCTTTAGCAGTGGTTAACCTGGCAGACAGGAGGGACTAAAAGCAACAAGACACCTGGGCGACTATTGCAACTGTCCAGGGCAAAGGGCCATTAGGGTGTGGCAGCAGGACTAGAAAGGAATGGGCTGATGTAAGAGTTCACCTACAGGACTTTGGTTACTAATCCAACGTGAGTCATCCAAAGGCTAATCAAGAGATACTGGCATTAGAGCTGGCTCGAGAGTATGAAGAAGGGATGATGAGCATCCTCTTCTGACAGGCCAACTCTCAGTCACCTGCAACACCAGGTGACATGTCCACAGTGGTCAGGAATGGAGAAGTAAAAGTCAAAGCTGAAGACTGGCTCTGGAACACAAGGACAAGAGTGGAGCCAGGAGGAGAGATTCTGAGTAGGGCCCAGTCAAGTCTGATGTCTGTGCTCACGTTTCAGCTGGTCCTGAGTTGGTGTGGGCAGGAAGGGAAAGGTGAGTGAATAGTTTGGGGTGAAGCCATCAGCCTTAGCCAATAGGAGGCGCATTCTTGGTCAGGACAAGAATGAAGGTGTTCTGAAGAAGAACCAAATTTAAGGGAGCTTAGTTGTACCTGAATAAAACAACAGGTTCCAAAGTCTTACCCACAGTCTTACAGTTACCTCAGAATGAGAATCTCCAAGACCCTACCCTAACCAATTGCTGGAAAATCTGCATGTCCATGGAGGGATAAAGGAAAATTTTCAGTATGCTTAACCAGCTTTCTGTAGTAACAGATTGTGAAATTTTAATTTGTCCCATTTTTTTTCCCCTCATCTAAAAACTGTCATTGCTCACCCAGGTAGGGGGCCAACTCTGATAAATGGTTGTGCCTGTCTTCTAACTGCAGCCAGATTCCAAAGTAAAATACAGACAGGCATGGCTGGTAAGGAAGCTACAGGAACAAAACATCTGAAGCCCATACAGGCTACGTCTGTGATACAAGATACAGCCAGGTGCCTTTAGTGATCTGTACAGAAGCAACAGGGCATGGTAGAAGGGCAGAGCCTTTGATCCATAGTCTCATTCTAACATCCAAGTGCCGATTTTGTGTATTGGCTTTTAACTTTCTTGGGGCCTCATAGTCCTTGTCCATAAACCAAACAGGATGGACTCTATAGTCATAAAATTTTCCATATATCCTAAAAGTATTCATCTGTGACATGAGCACCACAAGCTTGGGTTTCTGCTGTTATAACTTTACTCTCAATTACCAGTCTTCACATACCGTTATACGTGAATGGTTGTGGTGGTTTAAATGAAAACAGCCTCTGTAGGCTCATAGATTTGAATGCTTGGTCCCCAGTTGATAGAACTGTTTGAGAAGGATTGTGAGGTGTGGCTTGTGCTTGTGGATGGGATGTGAGCTCCCAGCTACTATTCCAGTGCCCTGCCTGCCTGCCTGCCACATGCTCCCTCCTTCCCATGATGGTTATGGATTCATCCTCTAGAACTATAAGCTCCAACACACTGTCTCTTCTCTATGTTTCCTTGGTCATGGTGTCTCTTTATAGCAATTAAAAAGTAGCTACGGTGGTCACCATCATACACATAGATTACAGAGGGTTCTCATTGGCTGGGGTGTGATACTCACCTTTAATACAGCGCTAAGGAAACAGAGGCAGGTGGAGTTTTGAGAGGCTGAGGCCATCCTGATCTACACAGAGTTCCAGGTTAGTAGTGAGACCCTGTCTCAAAAATTGAAAAAAAAAGTTTCACATAAAATGTCTCAAGTGACTGTGATGTTGTCTCCAGTTTGTACACAAGGTGTGTGCTTTTCCTTACCCATGGCTGCATAGCTGGTGAGCAGCAGAACTGACTGGTCTACCCCCAAGCTGACCAAGTCCATCACACTCTCCAGATCTTCATTTCTCCAGTATTCGTGGAGTCTATTTAGTCCACTAAGCAATGATTTGTGAGCTTTATAACAAAGCCAGGAGACTCTATCAAGGTAAGCCTAAAATCCACGCAGGGCCACAATGAACCTTCACATTATCCTTTAGGTCTGAACTAGACACACTCTTTACTAGTTCACACAAAACTTGCTACTTTGAGAGCCCTGGTGTGAATGGGGTTTGTTTAGCTTTATTTGGTCTTTTCATACTCAATTTTCTTTATACTCTTTTCATACTTGATGGATCTGTACTCTCTGGGATTCTATAGGATTTAGTATGTGGACTGTTAATGAGAATATAAGGGGGGAGTGGATTAAACTTCTGTTCTCAGGGCCATTGTGCTGCCCTGGGTTGGGGAGATGAATGCTTTTCCTGCGTTATAGCAAGCATAAGAAGGGTAAGCTTCGGCTGTTCATTTCCTGAAAACCCAAACATTAACAAGACTGAAGATGTCCAGGAGAGGATGTTGAAAATGCTAAGGTGGGACCGGCATTTGTACACATCTAACCCCAGGATTTGGAAACCCAAGTCCAGAGCTGGGAAGGAATGGGGGAGGTTTTACACAAACAACTGCTGGGCAGACTCTTTGCACTGCTCTTTCCAGATTTGCCTTTCAATCCTTTCCCTCCCTCCTTCCTTCTTTTTTGAAGGCAAAGCTGTACTCTGTAGCCCAGGCTGATACTCCTGCTTCAGCCTCCTGAGTGTTAGGATTCCAGGTGTGAGTTGCTAGGCCCAGCTGCTTTTCATTCCTCATTACTGTCAATCCCTGTGACAGATAATCAGATAATTCCCTGGAGCATTTCTTTTCAATAAACAGGAACATTGTTACTATACCTCCCACTGCATCTGTATGCCGGGACTGCTCTACATTACCTTTCTGCCTCATCCAGGTTCTTAATGCCTTACCCGTTCCGGCCTACCTACTCCATTAAGTAGTCACACAGTTCATTCTTCTGCTTAACTCCCCCATTATGAAACACACACAATCTTCCTTCAGGGCCAGGCAAGATGGCTCAGCAGGTAACAGTGAGGGCCTGCCTCTAAGCCCGAAGACTTGCATTCAGTATCAGGGACCCACATGTGGGAAAGAGACAACCAACTCCTTGAAGTTGTCCTCTGACTTCAATATGTGTTCTCAAACACACACTAATTAAAATCTTTTGAGTTACAAAACAGTTACAAAACTCACAAAGCATGACCACCATCACACAGACTATGAAGCAAGTTACAAAAGGCCCACGTTTCTTGGGGGCCAGGATACTACACTATACATCATGATCAGCCGCTTAGAGGAATTGGTCTCTCACACTCCTCCCACCTGCTTCATACACATACAGAAGCAAAATCATCTAGTCATACAGCAGACCCTGAAATACCAGAGCAGAACAAACCTCATTCATCCCATTTTCTCTGTCTGGCTCATATGATCCTTTCAGAACTGCACACACAGCATCTGACATTAATGCCGCTAAGCAAACCAGTTAAGTTACACCAGTAAGAAGCAGCCACGGTCCTGGGTAAGGACTGCTGGTTACTGAGCCTTCTATCCTAGCCAAACTCATCCATGTCATCTGTCATCTGCACAGGCAAGCCTTCCTTATATAGGCAAAAGAACACTCCAGTCCAGAAGCCCTGCCTTGGCAAACAGGTGTTGCTAAGCTAGTGAATCTATTACCAGTTGGCTTGGGACCTGGGTCCCTCCCCTTCAGGTACTCTGTAAAGGGGAGTGTTTGAGCAATGTTAAGATGGGCCGGGCCTGCTGTTGCCCTGACTTTTGGTTGTGCTTTTGACCTCCCACATAGTGGGGCAAAGGCAGATGTACACTGACTGGTGTGCAGAGCTATGGGGCTCCAATTTTAGGAGGGATTCATGGGACAGGAGAACACATTGTTCCTGGGAAGCATAGCTCAAGGAAAGCAACAGGAAAGGTGTGATGTAAATCTGTTCTTGGTAAAAGTTAAGTGTTCTGACCCTGCCCTCGAGTATTCACAGCCACTTTTATCTTTTCCAGGGACCGTGAAGGGGAAAGATGAAGAAACCACATTAACCAGGCACCTGGAACGGTGAGGGGTGTGACAAGGGCCTTATCGTCAAGCCAGACTTCAGACTGCCTTGTCTCTTAACAGCCAGAGCTAACCCATCCCACCAGCCCTGCCCACCACACCATTACACCAGCACTTTCTCCTCTGCTGGCAGGCACACTCTTCGGAGGGTAAAGTGTGGGAGATGCAAATACCAGCAAGCAGTGATGGGTCAGCAACAGAGACAGTGACAGCTACAGGAAGCGCTGCTTCAAATGCATCTACACCCAGATTTGTCCTTCCTCCTGGGAAAGAGCTAAGCAGAGAGGGAGAGGGAGAGGGAGAGGGAGAGGGAGAGGGAGAGGGAGAGGGAGAGGGGGAGGGGAAGGGGGAGGGGGAGGGGGAGGGAGAGGGGGAGGGGGAGGGAGAGAGCACGAGCAAGCGAGAGAGTGCTTTCCTTACACAACTGCTCTATGCTCCTATGTGATTTTAATCTAACCCAATCTCTTGTCAATGTTTCATACTAACATGAGAATGTGGGTTTCTGTTTATTAATAAGAAGTAGAAGATATATCTCTTGCTTTTTGAAAACAGACCCAGTTGCAGGGACAGGGAGCATGGGTAGCCCTGGCATGCTAGCATGTGCAGTGTCTTTAGGATGCAGTCATTTCTTCCTGCACCTGAGCTCCTGCTGATTTCTCAGTGAGATAGTATAGTCTCCTCCCACAGGACCTTGATATGCAGACACTCACTGAGTCCAGGCTCTAAATAATTCATCGATGGTCCTGTCACTCAAGAGCACTAAGGCCCACCAGCTGCCTATGCCGTGGGAGCCAGCCTCTAGGTTTAAATACTATCAGGTACCTCTGAGACTGCTTCTAGAAAATACTACAATCCTCTTTTATTTTCTCTCCTATTTTAAGCAACATAATTTCCAGTTTGAAAGAGGATAAGTTTTCAAGTAAATGAGGAGGAAGAAAGTGGCTTCCTTAAACAAGTACATGGTCAGGGTATCCTTCCCTACTCAGAATTCTGGGAAGACACAGCAGAACAGCAGACACAGCCTTGTCCTCCTCCAGCCTACTCAGCAACCACCACCTGCCTCGAGCGTTCCAAGTCTGTTCCTGGTATTCCGTCACCCCTCGGTGTATAATGTAATGATTCTTCCTTCAAGAATAGCTTAAAACTATAGCCTGTACATGTATAATCTACAGCTCCCCCCCTTCTCCAGGAAGGCTTCCCAGATTACAGCAGCTATGACAATGGCTTCTTCTAGGAAAGCCTACACTAGAAGCACCAGCCTGTGACACTTCTCGAAATTTTAGATTATGGGTTTTTTTTTGTTTTTTTTTCCCGGAGCTGGGGACCGAACCCAGGGCCTTGTGCTTCCTAGGCAAGCGCTCTACCACTGAGCTAAATCCCCAACCCCGCAATTTTAGATTATAACTTATCTCCTCTTGTGTGCCAGTCTTGTCTACTTAGTTGAAATAATGGAAGATCCAAGAAAAGTAAAATGTGAACTCTGTTCTCAGCTTTTGACACCGGCTGTGTAATCCTGAGCTGGATTCTTAGCCTGCCCAATACTTCGCCTAAAACCAAAAGAAAAATGACTGGTCTCTGGGATATAATGTTCTTTGAACTGTATCTTAAGTCACATTATTTATCATGAAGACATGTTAAATAACATTCTCCAGGATATTCCCTACTCCAGGAGATAAGCAATTATCCAGAACCATGTAGCTCTTTGAAAAGTTTCAAGGGGGAAAAGGCAATCGATGGTTCTGAGGTGGAGCCAGCCCCACAAGGTATGCAGAGCCAGTTCTACCTAGGGTGACACACTGGTCCATGCTTCAGCAGAACTCTTAAGGTGTCAGAGGTTCCTTTTCAAAGCCCACAATCTAAGCTGATCATTTCATCTACAGGTTATAAAAATGAGGCAAGAGCTGTGCACCCAAGATACAAAGTAAGCTCCTGGTATGCAGAAGGTTGGGAAGCAGGCCTTATGGTTCCTGCTGTCTCTTTCACATGCCCAGCAGAGCCTGCAAAGTGCAGGAAGCTGAGGACAAAGGAAGGGGCAGGCACTTCTCACAGAAATTCATCAGCCAAGAAGGCCCAGGACCTGACATTCTAGAAAGCTCTTGATAATCCTCTCTCCCATCTACCTTCCAGAATCCAACACCAGCAGAGAACCAACCAACTAAAGTAACAGAGGACTGATAATCTTTGTGTCCTTTTCTGCTGAACTTGAACCAGCTCAAAGAATTAAGGCCTAGACTACCACACTGTCAGTTTCCACCTCAGCATCCTGAGCAGAGCTGAGAACACAGGCCCATAACAGACCCTACTGTTCAAAGACCCCTTGGATCAATTTTCTAAACTGACCTGACCTTACCTACATTCTTCTTATGAAGTCCTGAGGGAACTTAGTCTCTTAGGTTACCATCTACTCAGAAACACATGAAACAATGCCTTTCTATTACTGACAGGGTCTCAAGTAGCAAAGGCTAGCCTAAAGCTCACTGTGTAGTTGAGGGTGATGCAGAAGCTCTGATCCTCCTGTTCTCAACCCCAAGTGGTGAGATTACTGGCATGAGCAGTCACTTCCAGTTTGTGATACTGAGGGTCCAGCTTACACTGATCTACACCCCAGCCTCCCTCTATACCCTTATTTAACCATCTTATCAGAGCTCCAGTAAAGGACATGCAGGGACCTGGAACTTGTTTAAACCAGTGGAGACAAGTAAATGATCTCAGCACATGAAAACAGTATGAGGTTCTTCATACTGTTATAGAAGTCCCATGGCTGGGAAATAACACCGAGGCTCAAAAGTGATGTTTACACATCCCACTTATTGCAACATCCAACAAAGCAGTCAGGAAATGGGAATAAATCAATGAAAGCACAGATAAAGGAAATCTGCAGTCAGGGACCTCAGGTCCATCTTCAGAGGCCTACATTAAAAAGCAAGTGATGTGGTGGTGCGGACTTGTCATCCTTGCATTGAGGAGTTGAGGACAGCAGGGCTCTACCAGCCTAGTTGTCAAGTTCTAGACCAGTGAGAGAACTTGTCTCAAAAAAGACGGTGCATGCACCTGAAGAATAACACTGGACTGTCTAATTTGACGCTGCTTGAGTCATCGGAGATAAAGGGGTCTCAGTTGAGAAAACGCTTCCATGAGATCTAGCTGTAAGGTATTTCCTCAATTAGTGATCAAGGGGGAAGCCACAGCCCACTGTGGGTGTTTTGTCCCTGGGCTGTGGTTCTGGGTTCTGTAATAAAGCATACTGAGCAAGCCAGACCAGGCAAGCCAGTAAGTAGCACCCCTCCATGGCCTCTGCATCAGCTCCTGCCTACAGGCTCCAGCCCCGCTGGAGATACTGTGCTTTTTCCAATGATGGACTGTGCTCTAGAAGTGTAAGCAGAAAAAGCCCTTTCCTCCCCAACTTCCTTTTTGGTTATGGTTATGATTTCCCTCCTAAGGTTGATCTCTATCCTCCACACACATGTACACTCATGTGTGAACATCCATACCTACATGTGCACCCACAAACATTAACATTCATACACAACAAAAAAGAAAATAAGATACACACATGCACTAGAACATTATTCTGCTTTAAAAAATGAAGTCCTGTCACAAGCTACCACATGGATGAAACCTTAAAGGTATTATGTTAAGTGCAAAGAGCCAGTCAAAACTAGAAAAACAGGCTCATACTGGCATCTATGCCATACAAGGGTCCATGGCAGTCTGTGCAGGTCTGAGCTGAGAAGACAGCCACAGTGGTGTTGCACTGTGAACAGGAAATGGCCCAGCAAGGCAAACTGACATGCCTTGGAAATGATCAAGCCACTCAGTGTAGTATATGTTACTGGAGCCCTTCTGCTTCTGGGCAAGTAGCAATTTGCCGGTATGGATATCCTGGTCTGCGTGAAGGGTGGTGGTCGTGTGGCCTAAATTTATGCCATCCAACAGCCCATTTCTAAAGCCCTGGTGGCTTATCAAAAGTATGTAGAGCTGGAGAGATGGCTCAGTGGTTAAGAGCACTGACTGCTCTTCCAGAGGTCCTGAGTTCAATTCCCAGCAACCACATGGTGGCTCACAACCGTCTGTAATGAGATCTGATGCCCTCTTCTTGTGTGTCTGAGGATAGCTACAATGTACTCGTATATAATAAATAAATACATTTTTTAAAAAGTATGTAGATGAGCTTCTAAGAAAGATAAAGATACCTTCATCCAGTATGTCTGATCCAACCCCGCTTGCAGCTGCCCCAGCTTGATCCTACCAATTAGCCCATCTCAAGGATCAGGGTCCATTCACCTTTGAATTAAATATCCTGGGATTTTAATGTTAAATAAAAAGCAAACACGGCCCACTTACATGAAACAGTAGTCCAAGTTCTAGGAACAGACAGGAGGATGGAGGAGGGGCAGTGAAGCGACAGTTAGTTGTCCTTCACTTTTACAAGATTAAAATGTTCCAGGCATCTGTTACCCAGCAGTGTGCATGCAGTTAATTGTAATGAAAGGTGCACTTTTGGTTATTAGCTTCTTAAAATAATGAAAAACTTTCAATAAAGACAGCGGGAACACACTGACGGTAGACCTAGAATCACATGCTCCTCATGTGTCCTCAAAACTGTTAGCTGATCTTTCCAAGTCCTGTATTCCAACCTTAAGAAGTAAGAACTGCTAATTCTGGAGCTGACCCTGTGCCACAGCTCTCTGAACCTGGAACCCCAGGAGAGAGCTGGTCTCCCAGGAATGCTGACACACCTGAGAGCACAGACAGAACTACTACTTCTGCACAGAGGGATATGCCTGGAGCCTTCAGGATATGGGAACTGAGGAGCAATCTGGGACAGGATCCTTTGTTTCCATCTGCACCCTGAACTGACCCGGTGCCACAGCTTTTGGTGCCCAAATCCTAGTGGGAGAGAGCTGGTCTCCCAGAAGTGCTGACATACAGACTTAAAGGAGGGTCAAGCCACTGTCAGAAACAGCAAGACCAGCCAACACCAGAGATAACCAGATGTCGAGAGGCAAGTGCAAGAAACTAAGCAACAGGAACCAAGGCCACTTGGCATCTTCAGAGCCCAGTTCTCCTACCAAAGCAAGACCTGGATACCCCGACACACTAGAAAAGCAACAGTCTGATTTAAAATCACTTCTCATGAGGATGTTAGAAAACTTTAAGAAGGACACAGGTAAACAGGTAGAAGCCCTTAAAGAGAAAACCCAAAAATCCCTTAAAAGAATTAGAGGAAAACACAACCAAACAGGTGAAGAAATTGAACAAAACCACTTAGAATCTAAGAACGGAAATAGAAACAATAGAGAAATCACAAAGGGAGACAACCCTGGAGCTAGAAAACCTATGGAAGAGATCAGGATTCATAGACACAGCATCACCAACAGAATACAAGAAATAGAAGAGAGAATCTCAGGGGCAGAAGATATCACAGAAAACATTGACACAACAGTCAAAATGCAAAATGCAAAAAGATCCTAACCCAAAACATCCAGAAAATGCAGGACACAATGAGAAGATCAAACTGAAGGATAACAGGTATAGAAGAGAGTGAAGACTTCCAACTTAAACAGCCAGTAAATATCTTCAACAAAGTCATAGAAGAAAACTCCCCTCCCTTAAAGAGATGCCCATAAGCATACAAGAAGTATACAAAACTCCAAATAGACTGAACCAGAAAAGAAACTCCTCCCATCACATAATAGTCAAAAAACAAAATGCACTAAACAAAGAAAGAATATTAAAAAGTAGTACAGGAATAAGGTAAAGTAACATATAAAGGTGGACCTATCAGAATTACACCAGACTTCTCACCAGAGACTATGAAAGCCAGAAGATACTAGGCAGATGTCATACAGACGCTAAAAGAACACAAATGGCAGCCCAGGCTACTATATCCAGCAAAACTCTCAATTAACATAGATGGAGAAACCAAGATATTCCATGACAAAACCAAATTTACACAATATATTTCCACAAATCCAGCCCTACAAAGGATAATGGATGGAAAACTCCAACACAGGGAGCGAAACAACACCCTAGAAAAAGCAAATCTATCAACTAACCCAAAAGAAGATAGCTACACAAATATAATTCCACCTCTAACAACAAAAATAATAGGAAACAACCATCATTGGTCCCTAATATCTCTCAACATCAATGGATTCAATTCCCCAATAATTAATAGACTGGATACATAAAGAGGACCCAGCACTTTGCTACATACAGGAAACACACCTTAGTGACGAAGACAGACACTCCCTCAGAGCAAAAGCCTGGGAGAAAGTTTTCCAAGCAAATGGTCCCAAGAAACAAGCTGGCATAGCCATTCTAATATCAAATAAAATCAACTTTTAACCAAAAGTTATCAAAAATCGACTTAACGAAAAGTTATCAAAAAATTAAGGCAGGACACTTCACACACCAAAAAGGAAAAATCCACCAAGATGAACACTAAAATCTGAGTATCTATGCTCCAAATGCAAGGGCACCACATTCATAAAAGAAACCTTACTAAAGCTCAAAGCACACATTGCATCTCACACAATAATAGCTGGTGACTTCAACACCCCACTCTCATCAATGGACAGATCATGGGAACAGAAACTGAACAGAGACACAGTAAAACGAAGAAAAGTTATGAACCAAATGGATTTAACATATCTACAGAACATTTCATGCTAAAACAAAAGAATATACCTTCTTTTCAGCACCTCATGGTACCCTCTCCAAAGCTGACTATATAATTGGTCATGAAACAGGCCTCAACACATACAAGAAGATTGAAATAATCCCATGCATCCTATCAGATCACCATGGACTAAGGCTTGTCTTCAATAACAACAAAAACAACAGAAAACCCACATACACATGGAAGCTGAACAATGCTCTACTCAATGATAACTTGGTCAAGGAAGAAATAAAGAAATTAAAGACTTTTTAGAATTTAATGAAAATGAAGGCACAATACACCCAAACTTATGAGACAAAATAAAAGCAGTGCTGAGAGGAAAACTTCATAGCACTGAGTGCCTCCAAAAAGAACTTAGAAACTACATACACTAGCAGTTAGACAGCACACCTGAAAGCTCTAGAACAAAAAGAAAGAAATACACCCAAGAGCAGTAGATAGCAGGAAATAATCAAACTCAGAGCTGAAATCAACCAAGTAGAACGAAAAAGAACTATACAAAGAATCAACAAAACAAGGAGCTGCTTCTTTGAGAAAATCAACAAGATAGATAAACCTTTAGCCAGATTAACCACAGGGCACAGAGAGAGGATCAAAATGAACAAAATCAGAAATGAAAAGGGAGACATAACAACAGAAACTTAGAAAATCCAAAAAGTCATTGGTTCCTAGTACAAAAGCCTATATTCAACAAAACTGGAAAATCTGGAGGAAATGGACAAATTTCTAAACAGATATCAGGTAGTAAAGTTAAATCAGGATCAGATAAACCATTTAAACAGTCCCATAACTCCTAAGGAAATCAAAGCAGTGATTAAAAGTCTCCCAACCAAAAAAAGACCATGACCAGATGGGTTTAGCACTGAATTCTATCAGACCTTCATAGAAGACCAAATACCAATACTCTTCAAACTATTCCACAAAATAGAAGCAAAGGCAACATTACTCAATTCATTCTATGAAGCCAAAATTACACTTACACCTTTAGTATACCAAGACCCAACAGAGAACTTCAGACCAATTTCCCTTATGAATATTGATGCCAAAATACTAAATAAGTTTCTTACAAACCTAATCCAAGAACACATCAAAACAATCCACCATGATCAAGTAGGCTTCATTCCAGGGATGTAGGGATGGTTCAATATAGGGAAATCCATCAACATAAGCCACTATATAAACTAACTCAAAAGAAAAAAAAATCGCATGATCATCTCATTAGTTGCTAAGAAAGCATTTGACAAAATTAAACACCCCTTCATAGTAAAAGTCTTGGAAAGATTAGGAATTCAAGGTCCATGCCTAAATATAGTAAAAGCAATATACTGTAAACCAAAAGCCAACACCAAACTAAATGGAGAGAAACTTGAAGCAATCCCACTAAAATCAGGGACTAAACAATGCTGCCCACTCTCCCCCTACCTATTCAATATAGTATTTGAAGTCCTAGCCAGAGCAATTAGACAACAAAAAGGTCAAATGGATACAAATTGGCAAGGAAGAATCAAAATAAGTGACCCCAAAAATTCCAGATAACTCCTAAACCCGATAAACAACTTTAGCAAAGGGGCTGGATATAAAAATAACTCAAAGAAATAAGTAGCCTTCCTCTACTCAAAGGATAAACAGGCTGAAAAAGAAATTAGGTAAACAATACCCTTCACAATAGTCATAAATAATATAAAATACCTTGGTGTGATTCTAACCAAGCAAGTGAAAGATCTGTATGACAAGAACTTCAGAAAAAAATTGAAGAAGAGCTCAGAAGATGGAAAGATCTCCCATGGTCATGGATTGACAGGATTAATATAATAAAAATGACCATCTTGCCAGAAGCAGTCTACAGATTTAATGCAATCCTCATTAAATTCCCAAGTCAATTTTTCACAGAATTAGAAAGAGCAATTTGCAAGTTCATTTGGAATTTAAAAAAATATATAAACCCTGGATAGTGAAAACTCTTTTCAACAATAAAAGAACTTTTGGGGGAGCCACAATCCCTACCCTCCAGCTGTATTACAGGGCAATAGTGATAAAAACTGTATGGTATTGGTACAGAGACTGGAAGGTAGATCAGTGGAATAGAATTGAAGACCTAGAAATGAATCCACACACCTATGGTCCCCTGATCTTTGACAAAGGAGCCAAAACCATCCAGTGGAAAAAAGCATTTTCAACAAATGCTGCTGTGCTGGTTCAGCTGGAGGTCAGCAGGTAGAAGACTGCAAATCGATCCATTCTTGTTGCCACATAAAACCAGATACACTCAAACTAATAGAAGAAAAAGTGGAGAAGAGCCTCGAACACATAGGCACTGGGGAAAATTTCCTGAACAGAACACTAATGGCTTATGCTCTATGATCAAGAATCAACAAATGGGACCTCATAAAATTTCAATGCTTCTGTAAGGCAAAGGATACTGTCATTAGGATAAAATGGCAACCAACAGATTGGGAAAAGATCTTTACCAATCCTACATCAGATAGAGGGCTAATATCCAATATATGCAAAGAACTCAAGAAGTTAGACTCCAGAGAGTCACATAACCCTATTAAAAATGGGGTACAGTGCTAAACAACAAATTCTGAGCTGAGGAATATCGAATGGCTGAGAAGCATTTAAAGAAATGTTCAATATTCTTAGTAATCAGGGAAATGCAAATCAAAACAACCCTGAGATTCCACCTCACACCAGTCAGAATGGCTAAGATCAAAACTCAGGTGACAGCAGATGCTGTTGAGGATGTAGAGAAAGAGAAACACTCCTCCATTGTTGGTGGGATTGCAAACTGGTACAACCACTTATTCAGTCTGGAAGTTCCTCAGAAAATTGGGCATAGTAATTAATACCTGAGGACCCAGCTTTACCACTCCTGGGCATACACCCTATGCTCCAACATATAACAAAGACACGTGATCCACTATGTTTATAGTAGCCTTATTTATAATAGCCAGAAGCTGGAAAGAACCCAGATGCCCTTCAACAGAGGAATGGATACAGAAAATGTGGTACATCTACACAATGGAATACTACTCAGCTATCAAAAACAACGAGTTTATGAAATTCTTAGACAACTAGATGGAACTAGAAAATATCATCCTGAGTGCGGTAACCCAATTACAGAACACACATGGTATGCACTCACTTATAAGTGGATATTAGCCCAAAAGCTTGGAATACCCAAGATATAATTCACAAAGCACACAAAGCTCAAGAAGAAGGAAGACCAAAGTGTGAATGCTTCAGACTTTCTTAGAAAGGGGAGCAAAAAAACTCATGGAGGAAATCTTGAGACCAAGTGTGGAGCAGAGACTGCCCCAACTGGGGGATTCATCCCATATACAGACAGCAAACCCAGACAATATTGTAGATACCAAGAAGTGCATGATGACAGGAGCCTGATATAGTTGTCTCCTGAGAGGCTCTGCCAGAGGTGGATGGTTGCAGCCAACCATTGAACTGAGAACAAGGTCACCAGTGGAGGAGTTAGAGAAAGGACTGAAGTAGCTGAAGGGGTTTACAACCCCATAAGAACAACAACAATATCAACCAACCAGACCCCCCAGAGCTGCCAGGGTTTAAACCACCATCCCAAGAGTACACAGGGATAGACCTATGGATCTAGCAACCTATGTAGCTGTGGGTGGCCTTCTGGGCATCAATGGGAGGAGAGGCCCTGCCAAGGCTTGATGCCCCAGTGTAGAAGAATGTCAGGATGGGGAGGTGAGAGGGAGTGAGTGGGTGAAGGAGCACCCTCATAGTAACAGGGGGAGGAGGGATGGCATAGTGGATTTCTGGAAGGGAAACCAGAAAAGGGGATAACATTTAAAATTTAAATAAAAAAAATCCAATAAAAGAATAAAAAGAAAAAAAGAAGAACTGGGCTGGGATTCCTGCCTAATGTCAGTTTTATAACAAAGGTCTCATAAATGAGTTACTGACTCATACTTGTGTGTAGTGCTGTGGGGTGACGACCACTCAGCAGTCCCAATTACTGCAGGGCCTTGTGAGCTCTACAATTCCAACCTTAGCCATCTGCTCCAGATCTGTGTCTTCCAGTCAGTATCTGTAAGCCTGATATCCCAAAGTTGACCAACTGTGACTTCAGACACAGTAGCCCATCATGCCCATCATACCGAGGCAGACGTATATTCATTAGCTCGCGCTCGCGCTCGCTCTCTCTCTCTCTCTCTCTCTCTCTCTCTCTCTCTGTGTGTGTGTGTGTGTGTGTGTGTGTGTGTGTGTGTGTATGTCTGTGCACTCGTGCACACAGGAATGCTTGCATATATATGGGATCACCTTGGCAGGTGTTAAGACTTGTTTTTTTCTACTCTGAGCATTTTATACTATCCCATCACGAACTTCTCTGAAATACTTGCCCACCCAGATGCTGTTACGGATGGTTTGAGGGGTATTAAAGACTCAGAAATGGTCCAACATTCTTAATGATCCAAAAAAAAAAAAAATCATACGAAAGAGTGAATGGCAAAAATCATTACCCTGGAAAGAAGTCTGTAATTTCAAGTGCTTATAATCAGTTACACTCTACAAGGGCCTGCATTTCTGACTCACCAAACATAAAACATTAACAAGAAAATTTTCCACGAGACTTGAGTAGGCATCATAGATCATTCCTATTTCATTCCTCTCATGAAGGACAAAGGTTGCTACCGTCACCTACCAACATGTACTTGTAACCCACTCTTCACCAGTTACACAGAACTGCTGGAAGACAGTAAAATTCAGCTTGGTAACAGAACAATGTCAGTTTGCTAACTCCCTAGGGTATTTCATGCCAAAAATCATTGGTTGTTTGTGCTTTTGTTTTTCTCCCCAGTGCTAGCACTTAACCCCAGGGCCTTGAATGTACCAGGGAAACAGCCCTCCACAGCTTACAGTTTATTCTGTCATATCTTTTAAATGTGTGGTATAATAAATGCTTGTTTGTTTTTTTAAAGTAACAGGTTAGTTAGGACCCCTGTGCCCCCTATAAACTGGTTTTGCTTCTGTGCTTACAATCAGACACAGAAAATACACATAAAGCTCCGATTCTCAATTCGCAACCTTTCTCTAAAGCACAGGCAATTCTCTCTCTCTCTTTTTTTTTAATCTTTATTAACTTGAGTATTTCTTATTTACATTTCGATTGTTATTCCCCTTCCCGGTTTCCGGACCAACATCCCCCTAACCCCTCCCCTTCCCCTTCTATATAGGTGTTCCCCTCCCCATCCTTCCCCCATTACCCTCAACAATCACATTCACTGGGGGTTCAGTCTTAGCAGGACCAAGGGCTTCCCCTTCCACTGGTGATCTTATTAGGCTATTCATTGCTACCTATGAGGATGGAGCCCAGGGTCAGTCCAGGTATAGTCTTTGGGTAGTGGCTTAGTCCCTGGAAGCTCTGGTTGGTTGGCATTGTTGTTCATATGGGGTCCCAAGCCCCTTCAAGCTCTTCCAGTCCTTTCTCTGATTCCTTCAACAGGGGTCCCATTCTCAGTTCAGTGGTTTGTTGCTGGCATTCGCCTATGTATTTGCTGTATTCTGGGTGTGTCTCTCAGGAGAGATCTACATCCGGTTCCTGTCAGCCTGCACTTCTTTGCTTCATCCATCTTGTCTAATTGGGTGGCTGTATATGTATGGGCCACATGTGGGGCAGGCTCTGAATGGGTGTTCCTTCTGCCTCTGTTCTAAACTTTGACTTCCTTTTCCCTGCCAAGGGTATTCTGATTACAGATGTCCCAAATGAACTACACAAACTATCTCACGGCCTTCCTCAGAATTCTCTGAAATTAAGCAATTGTGAGCATTGGTACAAGATTTAACCTCAGGGCTTAAGGCTTTTTGGAGATGTATGAAATATTAATACCAAGTCAAGGATCACAGGGTTTTGGTTGCCTCTGAGTCTTACATCTGGTAACACAAGCTGGAGCACACAAGAGCAGCCACAGAAAATCTTGATTGGAGTATTAAAATAAGGAAAAATGCCCCTTTCAAAGGCTGCTATTAACACTTTACATTATTATACAATATTCCCCAAGGAGATAGTGATCCACAAGTTTTAAGTATGATAAATAATCCTCCTGGAAGCCTGGTCAGATTCCTTTTTATCATTCTCTGATACCAAGCTACAGCTGTCAACATACAGAGGAATGCACAGGAGAGCTAAATTACCCCACCAAAGGCCAGCGTGTTCCAGCAAGTACTAGCCTGCTTGACTAGGATTTTTCTACACTGAATATGTCCCTCTGTCCCTTTCCCTCCAACTTCAGAGAATAGAGTTAGAATGGGAAAAATCCATATACCAAAAATTTTAGGTATTTTTGTTGTACTCCTTCCACAAATCATTTTCTCTCAATTTTAGGAGCATGCAGGATCACTGTGAGTATAGTGTGTAGACATAAAACAGAAGTCCAGTCAGAGAAGGCCAAATAAAGAGACCACATAGATTTTTTTTCATTAAAAAACAAAGTCATGGTGCTGATACACAGCTTTATGTATGTCCCCCATTGGTAAAGAGGCTGCACAAGCCCTGGGCTCAATCCCCGGAACTGCTAGAAAACAACACATTTAAAAATCCCAACCCAAATGACTTCCTCAGTGCTTCTTCCCAGTTCCTGGAATGAGGACTGAGTCACAAATGCCCTCTGAGCACCAGAGCCAGCAAAGGCAAAGGTCACCAGTGGCTTCAGGCCATCAGAACACGTATGTGTCTTCTGAAAGCCTGTGATTTCCCACGGTGACTTCTAATCCTGCCACCTTCATTAAGGTAACAGCCTCAGTATGCAGCACTCCTCCCTGAGGAGGGAAGCAGAGCTCTCTCTTTAAAAGACTTATTTTCAGTGGGGCATGCTAGTGCACACCTTTAATCCCAGCACTCAGAGGCAGAAGTTTATCTACTACCTCACAGTAATTGGTAGGGCAGAAATGTGATTCTCATTTAGCATCAGCCTAGAAATGAACAATTCTGGATGCTTGCCAAACCCAGAAAGGCCTAGAAGCTTTGGCCATAAGAGAATTTCCCAAAGACGCCTGCCCTGTTAGAGGGAGAATCTCCAAGTCTGTACGGTTTCTGAAGGCTGCATAGTGTGTAGACAAATGTAGTATGAGAGATAATTCTAAAACTGTAATAATGGTGAGCAAACCCAAGCAGTGGCCTCTGCTGACTTATTTGCCAGAGTACTCCACAAAACCCTCTAGTGCTTCTGACACCTCGTGTGCTTAGGTACCTGTGAGCAGAGCCAAGGTCCTGATCCCCTTCTTCCCTCTCTTGTTCCCTCCACAGCCTTTCAAGAGCCAGGACGAGGGTACAAACACAACAGTTTAAGACCTGTTACTGACTGAGGAGTAGAGTGTCTCCGAATACTATTTTAGATTTGAAGGTGGGCTTTCCTAAAATCGTTTCGTGCCAGGGAGAGAGGCTCATCTGTAGACACTGAAGCATTCCAGGAGTTGGATCAAGTACTGTGGTAGTAAAACCTAAAAGGAAACGTTTCCCTCTGGAGAAGCACGACAGTTTCGTAAATACCTTCCCTCCCTCAGGCCTCTTCTCTCTGTCACTCTGGGATAGATCCCAGTGTCCCTGGGACCTCGGCAGCAGTTCTCCAGTTAACTCTCAGGGCCTCTGGCTCTCTGGTGGTGGGAATCTCAGGGAGGCCCTCTGTAAACCTCTCCTGAGTTGAAGCAGTCTTCTAGGATAAGGACTAAGCCCCTTGGCCTTTCTGTCCACTCCTTCTGCTCCTGATACCCGTCCACCTCTCTGCCTGCAATTTCCTCCCACATACTGACACTGCCTCTTCTGGATGAACACAGAGTTCCTCTCTCCACAGACTCCCTCTCCCTCATGGCCAGCATCTCTAATGCTAACCACAATGCCTGTCAGAAAGCAGACACTGAGTATTAGGCCATTTATCCCATTCCCTAATAAATGACTAAACCACTAACATTCTGATTCCCAAAGCTTACAAATAAAGAGGCCACTATGCTGTCCTTTGAAATGCACCTGTTAGAACAGAATACCTTAATGGCATTCATAAAATCTAATTATCTGAGCAACGCTAGCATTTTAAAAAGCAGAAAAGAAAATATCACAGCAGTTCGTGGAGTACTAGTAAACATTACTTCATTAATTTGAACTAGGTACACACGCACAAATACATCCATAAAAATGCACTTATCTAGCAACGAGATTACCAATGTAAGCATACTTCTTCCTAGTAATATGGTCAAAAATTGTTCCTTTCAAAATAGTGAAAGTCACTAACCAAATCACTGATTACTCTGAAGTCCTTCATTTAGCTTAGAAAACAAAAACCATCATCCTCATTGTAAAATTAGTTTGAGTGTACCAGTTAAGATGGCTTCCGGGTGGGGAAAGTTAAAAAGCACCTCCACATGGGAATGCCTGAAGATTATAGCCGATTAAATGCGCAGAGAGAATTGCACACCTGCTAGCACCGGAGTTGGGTTTTAGGTTTCACATTAGGATCAGGTCATCCCAAGCTCCACCCCACTGCCATCCTGTATTTCTCAGGGCAGTCTTGAATGCCTCTGCATTATTTACAAGCATCCATGCCAACACTGGCCTTAGATGTCTGGGGCCAGATTATAGTTCCATGAAAGGTGTGCCTAGGGACTAGCGGAACAGGGAATCACACGCCAATCCCCCGTCGAGCAACCTGTTCTGGGTGTAGACTTCAGTGTTGACAGTAGACGATTAGAGAGCTGAGTGATCTGGTGTGCAAATTTGTTTCTCCAAACTCAGTACCATAGTTTCAGGAGTCTGAAACTGTCACACATACACATTCCTGTCTAGAGAACAAAAGTAAAACCTTACCACAGGGCAAGGCTGGCTAACTGATATACTGTTATTTCTATGGGCTTAGGAAGTTACTAGGTTGTTGTTGTTGTTGTTGTTGTTGTTGTTGTCAGCCCCAAGGGAAAGGCTTAATTCATACCATACCTGAAACAACAGTGACAATAACATTGTAGTCTGGGGCTGCTTGTAGCCAATGGCCTTTGTCTACTGTAGCAAAAAGAGGTATTCTCTGGATCCAGCTTCAACACTGCATCCTTGTCATGCCTGGCTCCTATAGTCACTAAATGTCTTTGTCACAGTGGAAAATTCCAAGAGGAAAACAGAAACTACACTTGTAAGAATGAACCATTATATTCTTAAGCTCAAGACAGTGGAGGTGCACACCTTTAATCCTAGTGCTTGGGAAGCGGCAACAGGCGGGCCTATCTCTGTCCCTTTCAGGGTTATGGTGAGATCCCATCTCAAGAAAAATCAATCAATTAAATTCCAAACCTCTAAGACACTAATAAAGGCACCTAGAAAAGATAGGTAAAGAGCAGGCAGTCTCTAGGGGAGTGGTCCCTTAGTGAGGTCTCTGTGAAGCATTTTTTTTTTCTTCAGGAAAATTGAAAAGTAAAGAGGCAGAGATGGGAAGGACTCCAACAGTAACCTTGTGACCCTCAAGGGCAAAAGCCAGACACTTTTAACATAAAAAGAGGCAGAGGCCAACATGACAAGCTATCTGATTCTCACCGCAATGGGCCATACATGCTTATAGACAAATGCTTCCAAGAGCCTCTGCTGACCTCACAGTAGATAGAGTTTAACTGATCCAAGTGAATGATGGGAGAAAAATTAAACTCCAGAGGCTGCTGTCAAAGTGACTGTGCTTCTGCTCTTTCCCTAAAGGTGAAGGAGGCACTTGTGTTGGTTCAGGTTACTGAGGCAGTGAACCACTGACAGGATCCCTCAGACAATGCAAACTTGTTGCTTAGTTCTTGGTGCTAAAAGTGAGGGTCCCAGCACAGCTGGGTTCTTGGTAAAGGCCTTTTCCCTGCTTTACAAATACCCTCTTGCACTTTCAAAGAACAGATAAAAAGTCCTAACCCTGAGGCTCTTCCCTCATAGTTTAATCATCCCCAATTCCACCTATTAACACTATCATGTTGGGAACTAGGGTTTCACCTAAGAATGGGAGGCAGGATACAGATATTCAGCCCGTACCCTTTTAAATCATGTACATTCTCAAAAGATTTGTATCATCCAATTTGGCTTTTGTTTGTTTGTTTGGGGGTGGTGGTGATCATTCTTTAAGATAGGGTCTCATTATGTAGTTCTAACTAGCCTGGGACTCACTATAAAGACCAAACTGGCTCAAATTTGCTGGGTCCTCTTGCCTTGGCCTCTACAATCAGAGGATTACAGGCATATACAACTGTGTCTGGTTTTCACAGAACTTCTAAAAGAATTCTCTTCACTGAGTGGAGTGGGAAAGGGTCAGAGGAAGGAAACACTCACTGTCCACCTCAGAATGCTCGGGTTTGTTTCAGTGTGCGTGTGTAGTGCATATGTGCAGTCGTAATGTATAATGTACAATACATATGTGCAGTCATAATGTACAATGTACAGTGCAATTATTGTATAGTGCATTTTAAGGTCAAACTCTCAGATGCATCAAATTAACTGCTTGACAGATATCACAAAAGTTAGGGGACAGTTTTCCCAAATGATGTAATGTTAGCAGCTCTGACTAGGAGTGAGTTACTTGGTTTGTCAAATGCTCAATAACTGACTGCATTCAGACTAATATGAAGTGATAAAGGAGTGACAAAAGAAATACTCTCTACTGTCACTGTCTCCAAGAATTGCTTCATCAGCCAGAGAAAACATGAACAGAACTACTTTGAGCACATACTTGAGACTAGTAATTCACAGGATACATAATACAGATTAACAAAGACCAACGAGGTTTAATCAAAGAAAAGTTCAGGATGAGCTACCCAGAAAAATGTCTCTGATCCATGGTACTAGGCTAAGGCTGGAGACAGGAGAGAGCAGTGGTGCTTCCTAAAGATTTACAGGGTGATCCAACATGTACACGCAGTCCAGGGAGGGGCTGAGAGCTGATGGAGTTTTCAACATCTCCCAGACTTCATCCGTCTTGTAGGTAATAGAGCAGTTTCACATGCATACTCGAGAAGTCTAAGGAGTCTGTGAGAAGTTAAACCTGGGTGGCAAAGATTCACCCAATAGCCTGTATCAGCACCAAATATGTCACTGTTTTAGATTTCTGAGAATTTACAGGCTTTTAGCAAAGAAGTCAAATTTAAGAACATAAGCAGTTTCCTCGGACAGTACTAATGAGAAAGAAATGCATACCTTTTCCAACCAGACGGTAAACAGGCTTGAGCCCAGGGTCTCAAAAGGTACAGCGCCTTTATAGAATGTTGCCATACTCTACAGTTTGTGGTTTGGTCCCTTTTTCCTCCTTTTAGGCAAGGATTTTCTTTGCAGCCTTGGTGACCTGGCATTGACTATGAAGCCCATGTTGGCCTTCAGTAGTAATCCTCAGACTTCAGCCCTACAAGTACTAGGATTACACGCAAGTGCTGTCATACGTGGTGTCCACTGCTCATTTCGTATTTTAGTTTTCTTGAGAAGGTTATCATGAAACTCACCGTGTGGACCAGGCTGGTCTCAAACTCACAGAAATCTGCCTGCCTCGGACTCGAAGTGTTGGGATTAAAGATGTATGCCACCAAGTACGGCTCCACGGTCCATTTGATATGTGATAAGTGTTTCTGTTGCTTTGTGAAATAACACACAAGTTTTTATGTCACCACTGTAAAGAACAAACCAAACCTGACCTGGAGCAGTTTTATATCAGGCACTTCAGAAAAGGCTTATTTTAGAGGGCTGAAAGTATAACATTTGTTTCCTTCAATAATTTCAAGGATTTTAAAGAGAGGTATCCACTTCTGCTTCTTTTCTTTTAAGGAGAAACAGTTAATGGTTATAAAATGTTATTATCTGTGAGTTGAGAATAAGCATCTGCCTGACTGTTCCGCTGCCTACTTCCATTTGGTGCCATCTCCATGAAAGTCATCGGCGTTTACAGAGAACATCTCCATCGGGCTCTGTGTTCTTACACCTCTATAGTCCAATCACAGCCTAGTGCCTGCAGCCTCACCAAAGCCTCCCTGCCTCCCAACTAGAATGTGAAAGAGGCCAAGGGAAAGGAAGGCTTCCTGCCATCTGGTAGACCCCTGCAGGGGGTGGGGCACTCACAGGAGGAGGCTAAAAAGCAAGACTCCATTAACCTTAGTCTCTCTTGTTCTGGGGCCAATTTGCACCTTGTTTCCTTCCACAGACAGTTTATCTTCATGCAGAACATGCTAATCTCCCTTGAAAAGTTAACATAAAGGCCTCCTTTCTCCACACTACAAATCATCTGCCTTGAACACACCAACCACACCACTAGACAGACTACTGGTTAGCACATCCTAGAATTCACTCTGTAGATCAGGCTGGCCTGAAACTCAGAGATCTGCCTGTCTCTGTCTCCTGAGTACTGAGATTAAAGGCATGTACCATCACTACCTAGCTGGCTTGTGCACACACATGCGCGCGCTCTTGCTCTCTCTCTCTCTCTCTCTCTCTCTCTCTCTCTCTCCATTCTCTCTCCTCCCTCCCTCCCTAATTTGGAGGAAGGATTTGCACAAGACACAGCACAATGTGGAGGGCAAATGTGGACTGGGAGAGCTGCTAGGTAGTATCTCACCAATCTTAAGCTATCCCTTTCAAAGGCAATCAACTCTAAGTCTCCAGCTGGCCTTGGCCTGCTCTACAAATTTCTGGGCCAAACAGAATTTCACTACCACACCCAATCCTACAGAAATTTGTACTCAAAAAGAAACTTTTTAAATCAATTAAGTCATAAGTATACTTTTGTACTGAGGTTTAATTTTTTTTAAGTTAGATAAGAAGTAAAGTTGAATCTACATTTCACCCAAGTCAGGTGTGAGCCAAATTACGAAGGAGCAGTTATTAAGCGGAGGGCTCCAACGAATGAAGAACACTGAGGTACTGTCCGATCGAGGTTAGCACATGGCTTTGTTAAGCCTGCTTTGTATGAGACCAACCTCCCTCTCCCTGTCTCCCTCCCGCCATCTTTCTTTCTCTCCTTGAAGACAGTGTCTTACCACATCAATCTTGGCTGGTCTAAAACTTGCTAGGTAAACCAGGCTGCCTCACAGAAATCTGCCTGCCTCTGTTTCCTGAGTGCTGGGATTAAAAGCATGGCCACCACCCCTGGCCCCTGCCTGATACTTTACAATAACCCTTTATTCTCCGTTAATTCTATCTCATGCTGTTGCTGCTACTTCTTTCTTTATGGCGGGGATAAAATGAGGGCTCTGTCTGTATTGAGCAACTGCGGTCTGTACTAGCAAACCCAGCTCATATCTCTTTAATTCAGAGAACATGCATCTCTATTCTTTGCAACCAGAAATGACTTGACTAAAAATAATCATGAATTCATGATTCTTTTCAAAGATATCTAATCAGTAGACACAGACTAAATGTTTAGCTCCCTTGTTTCCTGAATACTTTCTTGTGGGTTTCTAGTTCATGAGAATCATGTCAAAAGTACTGACAAATTCACAGTTTAAGAATCAAGGCACCTACTGTAATAGACTTTATATCATAAACTAGAATATAGCTGAAATAATTACTTAACATCTGCCTGGCGTTGTTTTTCTCTAAAAATGAAACTGAATGGTCTCACAGGGGATTCTGATTCAGCCAAGGCTTTGCCCATTACACCTTTACTCAGAAGATGGAGGAAAACGGGATTGCAAGTTCAAGACCAGCCTGTACCACATAGGAGATCCAGTCTCAAAACAAGTCAGTCAGTCCTGTCACCCATATGTGTTGGTAGACGATCTATTTCTGATGGCACATGGAGTGTATTTGAGTTTGGTCAGAGATGCTGTTCCTGCTGTAATCTCAGCACACGAGAAGTGTGCGCAGGGCAGGGCCACCTGGGTTTGAGTTTGCCCTGGTAACTGGACAATTTCTTTAGCCATGTCTATAATTTACCAGAGAACGTTAGTGCCATGGAAACTTTAATGTTGAAGACTGATCCTATGTTTAACTATTGCATGTTTGTTTATTTTTTAGAGACAGTATTTCTCTGTTTAGCCCTGCCTCACCTCCTGAGTCCTGGGCTAAAAGGCGTGAATCACCACTACCTGGTCTGTACAGGCTTTATTCTTTGATGTCTCTAGGTCTTTTTTTTAAAAGTACCAAAATTTCTAAGTGTAGTATAAGAAGTTTATGATGATTTCATGATTTTTTTCTAATTATAAAATAATTTAGACTTTACTTCAGGAAAAATTTCAAATATAAAAAAATTCATTCAAAATTAAAGTGACTACTCCATATCCCTTCTATTCTGTTTATGGATTGATAAAGATTAATTCCATTTATTTTTAATCGATATTCCCAAATTAAGTCATATATTATGAAAGGCTATTACTTTCCCTAATCTGTGTGGATTCTATAAACATAAGCAGTGATCACGAATGCAATTTTGAAAAGAAAGCATTGAGGCTGTGGTTCAGCTGTTTTCCCCATCTCTTTCTTTTAGTACTGGGGTCTGAACACAGAGCCTTGCATATGCTAGGGAAGAATTCTCGGACTGAATTACACCTCCAGCCCCTCTGACATTTCTTAAAAGATCTAAGCACTGTGTTTTCTTTCAAATGGAATGCTGGTCGAGGGCACTCAGATTACGTAGTTATCACATGTCCCAGTACACTGAGGCAAGCTGGTCAGAGGTAAGGAATGTGGACATGCCACCATGGGATGCGGGAAATAACTTACACAAGACATAAATTCACCTCACAGTGTACTGCCTGAGGCTGAACCAGCATGCCAAAAACCCTTTGCAAGTCAACACCACTAAAGAAAAGAATGTTCAAACTCACAAGAGCAGCATCATGACAAAGGGAAAAGTACTATCTACCATGTGTTCAAAGTTAGACTGCTTCTTACCTCTCTCTCATATGTAAAAGGAATGTGAGTATTTAAAACATTTAATAATAAATAGAAAATGGCATTCATAAATTTTCATACTAAGACATGTTGAGAAGAAATTTTACTTTTGAGTATATGGCAACACTAATATTGCCTGTTTACTTACCTAATATATCAAAGTCTTGCTGGACATGTTAGCTTATACCAGTAACCCCATAACTTGAAGAAGCTAAAGCAGGATAACTGAGAATTTGAGGATAGCACAGGCTGAAGAGTTGAGATTCCTTTTTGCCCAACTTCTTGAGGAGGAAGTTAAAGAGTTGTGTTTTCCATCCTGTCAGGGGCTGCATATCATGTAGGTAGCAAAGTACCCTTTGCTATGCTCTCTTGGGCAATGGGGTGACGTGCCAATGATGTGCCCTGAGTAAGTACTCACTCCTTCTGTGCCTCAGATTACACTTCTACCATTCACAGAAGACAATAGCCCTCCTCAAGCAACTGTCCTGGGATTGGCTACTTTTCGGTTTTACTCTTGTTGAGACCAGATCTCACTACGCTGCTAAGGCTGGCCTCAAAATCAAAATCTTCCCTCCTCAGTCTCCCAAGTGCTAGTATAAACATATGCTACCCTGCCTGGCTTCGATGCGTTTGGAACGGTGCATGGCCCACAGAAACACATTAAGCTCTTGCTATCATTACTGTAACCCATCATTCTGGCACTAGCATCAACATCCCTAGAAGGTTATGACAAGGACCAACACCCAGAACAGCTGAGCTCTTGAATCTGAGTGTGTTGAAAGATCTCTCACAGAGAAAAACAAACAGGAGCTGGAATGGGCTGGTGCGGCTCAATGGATAAAAAGCTTCCTGTGCACATGTGAGGACTACCTGATAAACCAGACAACATGGAGGCCACCCATAAATCCAGTTCTCCAGAAGCAGAGGCAGGAGATTATTTTGCAAGCTGGCTACCTAAACTATCCAGAATTAGTGATGCTTCAGTTTAGTGAGACATATAATAAATAAAGTAGAGTGACTAAGGCAGATAACACATCGACTTTGGATCTCCACACACCTGTGCATATGTGTACATGCACATGTACCTATATACATCCAAAACATGTGCACATACGTGTCCATGCATTTCACATACATATGAAAAAGAAAAAGAAAAAAACCCCAAGAAACTGCTCTATGTTGTATAAATAAAATGCTCTTAAAACAAGACAACATAGGTTAGCTTGGAACTAGAACATGAAGCTTATGATCTGAGGTAACTAGCTACCACCAGCAGAATGGTCTTAAGTCTCAAATGAGGATTCATGAAAAAGAATGTTAAAGTACCAACTGATTCAGCAGCACGGACCACATTCGTGATTTCCAAAGGCCTTCCTAATGCTGTGATACCTCAGGTTCTGGGACCCCCAACCATAAAATTATTTTCATTGCTAAATTCATAACTGTGATTTTGTTACCATTATGAATTGTAATGTAAATATCTATGGTCTTTGACGACCCCTGTGAAAGGGTCATTTGACCCCCAGTGCGGTTGAGGCCCACAGGTTAAGAACCACTGCTTTGGGCCAACCTGGTCATATCATTTAAGGTCATGAAAAATTCTATCGAAAGCTAGAACGTGCTGACTCTATGACCAATAATTTCTCTGTCACTTTAGCCACTTGATTAGATGTCCTCCTTCTTGAAAACAGTGTTTCATAATCAGATTCTACTATAAAGACAACAGAAAAGTGAACTAGAATTAACAATCAATAGGGAATATATCTGCTCATCATGGTATAATCTATCATAATTAATGACACTAAAAGGAAAAATCATTCACCCACTTTCTCATTCTGAAACAATCCTCTAAAATCTCAAAAGTACACGCAAAGAGTATCTTAAATACACTCCATTTTGACTCTTGTTTTATACATGTCTGGTACTGCTCAGTTTTCAGAGTGATGGAACCTTTTCCTGACATTGCTGCCTGCTGATGAAGGCCACTGAAATGTTCTATGTATTCAGCAGCAGCAAGGGAATACCAATCACACAGGAAGGACAATCCACACTAATGGGAATGGTCAATGGCAAACCTGCTCATTAACAGCATTAAATACAGCCTTCCCACAGGACACGGCTGCTTTCAGATCTAAAGACCTTGCAGTAGATACTCACTAACCTTGCACTGCTAAGATCAGTTAATCTGCCACTGGCACTAAGAACACAGCCATTTTATGGATATTTTATATAAATATGGTATGATAAAACATTTGAAATGAAAGATGTGTTACAAATAAAAAAATCCTTGCAAACTCTTAGCAGCTCTTTCTAAATTGCTGTAAACATTATTTACTGTGTTCTAAACTATGTTAGCTATTAAGGTTGGCAGCTCTCCAAAAGTAAATGTCTTATAAAAGGGTCAGCTAGTTGTCGTAGGATATGTTAAAGCAAGGGGAGATCAACTTCAAGCAAGACAGCTTAAAGGAGAAATGGCTGCTGTTCAAGGGCTATAGAACATCTGGTGACAGGTGAGACACACAACTTCAGGACACTCACCTGCCAGGGCCTTGATGCGGGAGCGCTCAAAGAGCCGTGCAGAGCTGTTCTCATTGTCCCAGTCATCCACGTCCCAGCGGTTGTTCACATCGCTGTACTGCTGCTGGATCTCAATGTTGTCATAGTCTGTGGCCACCGTGGTCGTCATCTTGGCTGTCTCAGCTGCTTGTCCACATCAGTTACTTCTGAGTTCTGTGACACAGAAAGGAAAAGCATAGGTATGTATTCAAAGCACACAGCCTCCACAGAGCTGCAGGAGCATAGTTTCTGCTTGTCCAGATGCACCTTCTAGAGCCAAGGCTGATTTTCAACTTTGGCTCTGCTTCATACCACAAGTGTGACCTCGGCCCCAAACACGGAGGAGGGAGGAGACTGAATGAAACGCTGGATGCCAAATTAATGTTCTTTTAAAAACGAGTTTAAATTGGCTGGGCAATGGTGGCGCATAACTTTAATCCCAGCACTCAGGAGGCAGAGGCAGGCTGATCTCTGCATTTAAGGCCAGAGTGAGTTCCAAGACAGCTGTGGTTACATAGAGAACCCACGTCTTAAAAAACAAACAAACAAACAAAAAACCCAAAACAGAGCAAAACAAAGTGAAAATCAAAAGAAATGAAGGTGAGGGTTTAATGTTTTAATCGGGGTTATAGCAACATCTACATGGGTCTTCTTGAATGCATTCACTTAGTTTTATGGTCTATTACCTTCTAGTTTCTCATTTATCAACAACTATATAAGAAAAACGAACAAACCATTCGGTCTCTGTATCTCGTTTACATATTCAAAATTGATGCCTAAGATCCAGACCTAAGCATAAGACATCAAAGATAGTATCTGTGCATAGTAAATACTCAAGTATTATAATTATTTATGCCATTGTTTCTATAAATTCTAGGACCCACTCTTCTAGAGCTCACTGCAGATAATGGTGTTTTTTTTTTTTTTTGGAATAATTATGAAATAAGCTCTGGCCCACTAATTATGTCTATTCATGGAGGTTCATGTTTAGCTTTAAATACAGTTCCTCCATTCAATAAAGCCATTATTCACATGCAAAACCCAAGTATATTGAGGAATTACTACATGCTCAGCATTGCTCTAGATTCCTGGGGAAGAACAACAAACCAACAAACGATGCGAGTGAAGCTTACGTCCTCATAGAAGGGAGACACAACATACAAGAAAAGCCACAGAGTTAAGGAAAATAAAACGCAAACAGATGAATTTGAGAGTGGCTATTTTAGCTGGTCAGAAATAAATACACTGCTTAGTACTGAAGTAGATCTCAGTGTCTAAAAGGCACAGACCATTCCCAGATCAGGAAGAGTGGCAAACCAGACAAAGGAAACACCATGGCATGCTCAGTACAGCTGGAGTCCGGTGTGCAGAGGGAGAAGTAAGGAGAGATAAGGCTACGGGAACTAGACAGAGTCAGGCCAGACTTGGCTGAGTCTAGAATGATGACCTTTGATCCAGCATCTGCCGAAGGATTGTTCTTGGTGCCATGTGGAAACACATTCTAGGGTCAAAAATAGAAGCAGAGCTGGTTGGAGGCTACCCCAGAGACGGAAGTGGTTTGGCACTGGCAGTAGCAGACGTGAATGTGAATGTGGTAGTGGTGTGTGTGGGTATTTGTGTCAGGTGTGCTGACAGGACATGGAGAAAGGTCCAGCTGAAAGGTCATGGGTTCAGACTCCATCTTAGAGAACCTGAACTAGGGCTGAACTCGGGCTAACTAACAGCCGGTGTCTAGCACCAGTTTCCAGGTTACTCCCCAACAAATCTGCACCTCCAGGTTACATGCCTGCCCCTTGCCACTTCATTTCCTAACAACCATCAACCAGCAGAAAAGAACTAGTTGAGTTTATGGTTTGACACCTAGCACCAGCCAATTATGTTAAAGGACAACAATAGCCCCCAATTAGATGCTTGCAGGCTTAGACACCTCCATCCCTTGCTTGTCCTTTCCTATAAAACCTTGTCCCCATGAGTTCAGGGCTGCTTCACCAAACCGTCCCGTGGGTCAGTGGTGAGATAAGCCCAGGCTCCAGCTTGGAATAAAGAGACCCTAATGTGATTACCTGGGAGTCTGCTCCTGGTTGGTGTTTTGGGTTCTTGAACGCTTCTTGGTACAACATGGCCAGTCCTATGGCATTTGTAAGGGTCTGTGCTTGATTCTATTGGTATAGTTAAACTCCTGTATGTGTTCAATTTCACTGCAGGGACTCAGGCCCAGTCAGGTACACAAAGCTATCTAAGTAAGTTAAGTGCACATCTAAGAAGGGAATGTAATGGAAATAGCTCCTGTCTTGGTGGTAGAAAAATAACAAGGGGAATTGATGCTGGTTATCTCCTCTCCTTCTCCCTCCTAACCTTAAGATTAAAAGATTAATAGTAAGAGTTTTGCACATGGATGCTCACTTGGCTCAAGCTTCAGTGTGCACCAAGAGTGTACGCAGGGGCCAGCCTGCACAGTTCATCACTAGTATCTGTGTGCTAATAGAACAAGATCACCGCCCAGCAACAGAGGACTGCACCAGGGTCTCCATGCTGAAATGAACCACCTGTGTCTGGGATGGCACCATCAGGGGCTCAAGCAGTCCCCCTGCTTCCTCTTTTACCATTACAGTTCTCTCACAAACCATTAACATACCCTATGTGCTCTTGAGGAAAGAGCACCAAAAGACCAACCAGGAGCAGACTCCTGGGTAACCACATTAGGGTCTCTTTATCCCAAGCTGGAGCCTGGGCTTACCTCACCACTGACCCACGGGACGGTTTGGTGAAGCAGCCCTGAACTCTCATCGGGACAAGGTTTTATAGGAAGTGGCAAGCAAGGGGGTGGAAATGCAGACAGATGTAATCGAGCCCAACAACACAAACGTATTGGTATATTAACTTAACAGTTATGTTAACGACATATTTACAGGATTTCACAAAACCACTAATTAACAAGCTAAAACCTAGCGATTGAGTGACCTTATAGTTAAACAACTCTAACACAGGGATGGGGGGCAAGAAGGCAAGATTACACACTAGTAACCTTGGAGATGGTTAATTTTCACGACTACTGCAACATTACAGCTTTTTAAAACCTATCTTGGAATATTCTATCTCTAGTAAAGAAAAACTTTACAATACTCGGAGTACAATCATTCAAAGTATAGAAAAGTTGATTTAATCCAACTCAAGGAGAAACCCAAACAGGGCGAACCTTTCACCAGGTAAGTTCTATCAGCTATTTGGTGCCATCTACTGACCAAGCTGAATAAGCTACACTGTGGCTCCAGGGCCCTTAGTACCTGCCTAGGTGCCTACTCCCTTGTCCTGGCTTTGGAGTCTCCCTCCCACTGTGGCCCTTCCCAGCTCTCACAAGTGGCTGAACCTCTTCACACCTCTGACCCACCCTAATGAGTTATTCCTTTTGTGTGTGTGTGTTTTTTTTTCTGGCTAATTTAGCACATTTATAGCTGGCACAATACATTCTTTCCTAAGTGTTCTTAAGTAATAATGTTATTTAATATATCATTATCATTCCTTAAAGACATGAATGTCAGGCCAAAATTCCTGCTAGTCTATGCACAGAAAACACACTGATGCTATCAGTGACTAATGTAATTCAGGTACCCAAGAGCCTAGAATTTGAGTACCAGGGACATTTTTTTTCTCCCGTATTATCTATCTCTCCAGAGACATTATCATTACCAAGCGAGTTCTGGTGGTGATAAAACATTTTGTCTGGTTTGTTCTCTACCCTGCCCCTACGGCACTTTCAAGGCTATTTATCCTCCAGGGTTATCTTGAGAACTTAATTCAACATCACCAAGTAAGTGGCCTGAGTGAAGATAGGTGAAATGAACAAATATAGGGAATGTACCCTAAAGCACTGAGATGTCAGACATCCACCTTGCTCCAAAACTCTTCAGCAAGAGGCTGTGCACTATGAACACAACTTACACCACATAAGGATGTATCCCCTGGAAACCTTATCTACAGGGCATTTGTTTCCAAGGTGCTATCAATCATGGACAGATGAAATGAATACTTCTTATATGGCTGAGAGTGGATAACCAGGAGAGAAAAGCTGGAGTTTGGGTTTCCCTTTGACATGGCCCTCAGCACTTCAGCACACATGTGTCTGTCCATTAATGGTTTTTCCATTAGGACAAGCTGGAGAGGACTGTGTAAGGCATGGAGAGGACCTGAAAGTCTGTCTGACTCTATCTTCATAGTATGGGCTATTGCAATGGCTCTACAATGAGTAAAGCCAACACTACCCCAGTGTGACAAGAGTAATATCCACACTCTTTGTGACTAGGTTTAGGGACGACACTTTAAAGCTTCTTTCTATTTTCTCTTATAATTTTTTTAAAAGGCCAAGAGTTCTCCAAGATTATTCTCTAGTCCTGTCTTTTTTTTTATTTAGAGAATACTTTATTAGTTTTTGTAATCAAACCCACGTAGATAAGACCTTACATATTTTTTTTATTAACTTGAGTATCTCTTATTTACATTTCGAATGTTATTCCCTTTCCCGGTTTCCAGGCAAACATCCCCCTAATCCCTCCCCCTCCCCTTCTTTATGGGTGTTCCCCTCCCCACCCTCCCCCCATTGCCGCTCTCCCCCCAGCAATCACGTTCACTGGGGGTTCAGTCTTAGCAGGACCCAGGGCTTCCCCTTCCACTGGTGCTCTTACTAGGATATTCACTGCTACCTATGAGGTCAGAGTCCAGGGTCAGTCCATGTATAGTCTTTAGGTAGTGGCTTAGTCCCTGGATAGTCCTGTCTTATAAATAGGAATTTCCCAAAAGATCCAAAGAAATTTCAGATATGCTGTCATAATTTGCTTCAATAAACAAGCACTAACTTTATTTCTTCAAGCCTGTGGACCAAAACAAAACATTGGTGAGAAAACTATGACCTTAGATCCATGAATCAAATAAGTTCTAGAGTTTCAACATGGACTGCTACAGGTCATAACCATTAAGAAACAAGAGACTACTGCCATTCCTGGTTTAGTAGCGTTCCATTAGTTCTCTCTGTTGATGAAAATTTAAAAGTCAATCCCAAAGTAAACACTTACTTTGTGTTTATTTTGCACAGCCCCAAGTAAAAACTACTTTTAGCTATCCTGTCATTTCCTAACACGTCAAATTTCTTTTCTGTGTCACACAGACAACTGTAAACTCACAGTGTTTTGCCCAATGAAGAAACAAGAGTTCATCCCTACTCTGCCTCTAGGCCTCTCCTGTTACTCTATAGAATCTAATCCCATTCTGCCAGGACTCTCTGACTCTTTCTTACCCTAAGGCTGACCAGCTGCTCACGGACAGCTCAGTGTAGTCACCCAGTGGCCACTGCACTCTCGACAAACACAATTTAAAAGCAGAATATCCATCAGTGTGAACATAAACAATAAAATACTTCTACACACACACACTATTAAAATCTTGGCTTTTTTTTCTAAAGCTAATCTTTACCTGTGACAATACTTTTGTCTTTTGTTTTTCAAGACAAGGGATTCTCTGTCCTACAACTCACTCTATATACCAGGGTGGCCTCAAACTCACAGACATCCACCTCTCTCTGCTCCTGAGTGCTGGGATTAAAGGTATGTGTCAACACTGCATGGCAGACAGTATTTTTTTAACTGTCTAAACTAGTAAGATATTATAGAACAAATAATAGAAAATACAAAGAATTTTCACTGGCAATACACATATGCACACGCTTGTTATTCAATATTAAATCTAAAAAAAGATTTATTTACTTATTTTATGTATATGAATATGGCGTCTTCTTGCACACCAGAAGAGGGCATCAGATTCTACTATAGGTGGTTATAAGCCACCATGTTGTTGCTGGGGGTTGAACTCATGACCTCTAGGAGAGTAACCAGTTCTCTTAACCACTGAGTCATCTCTCCAATCCTACTCAATCTTAATTAAAAGCTCAAATTCAAGTAAAATGAACAAAATAATCTGCCAATCCATTATGTTAGCAATTACTCTTACAGGGTTTACAAACCTTCCCATTTCCCTCATAGAAGATGTGTAAAAGTATTTTTTTTAAAACATTAAAAATAAGTTGTGCTCTGGACTTTGAAGACACCAAGTTGTATATATGAGATTTTTCAGTAACAGACCTAGGAGAGTTTGACACCAACCTTCTCAACTATTTAGTCACCAAAACTCAGGATAGTGACACCTTGTCTGCTGAGGCGTACTCTGCAATGAGTGTAAAACAGTCAACACAGAGGAACACTCAAGCAACCACTGTGATCTGTAAGCCTAGGTCAGATCATCAACTATTGTTCAGGTTCACAGAGTTCGTACATGTCTTAAGTGGACCCAAGACTCCATCATTCAAACTTACTGTTTGATATCGATGTCTTTGGAGAGATGGAGAAAAATGCCTATGATACTCAAGTTCTAAGCTCTTGAGTAGGACAACTTCCCCCTTTCTGCCCTGGAACTCTGTACACAAACAGGAAGAGATACAGCTAAAATGTTTTTAAAACTCATAAGCATATAATATCCTTTAGAAAATCATTACATACTGCAAGAAATGATCCAACAACGAAAACCCCGCCAAGGGTAGAAACAGAGCTCAACAGGATGAAGAACCCACTACCATGCTGAAAGGCTGGAGTTCAGTCTCCAGTCTCCTACACGGTGGAAGGAGGAACCAGCTCCCAAGCTGAGTAAAGTCAACACTATCCTAGGTGTGAAGAATATCCAAATTCTCTGTGACAAGGTTTGAGAAGATGGTTTTAGATCATCTGTTAATCTCCTGATCTCTACGAGCACAAAGGGGTTAAGTGCTCACTTCTCTCTTACACTCTCTCTCTCTCACAAACATAAAACACATTTTAAAGCATAAAACAGCTACACAGATTACAGCCAAAAACTCATAAAAAAAATCAGATCACTTTGAGAAGAAACAGTAGTGACAATTTTGCTTATACCTTGTTAATAAAAGGAGACTTACCATAATGAACTTTAGTCTATTTATCGATAATTTATTAGACCCCCTACTATGAGCTCTGAGTGCTGGAATTGAAGGCATGCGGCACCATGTCCAGCCCTAACCATAATCATTTTTTCTGTTAATGTCATGAAGCGGTATGAATTATGCTTTGAGTGATGGCATTTACTTAGTCACATAGCCATGACTTTTTTTTTTGTCACAACACCTTCAGTGTTCAGAGCCAGAAGACTTCAATCTAATCTCTAGAACAAAGTTGATCTGTCTAAACCCTAGACAGCTAACCCAATAATTTATGTGGACAAATTACTTTATATGGGCCATCTTGCTTCCCTCAATTACTGTCTTACCCAGTAACATCGAGCTCTGAGGTACTCAGCCTCTGTTGGCTAACAAGGAAAGGTGAAATTGCTGGGTAGCAGAGATAGGTGGCTCACACCTTTAATCCCAGCACTCAGGAGGCAGAAGCAGGAGGATCTCTGAGTTTGAGGCCAGCTTGGTCTACAGAGTGAGTTTCAGGATAGCCAGGGCTACACAGAGAAACCCTGTCTCAGAAAACAAAACAAAACAAAAAATAATAGATAAAGGAGAAATTACTGAATAGGACTTTGCTATTGATTACACTGGAGAGATAGTAGGAAGTCATGGGGGTAAGAATCCTATGTCAATGGGTGAATTCAAAACCCAAAATTTAAATAAGGTAATAACAGAGGCAGTGTCTATAAGACTCCAGAATGGAGGACAGGAATGACAAACAGCGAAGGAGAAAACTTCCATGTGCTCATGAAGAAAGCCTGAGAAGACAGGAAGGTGAGGAACTCACTCACTGCTTCCTGTCAAAAATTAGAATTTCATACACCAGTCTGTGATGCAGAAACCCACGATGGGCTGCTCCTCCCTACAGTGTCTGCTACGGAGGACCACTGAAGGGCTGACCACCTTCTGCCTACAATGTCCTGACGAAAGCAAATACTAAAACCTTTGTTCCCAATGTTCAGAGGTCACCTTCCTACCAGATACAAAGGGTCACTGGGAATTGGTGTATGGCTATATGACTTGAAACAAACCTTGTTTTTTAAGGTAATCATATTCAGCCAGGTTCTAATCAATAAGGATGAAACTACCCTTAAAAAGATGCTGGCAAGAAACACAGTGGCTTAGCTTCTTCTGTATTTTCTATATTAAAACACCCAGCCAGATCTTGTCACTTAAGGTCTTATTAGGCTGGGAAAATTGTTCAGCAATTACAGGAAGTTGCTGCTCCCGAATCTAGGTTCAGTTCCCAGCATTGACATCAGCAATTCCAATTCACAACTGTCTGAAACACAGTTCTTTTTTTTTTTTTATTAACTTGAGTATCTCTTATTTACATTTCGAATGTTATTCCCTTTCCCGGTTTCCAGGCAAACATCCCCCTAATCCCTCCCCCTCCCCTTCTTTATGGATGTTCCCCTCCCCACCCTCCCCCCATTGCCGCTCTCCCCCCAACAATCACGTTCACTGGGGGTTCAGTCTTAGCAGGACCCAGGGCTTCCCCTTCCACTGGTGCTCTTACTAGGATATTCACTGCTACCTATGAGGTCAGAGTCCAGGGTCAGTCCATGTATAGTCTTTAGGTAGTGGCTTAGTCCCTGGAAGCTCTGAAACACAGTTCTAAGGAATCCAACCTCCTCTTCTGATTTCCATGAACACTACATATAGACACACACAAAGGTAAAATTAAAATGTAAAGGCACTTAAAAACAGTAAAACCACAAACACAGTTCTATAAAAATACAGGAGGGGAGAGTGGGATCCCTTCCCTCTGTCCTTCCTCTATTTTACAGAGAACAAAAGAGGAACAATGAGATGATAAGTGTATTTAGTATCTAAGTTTCTTCAATAAAGATATTAAGTATGACTTATGTTCACTTGCTATTTGTACATTATTCATTTTCTGACTATATATGTGACAAGCATATAAATTTTAAATATAATATTGCTAAGTCCTAATCTTAAAAAAAAAAACCAGCTATGTTTTGAAAGTAAACAATAAGACAAGGAGGAGTTAACTTCTCTGATCTGTCATTCATCAGTCTTGAAAGTCACTGAATTTGAACCGAACTAATTTATTTAAAGTGCACGGCCCTAATAATATACCCAACAGTTAAAAGTTTCTGCCCCACTTTACAAAGAGTAATTAAAACTGAAATCATTAACTCAGAACAGGTCTAGCATCATGGTTCACAGACAATGTAGTGTTTCTGACCGGTATAGTCTTTTCGGCCTTACATATACTTCCAAACAGGTTTAAATAACATCAGAATATAGTTCTAATAGTACCAGTGCCAAATTGCCAGCCTTGCCCTTCAGCGAGTTGGACATTCGAGTGCTTTATTTGTTCTGAAGCTCTGTGAGCTATGGCTGTGCTTTCCTGAACAGTGGAGCAACACTCACAGAGCCAACTCAGTTTGGGGACTTTTTCTTCTGGAGCAGTCCAGTGCCAAAATTCTTGGCAAATTTATCAAGTGAAACGCACACTTCAACTTTCTGGAATAAAGATCAAATGACAGTATGTGACACGGCAACAAACAGCAAATGTGTACCAAACATCACTGCGAGGTCCAGGATCCTACCTGTTCCGGATATTGTCACATAACCAGGACCCACACCATAGCAAGTGCCCAAGAACAGTCTTGATATCAAATGACAGGTGGAAGACTGTCACCACCCAGCAGCTAAGTATAAAACACAAAAATTATATTTTCTGCCCAAGTCATATGAATCCCGGACCCCAGTAAAAACTTCTGTTATGTAAGGGGACAGCCTGTTCTTTGTGCAGATTCGTTTAGCAGAGAATGAATTTTTATGAGGAATTTATTTTCACCTGTCTCAAAGTAGGATGGGCTATTCTTAGATAGAACTAAAGAAATAATGATTTTACTTGATTTGCTTATAGTATTTATTATAAATACATACTTTATTTCAAAAATAAATAAGACTACTTCCCCTTTACAAAATGACCTAAGTTCTAGGTGCGATTGGCTGCCCAAATGTCCAAGTTTAAATTTTATTCAGTTTGCTCAAAGGGCCACTCATACAACTTATTGCTTGGCTGAACTTCCTCAGCCTTCCCTCTGCTGAGCGTTCCCCAAGCTGACTTAGAAATCTGTAGTCTTGTAAACTAACAAAACAATTACATAAAAGCTGGCCTTTGACACTCAAGAGGGAGAACATGACAATCCCAGATGAGCCATTTAAACACAATCACACTTCTGATTCTACAATTTGCTTAAACCTGATCACAATCTAAAAGAATTATTCAACAAAAACCAATATATGCAGTATGGAATACAATCAAATTCTGTACATAATGGTTCACAAGTTTGCTTACAAAGGTCCTAAAACACTGCCATGACTTTAGGACTGTGGAAGGCTTCTAACTGGATTCTTTGGTAGGTGATCATACATGGTTTAAGTTGGTTTCCCCCAAGACCAGACCAGTATCCAACCAAAAGATGCGTCACCTAATTTCTCAGAATGTCACAGGATACCCAGGCCTGTACATGGCTACACAGAGGGACGAGTGGTTTAAACTTGCCTACCTCCCACTCTATTGCTCAAATGACTTCAATATGGAAAGGAAGTTTTTAGCAGGTGAAGACCTCAATCAGGTTTAGGAATAAGAGAAACTAAAAGCTTGCCCTGCCTCAGCAACAAGGGCAAAAGGCTCAGAAGAACGTGACCAGAAATTCAAATCATTTGAATGTCTTTAAAACCTCTTCAGTAATGAGACTTTGGAAGCTGCATTTCACCACTATCTGACCAAAATTGAGTTCATCACTTCATGTCTTTGAAATATTATTAATAAACAAGATTTTTCACCCACTCTTTGTTTTTCCTGCCCCCAGATGCCTTCAAAGGAGCTGGGTTCCCAGAAGCAGAGGAAAGCATAAAAGCAATGACAGGAAGGTCCTGAGCATCTGCAAAGAATGCTATGATTTACGCAGAGAAAACACCAAGGACTAGACCACCAACACTAGATGGATCGTTTGTGGTATCTCACAGTCATGGATAAATTACACATCGGGAACGTGGAGGGCAAGCATTCACATTAAATGTGATTATACAGTGGGCCCTTAGTAGGACACTGTGGTCCCCTCTATCTGTGTCTCATCCCATACAGCAAAGGACAGGTAGAGACACATTAAGAAAGTGGCTAGCTTCAAGAGAGTAAGTCATTAGAACTCACTGACAGTATTGTGATTTTTGCATTTGTAGGCTTAGAGACCTAGAAAATACATCTCTGTTCTCTGAGTTATACACTGAGTGGTATTCTGGTTGGCGACTCAGTAAACTAATGCAGAGTGAGCCCTAAAGGAGCCTCCTGTAAACTGAGCCCAGTCCAAGTCCTTCTACCTTTCCTATAACTTAAGGAATCTCAGTAGCAACAGCACCATGATCTCTTAGTATCTTAAAATATTATAGGTAAAGACTTTCTCTGAGGGGACTCTTCTGAAGCCCCGGCCTCCTGCTACATACTCTTGTTCATCCTCCCTCACACAAGGTGGAAATATTCAGTAATCATCCTGCCTTGTGTACCACACTTTATGAATACTGGGCAATTTGTCTTTCCATTAATGAATCACTAGACATAGATCTCTTAACACACCAAGGACAGAGGTAAACATTTTTTTAGGTTTATTTTTATATATATATCAAGAATGCCTGTTGCCTGCAGAGGCCAGAAGAGGGCACCAGAGCCCCTAGAACTGGAGTTACAGATGATTGCCAGTCAACATGCGGGTGCTGGGAATAGAACCCAGTTGCAGCCAGTGCTGTAAACGGCTGAGCCATCTCTCTCCAGCCTCCTTGGTAAATATTTAAAGAGTAAATTCAATGCTTGAGTTTCTCAGCTTTACTGAGAGTCAGAAGTACTTTTTGTATGAAATCTTCTACTATCACAAAAAAAAGCACCTTCATTTTATAAAATTGTAAGTTGTAAATTTGTCCAAATGTAAATCATAAAAAAAAAAATTAAAACAGATCAGGCTGAGTGTGGTGGGATCTTAGCATTCAGGAGGCAGAATAGGTGGATCCCCAGTTTGAGACCATACATTGAGTTCAATGTCAGGCTAAATTACAGAGTCAGACACTTACTCAAAAAAAAAAAAAGATAAACTTAATAAATCAAAATTATACTGCATTTACTGTACTTAGGAATGTCTTATAAATTGGCTGTTCTGCTTTTGAGCAACAGCTATATGCACTTCTGATATTATGGAGTTGCTCAGTAAGAGTTGGTATAACCAGAAGGGAAGGCCTATTTGTGTGACTAGAGAGGACATCAGATCAGTAATGCATAAGGCTGGTCATTTCATGCTCCTAGATTTCCTATTTCTATCCTTAGATACTTTAGATGCTGAAGAAGCCCACAACATCAAAGAGATCCATTTAAAAATGTTCATGTACACCTTTAAACCCAGCACTCGAAAGGCAGAGGCAGGTGGTTCTCTGTGAGTTTGAGGCCAGCATGGTCTACAGAGGGAGTTCCAGGACAACCAAGGCTACACAGAAAAACACTGTCTTGAAAAAAAAAAAAACAAAGAAAAGTGTAATGAACTTAGTTGAAGCATAGCAGTGTACCCAGTTGTTAAAAACCCTCCCTAGGATAGGTCCCAGGGTAATCCCTGTGGTAGGAGAGACAGCTACAGAGGCAGGGCATGCCAGCTCCCCTATGCCCTGGAAACACAGAGAACATGGCAGCAACACCACAGAGGCTTGCTATGATGGCACAGCCATCAAGCCTGGATTCTGAGTAATTCTAGGACAGCATAAGAGCGACGTGGCCAAGCCCTTCCCCATGGTCTCAGTGCACAATGGGGAAACAACAACCCTGAGAGGCAGTTTGCCCTTAGTCAGGCAATCTGGTTTTCTCATTAACATTCTGTCTGATGGGGTAACTGTGTTAATTTTTTTTAGGTGAAAACCCTGCAGATCTGTCACCCATGGATACACACTGTCCTACAATACATTCTCCAAGGTGAATACTTCCTTCTGTTCCTCTAAATAGCAGGAAGCCTCCTTCATCTTCTCTCTGCTTCCGTTGCCAGAGACAGGTGCCAGCTCAGGAGAGGCCTCTCTGCACATGGCAATCCTCCAGAGGAGGGGTAGCAGGTAAATCATTCCGACCATCTCCAGAGCACAAAGGGAAGCACCTGTGCATTGTGGGACACACTCCGTAGTTCTGTGCTGTTCTCTGACCACCCTAACAAACCTTCGCCATCAGCTTCCAGAAGCCGGAGGAGATGAGGCCTGGGGCCAGAAGACAGAAGTGAAGTATAGTAGGAACAGGGTGTCATTATAGAGGGCAGTGGGTGTTCTGAGCAGGAAAGGAATTCTTTGACATCCAGAAAAGAAAAACACACATATTCATCCTTAGTTTAACATGTGAAGATAGATTTTTGTCATAAATTAAAAGACAGGTCTGGAAATGAACCAAAGCCCTAAACCAAGCATGCTATGGAAATATTCAAAACTGTGTTAATCATCACCCAAAACACACATTTTTAGAAAGTTACAAATACCAAAAACACAATTAAGCTTTTCTCAAAAAAAAAAAAAAGTACACCATTTCATATCCAAGTTCTCACTTCCCACTATTCCTCAGACCCCTTCCTCAATGCTTTTCTCTGCCCAGAATCTCCAGGGTCAAGACAGGGCAGTTTCTGTACCAGCAAGGGATACTCAGCCACCAATTTCCATCAATCTGATCAAAATACCAAGGAGCATCAATACACCAAGAGCATGAAGGGGAAAGGCAGACATGTGAGCATGCTCTGGATAACGCCTCTTAATGCGTATGGTGTTGGGAATGGTCAGTTAATCCAAACACTGCCAAAACCACCTGTACTGTTGCCTAAAGGGGAGCAAAATGGGTTCAACAACAGGTAGAGGAGACCAGTTATTCTGAGATGCTTACCTCAGAATACATAGCACCCAACCCAAAGGTACTTAGACATATTAGTTTCTAGAAGGGGGGGGGGTGGGAGGAAAGGAAAGAACACCAAGACAGTTTCTCCACCTCTTGTAGTAAGCATTCGTTCATGTGGGGAAACAGAACTCCCTGACAGGATGAGGACAGGAAGTGAGTCTGCCTCCTTACCAGGGACCAGAGTCCCGCTCTCTGCATGAATCTTTGCAGTGCACTCTACAGGTCTCCTAAGAGGTCACCAAAGACCCCTTCTGAAAATAGACCATTCCATTTTCAAGTCAGCTCTAGAGGGGGATGTGGACCAAGCCACCCAGCTGCCCATCACCTCACTCTTGCCCTGTATCGATAAGGCCTGGGATTGTCACTGCATCCTGACAGTGACTCAAGCACTAGCGGGATCGGTGGTTTAGAGGGGCGAGTTCCAGTATGGAGGCCACTGGGATCTTTAAAGCATGTAACCAAAGGCTGAGAACCACCCAGCATTTGGGCTCCTTCCATTAAACAAAACTTTACAAAACCCAAATACCAATCAAACTACTTGCACACACCTAGCTTTGACTGAGCAGAACAAGTTCATCTCCAGCAGCTTCAACCTGAACATTGGGAGCACAATGAATATGGAGCCTATTCTAGAATCTTCCAGCCAGTTTTAGAATTCAGGGTGCTCTGACTTAGATCTCTTTTTCTGCTGCTTAAAATCTGAGTCTTACTGTAATGTATCTTAAACATAATTGTGTGTCTATTTAAAATAAGCCTTCAGCCAACAAATGTAACTACTTAATCATTAAAAATATGAAAAAAATGCTTAAAACTTTCTTTCCATTCCCTCACTTTGGTAGATTATAGACCAGAGAAAAACACAAAACAAACCCTAAGAAATGAACAATTATCATAACAAAAGTAGAAAGCAATATAATAGCAAGATGGCAGAAACACTGATTAGATTTCAATTACCATGTGTGCCTTCATCTGGGAAGCATGTCCTCCACTGGGAAGAACGCAGCCTAACAGCTGCACTGCTTTTTCTACTTTCACAAACACTGGAAAGGTTAGCCAAAACTCTGCACTGGCTGCCAGCCAGGGCTTTATTATTATGCACTCTTAGCTCCCAGTGAGAAATGTGGGCTCAAGGAAAAGGGAAAGCCAAGCAGCAAGAGGGGGTTCGTAATCACGTACAGATGGAAAGGTTTCTCTGCCAGAAAGACACCTTCCATATCCGTTCTATTACCGTTGCCCTTTATCGATCTAATTAGATGATTGCAAATGTTGTGTTTTTAGAACACTGTTTAGAGACTTAACTGTGGAACAATTTTTCTTCTATCAGATGCTGGACCAAAGTAATGTTTTAAAACATTTTCAGATGTAGAAGCAGATTGGTCTATTCTCTCTTCTCCTTGCACTTAGCAAGCGCTGAAGTAAATCGAGAAGCAAATAAGCAGCTACCTCTCTTCTGTGTTTAACTCCTGTCAAGTCAATTATGGCTCAAAAGCCTCTCGTTCTCACAGAATCTCATGATTATCTGTCTTTTTAAGGCTTCTATAAGCCAGATGGAGATGGATGGTCTAAGACTTTTCAATATCATGAATCAGTAAAAAAATTAAACAAATGGAGGGACCAACATGGGCTCTCAGTTTTTATTTAAAGAATAAAAATTAAGTGAAACATCAGGAAATTAATATCCCCAACCATATATAAAACCGAAGAAGACAAACAGAACAGGGCCCAAACCAGTGCACAGAGCAGTACTCTCCTAAGGAACCAGACTCTAAAGCACCAAGGGAAAAGGACAAGCCAACCTGCAGGAAGAACTGGCTCAAGGAGACAACAGAAAAAAGGCCATGACTCCAGATTTGAGCCCAACTGGCCTAGCTTCTAAGTCTATCTTATGCTGTACAAAATGGTCATGACATGCCCTATGTAGCTAATTAAGTAAAATTAAAATATATTTTAAAATTCAGCTTTCCAACCCCTCCAGTCATATACACTCTTATGCGTGGGCACTCTACTCAACAGGATGGCTAAAGAGCCCAGAGGTGCAGAAACCCACCTTCGAGGCCAAACCCCATGCTCTTTGTCCACCTTCTTGCTGTGTCCTCGTCCGGGTTTGGTTCCAGATGCTGAAACCCCACCTTCGTGGTGTACCCTTAGCTTAAGCAAGCACAACACAATAGACATTTCAGATGGGTCTCTAACGAGGAGCCCTCAACCTCCAGATGTTGACAGAAGTATTTCAAAATGTAAAAGATGTTCCACACAGAGTTGTTCCTAAAACACAAGGAACAATTTTTGGGTGGTATCAGGTGGTCTTTGATTCTATGGCTGATAGTAAAGGGTTTGACTCAAGTGATCCACAAACAAGCTAGTTGTGCCCTTAAGGAAAAGGCAGCTGTCAAAGTTCAGTTACTCCAAGAATGACATACCAGGCTCACTATAAAATCTGAATCCAAATAACCGGCCTCTATTACCAGAGAACAAGGAGACCCAGGACAGGCAAACTTCGAGGAAGAAGCAAGGCTGATGGAGAGTAAGAAGAAACCCCCTGGGAACGTGAGTAAGGAAGCAGTGGGCCTCTTGGAGCACTTCATTTTCATGTTACGGCTGCACTTTCTTACTGCACCTGTCAAGTGAAATCAGCACATATCTGTAACAAAATGAAAGAATTCCTTCCTCTCCTGTGAGCCAGGCATTCTGCGATGACAACTGACTGCCAAGGAACCTCACTGAGCTTCACGGAACCATACTGGATGGGCTATCTATCTGATCTGCCAGCAGGGGATGGGTTTTCACTTTGGCATAGGATGGTGGAGGGAAGCAGACGTGTTGGGTTCTTCCCGAGGGGCTCAAGACTAGCAGCAAGGAACACTGAGGGGGCCTGCTCAAGAGGATGTGCTCAACAAGGAACATGGAGCGCACACAGACCTTCATTCCACACTGCATACTTGTCCCCATCTTATCCCCTGAACAACTATTTTCAGAAACATAGGCCAAACCATGACTTACGGGTGTATAACATTCTGAGAACATCTACAGATACATCATAATTTATTTAACCAAACCCCTGCTACAGGGCACATGGCTGTTTACTATGTGCAACAGTATTTTTGTAATTATGATAAACTAAAATGTTCTCTGGTTATTTTCTTCTTCTGGAGGAAAGACAGGGTTTACTGTGTAACCCTAGCTGTCCTAGGACTCACTTTGTAGACCAGGCTGACTTTGAACTCAGAGACCCACCTGCTTCTGCCTCCTGAGCACTGGGTTTAAAGGCCTGCACCAGCACCACTCTGCCTACCAGTTATTTTCTTGAGATTAATTTTAAGAAGGAAGTTCACTGCCCTACAGAATTTCCTACTAGCAATCTGTGCACCAGTCCGTACACATGCACATACATCTAACAATGTATGGAACACAAACCCTTTAACAATGTTTGCTATTACTGTGATTTACACTTTTGGACATGTCTGAAGTGCTTGGGAATTCTTCCTCAGAGAGCGATCCCATTCACACTGGTAGTTTATTTTTGTGCCCACCACAAATGACATCATATAATGATCACTCGATAACAAAACACCATTGTATCCCTTTGTTTTGGTTAAAAGGTCTACTAGATCAAGGCCATTTTTCTGTAATACAAATTGAGAAATTATATATCTTAATACCATTCTTAATTAGCTACCCATTATTTTACTTGATTATTAATAAAAAAGTAATTTATTTTCTCAGACAATTTAGCAAAAAAAAAAAAATCCCCCAAACCCAAACCAAACAAACAAAAAAACAAAAATCAAACAAACAAACAAAAAAAACCAACCAACCAACCAAATCCCCAAAGGGATTTTAACTAAATGAATCACAAGATAGCCAGTATGTAAACTAAAAACAATACTCTATGACCACATAAAACATGGTACAAAAGGCTTAGATAAAATAGGAAGAGAAAGGGCAGAGGGATGGGGCTCTGTTAGACGGACTAGGAGTGAGGGGACAGCAATCGGGATGTAAAGTGAGTAAATTAATAAAAAATAGCCAAAAAGGAAAGGGAAGGGAGGGGAGGGAAGGGGAGGGGAGGGAAGGGGGGAGGGAAGGGGAGGGAGGAAGGAAGGAAGAAAGAAAGGGAAAGGAAAGAAAAGAAAAGAAAAAAGAAAAGAAAAAAAAGGAAGTAACGAGAGAGACAGACTTGCTGCCGGGCAGCAGGGACACACTGATGACACCAGAGACATGCCAGTCACCACAAGGCAGCAGGCATGCACACATCTGGAACCTAAAGGAATGCCCACTGCTGTACTGCACTGCACTGCACTGCACTGGTCTGGGCTGTCTCCTGGTGCCATTTTGAGGTCTGAGGATGAGTTAGCTGCACTGGCTGTGGCACTCAGGAGAGCCAGCCTCACTCCTCACTTGTGCAGCTTGGGAGAGCTGGCCTTTAGGGTGTGAGGGTGTGAGAGAAAGCCCCACCCCTCACTGGCTACAGCCTTTGGGATAGCAGGCCCTGCACCTCACCTGGGTTGCACAGTAGTGTTGGCCCTGGTGTTCTGGTGGGAGAGCCAGTCCCACCCCTTGCCAGCTGCTGCACTCACTCCTTGCCTGGGCAAAGTAGGAGAGCTCACCCTGGTGGTGAGGGTGTAGGAGAGCTCGTGGGCTGAACCACCACTCTCCAGAGTTTTGAGTTGGCCCACCCCAAAATCTATGCCATCTATAAACTGCTGGAGCACATTTAGGAGCCTGTCCTATAGATACAAAACTGCAGTATCTCCATGACACAGGGCAACAACAGGACACTAGAGAGAAATCCCTGTGAGAATCCAGTACTGATATAGTAGCAGAATCCAGAGGCCCCACACCATGCCAATGACTCACTGAAATGAACATCTGCAGGTAAAGCTATTTGGGCAAAAGGTATCCTGAGTGACAGTGACACACCACAGCTTCCATGGTGAGATGGGGTGTGTGTGTGTGTGTGTGTGTGTGTGTGTGTGTGTGTGTGTGTTTACGCTTGCGTGTGCATGCATGTACTTACTGGTTATTTTATTTTTGGGGGAAGATTGCAACAGCACAAGACCAATATGGAGGGACAGGAGATAAATAGGATTGGGGTGCATGATGGGAAATTCACAAAGAATCAATAAAAAGTTAAAAAAATAGGAAGTAATAAAATATGAACTTTATGATTCTTTTTAAAGAATATGCACTTATGTGAAATATTACATGTAAAAATATTAAAAGTAGTTAATACTTGGTGGTGGAATTAAAGACCATTTAAAATTCCTTATTTTTTAAACTATATTTTTTTAGCTTTTTTTCTACAAAAAACACTTTATTTTGAAATGAAAAATTTTAAGTATTTGTGCAGGTAGGATTCCAATATGGTATACAGTTTCTTGGACACACCAGCAGTCTGGCACGACAGACCTATCTTAGATAACAAGGTTCTCCACAACAGGAATATTCTAGACAGATGAAGGAAGGACAAGCATCCTTGAAGGGTCCTTGAGCTCTGAACCCCAAATTCCTGACTGACTGCTCATTCTTCTAGAGGCAAGAGCCTTGAGCTGCTTATCACCCATCCATGATGATCTGAGGCTTTCAAAACAAAACTCGTAAGTGTAGGCTGAATCACGCAAGCCCCATCCCCTGTGACAAATCCCCAGTGTCTCCAGGCTCAGCGGTCCACAGCACACAGGCCTCCCCTCATGCTCACACAGGCCTCCCCTCATGCTCACACAGGCCTCCCCTCATGCTCACACAGGCCTCCCCTCATGCTCACACAGGCTTCCCCTCATGCTCACACAAGCCTCCCTTCATGCTCACACAAGCCTCCCCTCATGCTCACACAGGCCTCCCTTCATGCTCATACAAGCCTTCCCTCATGCTCACACACACCTCCCCTAATGCTCACACAGGCCTCCCTTCATGCTCACACAGGCCTCCCCTCATGCTCACACAGGCCTCCCTTCATGCTCACACAATCCTCCCCTCATGCTCAAACACACCTCCCCTCATGCTCACACAAACTCTTAGGATTTCTGACTACACACTCCAGTCCCCTCGTCTACCCTGGCATGCCTCACAAGAGAGCAGCTGCTGGTCCACTCATGACCTTGTTCTTGACTTTAAGCAGGTTGGGTGGGATACAAGAGGGTCAGGGGCAGTAGACAAGTAGAGAGGGGGCTTGTCTGAGCATTCTCCAGGAAACAAAGTTTTATTATGGTAATAACCAACACAGACTCTACTGTACATTATACAGCCTAAGCTTTCACATACACACACACCTCAGAAACAACAGCCACCACAATAAAAAAAAAAGGCAAATCAATCACTGCAAAAAGCATCCTCATGCCCCTGTGCTGTCTATTCCTCTTGTCTACATATTACTACACTGTTCTCTGTTGCTGTGATCTGCATTCTCTATACACATGGAATGAATATGTATGTATATTCACATTTCATACACATATATATCTATATGTCTATATGAAGAAGACCAGCACTTAAATGAATCAGAAATAGCCTCTTAAATGTCTTTCTACACAGCCCTGGCTGTCTTGGAACTATGTATATCAGACTGTCCTAGAACTCACAGAGATCTTTCTGCTTCCACTTCCCAACTTCTGGGTTTAAATGTGTTTGCTACCATGCCTCCCCCCTCCCCTTCCTTGAGACAGAATCTGACTATGTAAACCAGGCTGGCCTAAAACTCAAAGAGATTTGCCTGACTTTGCTGGGATTAAAGGTTTGCTCCACCTCCCTCAGCACCATTTCTTGACTAATTGTTGCCACATCTACCTGACTAGTTTCTCTACTTAGAATTTTAAGCTATTGAAAAACTCATCCTCTTCTTCATGTTGCTCAAGTGGGGCTTGTAAAAAATGTTTATTTTTAATTCTTTTTTTTTTAATTCTTTTTTTTTTTTTTATTAACTTGAGTATTTCTTATATACATTTCGAGTGTTATTCCCTTTCCCGGTTTCCGGACAAACATCCCCCTCCCCCCTCCCCTTCCTTATGGGTGTTCCCCTCCCAACCCTCCCCCCATTGCCGTCCTCCCCCCATAGACTAGTTCACTGGGGGTTCAGTCTTAGCAGGACCCAGGGCTTCCCCTTCCACTGGTGCTCTTACTAGGATATTCATTGCTACCTATGGGGTCAGAGTCCAGGGTCAGTCCATGTATAGTCTTTAGGTAGTGGCTTAGTCCCTGGAAGCTCTGGTTGCTTGGCATTGTTGTACTAAAAATGTTTATTTTTATTATTGTTTTCATGTGTGTGGGTATTTTGTGCATGCATGCTTGTTCACTGCTTGATGCCTGGTACCCACAGAGGCCAGAAGAGGGCATCAGACCTCCTGGTACTGGAGTTACAGATGGTTGTGAGCTGCTAAACCTGGTTCAAACCAGGGCCAGTTTTCTTAACCACTGAGCCTTCTTTCCAGCCCTTGAGTAGGTCTTGAAAGACATACAAAATTAAACGAAAAGCTTCCAGAGCCCTCTGCCATCTTTTGAGTAGGGGGCTTTTTGCCTTACCTCAGCTTCCTCATTCTTCAATATCTCCCTCTGCTCTGCCATAACAGAATGGTCTTCAAAATAAGTGTTCTCATTTCCTGGCTTCATGACTATGGTTTTTTAATCTACCCAGCTAACAGTCATTCTAGAGAGTCAGGGCAAGCCTGCTCTCCCTTCAAAAGCTGTCTCTATTTCCATTTGCTACCTAAATAAGATAAGCTCACTATGTGACCACAACATGCCAAAGATTATTTCCCCCTCTGAGCATTCACCACATATAACATTGTGTCCCAGAATTAACAGATCCTAGGACATGCTTAACATTCTAACTGAAGTCTCTCATCTATCTTACAAAACAGCCAAGGTAGTCAATTTAGTTCAAAAAAACACATTCAAGGGAATTCAAGCCCTGCTTGGGCAATTTTCAGAGATCCTACTTCAAAATAAAAGGTGAAAAGAAGGCTTTACATGTATTTCAGTGGTAGGACACTTACACACAGCATGCATGAGACCCTAAATTTGATGTCCCCTGTCAATCCCCCAATAAAAAGCTTTTTACAGAAGCTCTATAACATTTGTTTTCCTTCCCCCAATTATTAACCCAAGAAAACTGAGCAGGCTATCAAGGGTACCTCTATGAATCTGCAAGAATTCTTGTACTTGTTTTGCATAGACCTCTCCTTCACCCTGAAAGATGTGACTTATAAAAACACTGGTGAGGGGCTATAGAGGGAAGGGAGGCTCGGGAGTAAGGTACTTGTCTCACATGCATGAGGACCTCAGTTTAATCCTTAGCACCACAAAACCAAAACTTAACCTCACACGCAAACGATTTCACATAAGAATATCAATCAGAGATTTTTGGGTGTTCAATCTTCATAAAGGTACTCAAAATTCTAAAACAGTTCACAAATCAAAATTAAGATTCTAATAATCAAGTTTGTATCGCCATATTTTTCAGAGTACAACCATTTTAGTCTCTTGCTAAAACCAAGTATTAAAATTTCTTTCTTAGCTTTTTATAAAAAATTTAAATTCCTGTGCTAGCTTCTCATGGTAACAATGCTCTCAATTTTTTAAAACACTGCAATGAAAAGTTGCATAGTGATGTGCTTGTTCTGATTACTCCATTTACAGAGTTAAAAACTTCTCTTTGTAAGATTAATAGCTTCATTAAAATTGAAAGTCGATGGCTGGAGAGATGGTCTAGCACTGGTTTAGCATTTCCAGAGAACCTCAGTTCAATTCCTAGCACCCACATGGTAGCTCACAACATTCTGTAAGACTCTGGAGAGTCCTAGTGATCCAAGACCTTCTTCTTGCTGCAAACACTCATATACATAAAATAAAAATAAATTTTAAATCTTAAAAAAGTTTAATATTTGAAAATAGATTTAAAAGCCTCACATGGTAGCATATATCTTTAATCCCAGCTCTCAGGAGGCAGGGGTACATAAATCTCTGAGTTTGAGGTCAGCCTGGTCTACAGAGTGAGTTACAGGACAGTCAGAGCTATACAGAGAAGCCCTGTCTTTGAAAACCAAAAATAGAAAAGAAAAAGGGGGACTGGAGAGATGGCTCAGCTCTTAAGATGGCTAACTGCTCTTCCAGAGGTCCTGAGTTCAATTCCCAGCAACCACATGGTGACTCAAAAACATCTGTAACAGGATCTGATGCCCTCTTCTTGTATGTCTGAAGCTACAGTATATTTATATACATAAACAAATATTTAAAAAAAATAAAGAAGAAAAGTAGGAAAAGTGTGACTGGTTTCTTTTTCCTTTTCTTTCCAGATGGAGTTCCTCTGCCTGTAGCCCTGGCTGTCTTGAAGCTTGCTCTGTAGACCAGGCTGGCCTTGAACTCAGAGATCTGCTTGGCTCTTTCTCCCTGACACCACTGCCCAACTTTTTTCTATAGAAATGTACCATCTGGATTTATCCTGCAGTTATATATCAAGAGATAGTGGGGTTTTTTTTTTAATTTTATTTTGTTTAATGAGAGGAAGGGTAAATTAAATCACAAAGAAATCAGCAGGAGGAGATCAGTGCAGCAACTGCAACCTGAGAAGAAGGGTCCAAATCACCCTCGACTCCCACACCCAGGCTGTGTGGCCACACAGGACCTGTGACACATCACTTTTTCAAATGAACCAAGAAATATTCTCTGGGGTGAAACAGTAGATCACAACTTGCTGCCAAAAATAAAAAAAATAAGCTGAACAGAAAGGGATTTTTAAGGAGACTGCAATGCGAGTCAGATGCCACAGCAGTTTGGGTGAAACCAGAGAATGGCTGTTGCTCACAGGTACAAGGGTCTTTGGAAAGATCTTTGGTCTACTCTTACCTCTGGCCTCCTCCAGCCATAAAGAAATCAGCTCGCCTCCTCGGTTTTCGGTTTCTTCATGAGAAAGATGCAGTGTGATAATAAGGCCAGTGGTTCTCAACTCACTGCTTACCAGGATCTCCTGGATTTCTGTCCTTACCACCTTCCATTTCCTGCTTGCAGAAGTTCCTGTTCTTACCCAGCTCTCAGAGCTTGATGGAAGAGTTTAAAGCGTGGCAGAAAAAAAAGCCAGTGATGGGCATAATTCAAAATAGTAGATGTTCCTGTTAGCAGAAATCCCTGGCAATGGGAGGTGGGGGGCAGTGGGAACTGAGAAGGTAGCACACCAGCACAGTTGGACAATTTTTTCCCTGGGTGTGAGCCCCAGCAGCACACAGAACCAAATCTAAGGGCATTGGGGAGGGGAGATCAAGCAGTTCAAGAGGCAAAGCCATCCTGAGTTGGTATAGTGAATTCAAGCCGGGGCTAGGATTAGGAAGTGTGGCCTTGTTGGAGGAGCATGTCACTGGAGGCAGGCTTTGAGGGTTCAAAAGGCTCCCTCAAAGACTCTAGTGTTTGTTTTTCTCTCTGCCTCCTACTTGCAGATCAAGAAGTGAGACCTCAGCTGCCAAGTCTTTGTTCTGCCATCTCGGATGATTAACCCTTTGAAACTGTAAGCCCGAATTAAACACTTTCTTTTTAAAGCTGTCTTAGTCATTGTGTCTTATCATAGCAATAGAAAAGTAAGACAGCAGACAAGATCAAACCAGAAAAAAAGAAAAGCTCACGTTATTCACAAAACCAAACACCACCATGCCTGAACTCTTGGACTACACATGCATGCTTGTGGCCTGTCCACTCTGAGAGTTCTGCCTACCCACTCCCTGTCCCATCAACACTTGCTGTTTTTTTTTCCGGTAAGCTCAGAAAAAGTCACAGAAATGGTATTTGAGGAGGTGCTAAAATACACGTGTGAGTCAAGCCCAGTAAAGGGCCTTGAGGTCAAACTGCTGGCCTCTCCATGGACGGCTTCTCATTCTTACAAAAGGACCTATCCGAGGAAGGCACAGCCTAGACAATCCACATGCTTTACTACATTCCTTTTCCTCTAACCCTCCACTTCTTCATAGCCTTAAGTGTGCTTGAATCTCATGTCATACGTCTAAAAATAAATTGTGACTCATTTTTTTTTTTCACCTTCCTGGACCCTTAAAAGATGGAGTCTATGACAGAAGTTCATTTTTCTGGAAACATGTTAGCCGTGTCCTTGACTCCTTCAAACTAATGAGAAGTGGGATTAGGGGTAAGAGGAGGCAAAAGAGGTCCTTCTACAAAAAGGTTAGGTGAAATGCATTCTGTCACTTACTGCCATGACCCGAATGACCCATTACACATTTGCCTGCCATTAGGTTCTGGCCACATTTCTCAGGCCAGCTGGCTTTCAATGGGAAATGTCTGTGAGATCGATACACAATCTACTGTATTCACTGTTCCAGGGCTTCTGTTTCCAGAAAGATCACTGAGCAAAAGACTGCTTAAAAAAATATGTGGTAACTCAGATAAGGGGCAAATTCTACAGATTAACTTTATTCTAAGTTTGCCCTTCCTATGTCAGACTTCTCAAATGTCCACAGCTCCTCCCAGGTTCGACTGAGGTTCTGCAGTCTTCCTGGATCTAGGCTGCCCAACACAAACTTCTGCTATGATGTAAACTGTCTATCTGTGCTGTCTAATATGCAGTCATGACCCAAATGGGTTACTGAGCATTTGAAAGGCAGCCAAGTATGCCCAGAACAGAGTACCTATTTTTATTTTGTTTGATTTAATTTAAATATAACTAGACACCTGGGACTTATGGCCATTCTACTGGACAACACTGGTTAGGTCCTAACTCTGAGAACAGGCCAGAGGACAGTCTGTCGGCTGGCACTGCATGGAAGGAAACACCCAGAGAGCTCTGCTAGGTCCCTGTGCCTATGTTCTACCCTAGACAATGAAATCAAATCCTCTGGGAAATGAGACCCAGACAGTTTTTAAGGTTCTTCAACGACACTAGTAGGGGGCTAAGTTGAGAATTACTGCTCGAAACCTCACAGTTTACCTTGAGTAGCAGCCATACACAGGCAAACAGGGTAACATATAAACAATTACTTCAAATAACTGCACCCACCACGTAAATCAACTTTTGACGCATGACAGACCATTCACTTGTCAAAAGTAAAGTGCTTGGCCTCTAAAGAAATTAATGAGGACAAAAAAAAAAAAAAAAAAAGATCAGAAAAGACAAAAAGAAAGGATTTTTTTTCATAATTACCAGCAGCCAAAGCCGACCCAGCACGAACATCACCTTTTAACAACCAAGTACACCTCAAATCTAATATTTTGAACAAACAGCTCTAATTGGATTTCCCTCCTTAGTTTCCACACTCTCTGAGCCTAACTGTAAACTATTATCATTCTGCACTTTTCTTCAAAGGATACATCTGTGCCTTTTTAATGGACTCATTCAAGTTCTTAAATGGCAGCAATTAAAAAGCAGGTACTGGTGTAAACTCCTGCTCTGGTTCACTCTTTTCCAGCAGGCACAGCTTCAAGCTCCACTTGCCATGACTGACTTCACCAAGTGGATCATTAACCCAGTGACGCTTCTGCTGGGAAACCTGACTTAACAGAGGCATCATACACGATGTAAAGAACACCCACAGACACTCAGGTTTCTACAGCCTCTAATCTTCCAGTGAACCTTTCTCAAAGGCATGTAATGCTCTTGTGTGTGTGTGTGTGTGTGTGTGTGTGTGTGTGTGTGTGTGTGTGTGTGTGTGTGTGAGGGGAGGGGAGGGTGTTGACAGTATTCCAAAGCTGACACAAAAAGCCCAATAGCATTTTCGAAGCTGCACTGCTAAACAGTAAGACTCTCCATGGACAAGTGAAGTAAATGTGACCCACAGTTACACTCTCCTCCCCGCTTACTAGCACAGTTATCCAATCACAAAACCCAACTTTGAAGTTTTCAGGAGCCTCAGTAAGGCACACCAACCAAACAACTTCCCCCTCTAAGAGAAAGGTGGCTTCGGCCATTTACACTCCCCGGCAAGGACTCACTACAGAACAAGTGTGATTCCTGCTGCCGTGGAAATCAGACTGAACTCCTCTCCATCTGGGCCCAAGTGGGCACCCAGCAGCACCCACTCACCATCAACCTCTCAGCTGCTCACCTCAAAGGAAGGCAGAATCCAGACTTTTTAACAAGTTAAAATGACACACAGTAGGATCCAGTATACATGAGACATGGAATATGAGGGACAGAGCAAAAGCTTTTGCCTATACAACCCAGATTCTCAGATGAAGACTGGACATCAACTAAAACTGGTCTTTGGATTCAAGAAATGACCTTCAATGTAAGCTCTAAGATCTGTATGAGAAATACTTTAAAAGATGCTATTTATCTGACATTCGAATGTAACCAAGCATTTTGGTTCGGTTTCAGTTTTGTTTTCCCTCAGTTTGCAACTACATACATCCATGTGCTGGTAGACAGGAAGACTTAGAGGAGGAACACTCATTCTTCTATCCCCACCTACTTCCCCACCCAACCATTCCACTCTCTCAGGGTGCCCAAGCTTCTGCATACCGCACATGCTAATTACATACCTAAGTGCCAAATACACAAGCAACAGACAAACTCAAGTTAAGATTTTACTTTCCTGAATACAGACTTATTAAAAACAGTTCAGTTGGAGCAGATGTCATGAATGAAAGACGTAACTGATTGGTAGATGGTGTTATTCAACAAAATTAAAAACAAAATTTGTTTTGGAAAAATATCAAAGACAACAGGAACAAACAATACAGAATTAGTTATGTGACATGTCTTAAGTAATAATTTCTAAAGTAGCTAAAGTCTCTCCTTCTTTTCAGGCTTAATCTTTAACCTTTTATTCTTTGTGAGTTTCACATCATGCACTCCAGTCCCATGAATCTCCGTGTCCCCTCATATCTGTTGCTCATCCTTGCAACCTCCTCCTCCTCACATCTGTCACTCATTCTTGCAACCTCCTCCCCAAATAAAATAACACACTAACAAACAAACACAACAAAGCAAAAGCATAGAGAACGTCTCAGTGTGGAAGCTGTAGTGTGGCAGTGTGTCTCACAGAATGTCCTTCTGTCCACACATCTTCATTTGCAAATGTTCATCACAATGGGTCATCGGTCTGGTTCAAGATCTCTGGCTTCTGTGACACCACCAACCCTAGATCTTCATGTGGACTCCTCCTGGTTACTCTGTTGTTGCCCTCTCATGGAGATCCTGTAGCTTTGGATCAGCAAGACTGGTCCTTTCACACGTCCAAACCAAATAGACTTTGGAGGGGGTCATCTCAAAGCCCTGGATCTGGGCTTGCATAGTAGCAGAGCTGGTTAGCCCAGTGTTCTCCTTCATCCACAGAGCAAGCTCTCTAGCACTGCTCTGGCTAGGGCACTCAATGCTAACATCAGCAGGAGGCAGGGGCAGCTCTCCTGTTCTCACATCCTGGGGGCTGGCTCATTGGTGCCTTCACCCATATTCCCCAGGCAATGTATAGTGCCGCTCTCCTGAGTGGTACAGTCAATGGAGGAGCAGAGATAGCTTTTCTGCTCTCATGCTTTCAGGGCCAACCACAGCAGGTAGCAAGAGTAGGTGATAGGTATCACCCACATACACATGCCACCTCATGGCAGAGGTATGAGCCAGGGCCAGGTCTCTCTCTCTCTCCCGACTGCTGTAGGTGGTGTAGGGTGAGGGGAGCCGCCTCCTCCACCTCCTGTTCCTCCTCCTCCTCCTCTTCCTCCTCCTCCTCATCACTTTATTTTATTATTAGCCAAAGAACACTGAAGGACTTTACATGTATCTTTGTACTTTATCCATTATTAGGCTCATTTTAAGATGTGGAAACACCAAGACACCAAGATCAGGCAACTTGGTGAGACTAGGATGTCCACACAGCATAGTTTGTCTAAAACAGTCTTAGACTCATTCTGGTCCAGTGTTCCCCAAGTTAGTTATTCAGCTGGTTACGCAATTATTACTAAAGTCCTTACCACAGAGAGTAGAGTAAAGTAGAGTAGGCAGTGTGGCTTCAGTAAGAATGCAGCTGCTGTGAGGCACTCCTCTAATACTGTGGCCTTGCTGTCCACTGAGCAGGGTGGGGTTAGACCCAAGGAGTGCAGGGTCCTCTTTCCTCCCTAGCGCACCCTAGATATTCTATTGGTTAAACTGCTTCCAAGCAGTGGCAGCTCTCAAGAGTCCGCTCAGGGCTGCCCTCTTATGTCCTTTGGGTGGAGACAACAGCCCCATCAGTCTCCACTCAAACACAGATCTGAAAACGTATAAACATACCTACTATGTCAAAATAAAACTTAACTAGCCACTTTTCTAATATGGAATGACCTTCGCCTTCCTTCAGCCTGGCCTGGAAAGCCAGGCCAGAGCTATCTGTTACTGTCTGTAAGATTAAAGCATCATGTGCTGTTTGTGCTTTTACTTCCAGATATAGTGGGTTTGCCTTCCCTGTCCTAGTGTGTGTGTGTGTGTTTTATATGTGTGTGTATGTGTATTATATGTGTGAGCGTATATGTGTTATATATGTATGTGTACTTTATGTGTATTATATGTGTGTGTTATATATGTGTAAGTGTATTATGTGTGTACTATATATGTGTGAGTATATAATGTATGTTTTATGTGTATTATATGTGTGTGTATTATGTGTGAGTATATTATGTGTCTGTATGTTATGTATGTGTGTTATATGTGTGAGTGTATAATGTGTGTGTATTTTATGTGTATTATATGTGTGTGTTATATATGTGTGAGTGTATTATGTGTGTGTACTATATATGTGTGAGTGTATTATGTGTGTGTACTATATATGTGTGAGTGTATAATGTGTGTGTATTTTATGTGTATTATATGTGTGTGTTGTATGTATTATATGTATGTATGTATGATATATGTAAGAGTGTATTATGTACCTGTGTGTTATGTATATTTTATGTGTATTATATATGTGTGTTATATGTATATGTGTGTGTATTATATGTGTGTGTGTACTATAACATACATGTGAGCTGCTAGGAATGAACTTCCTCTAGAAGAGCAGTCAGTGTTTTCACTTGCTGAGTCATCTGTTCATGCCCTCTTCTTTTTCTTCTCTTGTCTTTGGTACTGTTTTGGTACATTTAGTAATGCTTAACCATTAACACTGACTTAATGGCACAAAAGCAGAAAAGCATGAGCACAACTAGGAGGCTCACCCCATCTATTTAATTTTAAAATGTAACACAAGTGGCCCTAAGAAGTGGAGGGCTGTGCCTATCAGAGCCCAGCATTGTAACAACAGTCACAAGGACACTGACTTAATAGTGACAGTTGTAGCTGTCACACAGTGTTAGGCTATGAGACTTCAGTGGCCTTGAGCTTTACTTTTTCCTTGATACAATGGCGCGGGCACATTAATATCTACAGAATGGTGCCCAGACCTCGAATTTCCAATTCTTTATCTTCCCTACAATTCTTTCTGACCATGACCTGCAGCTTGTACTGAGAAAATACTAGTCTTCCAGAATTTCCTAATGGTTACTATTCTAGCTGATCCACAGGACAGTCATGAAGGAATCTCATTCTAGGTCTCAAATGTGAGGAAATAACTTTCCCTCAACATCCCTCCCCACACTAGGCACGATGCTGATGTCAATAATGCCAAGACCACATGGTGAAGGTGTTGAGGCAGGAGACCTGTATGTCTGAGGACAGCCTGTGTTACACATAAGTCCCTGAAACAAAAATCAAACAAGCTGGGCTGGAGAAGTGGCTCCATCAGCAAAGTGCTTGAAGCCAAGCGTGAGGACCTGAGTTCAATCCCCAACACCTCTATAAATAGTGCAGTATAGCAGCCGGCCTGCCATAATTACTGTGCTAGGAGGGCAGCATGAGGATCCCAGAAGCTGTTCCTTTCCAGTCAGCCTAGCCAATCACTGAGCTCCAGGTTCAACATGAGACGCTGTCTAAAAAAGTAAAGTGGACAACCCATGAAGAAAGACACCTAATGTTGACTTCTGATCTCCAAATGTGTACATACACAGAGACAGACAGACAGACACTCATATACCAGCAGACACAGTCTTTTCACTGAGCAAAATTTTGTACCACCCCCTGGGAAAATACAGTTCTGTAGGATAAAAAATAAAAATAAAAAAAAAAAATCAGTGTTCTCACTTTGTTTCCTTAACATGTAACTCCTGTTGGCCTAGGTCAGGTCAAACACATCCTTTAGTGCTGGATTTTGTGGCGTGTCATATTTTTCCTGCAATACTAAAATCAACAAAAGGGACAAGACCAGGAACTGTAGCTCTCAAGGTTTCCTCTGTTGCCTTTGAAGATGAGTTTATTCACAGGTTCATGGAAAATGGAAGAAAAAAATTGGAAGATGAGTTTGTACTGTGGTCATCAAACAGCAACTGCCCACCCTTTGTATCTACTCTCAAAGGAAAAGACAAAGAAAAACACCTGAATTCTCAGTCTGGATTGCAGATGATTCTAAGAGAAACTGAATTTACAGTGAAGGAAAGGGGGAGGGGCAGCACAAGGTCAAAGGTCTACAGAGTTGGTGATTATCTGGTTTTGCTCAGGCAAATTTACAAAACAGGAGGGGCTACATCACCGTAATTTTATTATGTGAGGTTTATAGCCCCATCTAAGGGAAAACTCCCACTGAGATTTCTTATTTACACAAGCATAAAATCAACCCATAAACTTCTTGGTGGAGGAATAACCCCTTGACAATTTTAAATTGTATTCCCAGCTTGATTTGTTTTGACCAAGTAGTCTGACTTTGTGCGTCTGACACACAGAGCTGCTGACACAGGATGGCGATCCTATGACAGACATGTGGCACGAGTAAGAACTGTACTGATGTGGCTTGTCTGCCTCCGACTCTGGTGCTGTTTGCTGTTCTGGGATACCACTTTCCCAGATATGAGTCTGGAAGGACCGGGCATCCATAAACAGGGATACTGGCAGGACGTGACACATGTATAGGGAGCTAGAGAGAGGACAAAGAGACAGCAGAAGACAGACGTGGTTTATAGAATCCTACACCAAGCAGGATAGATCAGCACGCTAAGACATCGGCGTGTTTAGGAGCAAATTTAGAGTGCTCGAGTTCCCTTGCAAAGCTTTAGTGGCAGAGAAAAACATTAGGGTGGTGAGGGTAGTAATATAATTAATAAGTATTCATAAAGTGCCAGATCCTGGGAGAGGATGTATGCAGACTGTGTGCTTTGTCTTGATCCTGTGATGGCTGGTAGATGGATGGCATCTCTACCTTTCAAAGTTCTCCTACAGGTCAAGGATAATACTGAATTTCATAATTTGCCTAATACCAAAACAAGTGGAAGTCATATGACGGTCTGCATTCTTTCTTACACTAACAGTCTAAATTAGCAGAAAAATATGAATTAAAGTTTTAAAACATTTTGAGCGGGTTGGGGATTTAGCTCAGTGGTAGAGCGCTTCCCTAGGAAGCGCAAGGCCCTGGGTTTGGTCCCCAGCTCCGAAAAAAAAGAAACAAAAAAAAAAAACAAAAACAAAAAAAAAACATTTTGAGTTTCATTATTCTGAGAATCGCTACTGGAATGTAAAAGCCAGCAGAAGGAAAAGGAAGTTACTGTCACCAAGTGGAAAGACCAGCTTTGAAGGAGCAGGAGTCTCTTACAGTCAACATTCTGTTTGCAAGAGATATGGGCACTTTAAAGACAAAGCTGATATTTCAACCTGCAAAATTACATATTTGTTCTAGAATACTAGAACACAGGGAAAAAGAGACAAACAAAAATCACAAGTAATCCCTCTGATTCCTTTGTGTGTTTTCCACATAACTGAGATCACAGCAGTACTCAAATCACTGTATTTTCCGCTCTCTCCCTTGTGTTAAAAAGCTTCTCATTTTCAAACAAGGTCTTAGTCTAAACACTTCTATTAACTTATTTGTTCCAACAACAATCCTAACTGGTCTGTACAAGTCTTACACCATCCTATAGGTAAGGTTAGCCCAGTGTTAGCACTCTACACTACTATATAAGCATCTGTGATAGTCTGTCCCCTAATTTACCAACATGTACAACTGAGCTATGAACTAACATTAAAAACGTTATAATATACACCTCTCATACACATCTGCAGCACTACTGTTACCATCCCAACGAGTTCCATTTATTTCCAGCTGGCTGACAACAGCTGAAGAAACATCTGACGGGCTTGCATTTCATAAACCAACTCGCTGCTCTGCCTCCCCATGGTATGACTTCCATGTGGCCCTCACCTGTCCACTCCGCTGCCAACTGCAGACTTCAGTAGCTCCATTTGCTTTCACACTGCACAAAGGCCAAGGAACACTCCAAGTCTGTTCCCTGTGACCCCCCAACATAAACAAGCAAATTCCACAACTTTTTACCTCTAGAATATCTTAAGTGCTCAGCTTATTTGTTTAAGCTTATGCTAATTCGGAGCAAGTAGATGAGAAGTATCTTGTACAGATGAAGGAATGCACAGTGGATCTCAGGGAGCAGCTGGCCTGAGGTGATCAGACAACAGTATACTCAGCGAATGGAAGTAAGAGATTACAGTTCCCATCACAACTCACTTGCCATCATCCAAGGACACTTTGGACATCATCCAAAATGGAAGGCAAGAATAAAACAAAGATACGACAACAGAAGAGTGGACATCAGTAGGCTCAATTCAAATTCTAACTGCCAACAGTACCCTAGAAAATACATTTTCCAAGTAAAGATAAAAGATCAAAACATATGAAACTATTTTGGGGCTGGGAGGAAGGTCAGTGGTAAGACACTTGCCTCAAACATATAGCCCTGTGTTCAATCCCCAGCACCACCACACAGACTCAGCCCTATAAACAGAAGCTTCCATATTCCCATGTTGTAATAAATCTCTATACAAAGTCAGTTACATAGGTGGGAATGCTTTTCAATAAGGAACAGATCTTTGGAATATATATATAAGATACTGGAAACAACAAAAGCAACAACATTTAGAGTACATTAAAAGCCCAGAGAAAGAAGCTATGTGTCAGATATTTCAACTAGCTATAAAATTGTGATTAAAAATTGTAATTTACCTAGAATCAAATTTCTAATACACTTTAAGTCTACACACACACACACACACACACACACACACACACACACACACACCATCTTATATATTTCAAGAAACATTAGGAGTTTGGTTTATCTGAAATCCCACAGAGTTCACTCGCTACTTTCATAACAAGTCCCTGTTCTGATTTTCCTTATATTCACTCATAGAAATACTGCATTTTAAAAAGCATTTTATCTGCAGAATCCCCAAACTACCTGGCTATTTGGATTATCCCTGAGGGCAGCTCCCACCTCTCTCTATAAACCTCCCAGCTCTCACCATGGCATCAAAAGGCCCGCAGTGTACAGGACCCATCATAAAGAAAGATCCTTGAGATACTTTGTTTTTACTAGTTTGGCTTTAAAAACACGACTTTCTACTGGAAAGCACTGAAAGAATGCAGTTACGAAATTAATATAACATATCGTGTTTGTTTTCTTATAAACCAGGACTACCTGACACAGTGGGCTGGACCCTTTCATATCAATCACCCCCCCCCCCCAAAATGCTTCATAGGCTGACCTACATTAATTGAGGTGAGGGCAGAGCCACAGTGAGACGTGTGGGAAGGCATTACCAATGAGCCTGGTAAAACCACACATCCCACCATTTGCATGGAGGCAGCTTAGATCAAAAGACCGAACTCACACTGAACTCAAAATGAATGGGGGGTGTGATGCTTTACTGCTTAAAAAAGGCTTAGTGCTCATCAATGTTCAAAGGAGAATGGACATGAAAAAATTAGAATCCTCACTTGCCTGCATATACTTTTAAAGACCACTGCAACAAAAAGCAAAGCCACTAAAATAAAGAAGATAGCATTCAACCCACTTCCTGGTAGTTATTTACATGAACAATTTTGCTCAAGTCAAATGGCAACTTTCAAGACAGTCTGTTAACCTACAGCTATTTTAAGGCAGGCCAAAGTCGCATTAGAGCTTGTCACACAGCTTGTGCCCAATCTTTTGGCAGTGCTCCAACACATTCCAAAGTCTTCCCTCCAGCCCTGCTGTAGTCACATCCCATTCATCGCTAACGACACACTGGGTGATACGCTGCTACATTTCACCACACACTGACATTTATACCCATCAACTCACTCTGAACAAGGCCTTGCTAGGGAAAATATTCAGGCAATCATCTGTGTGGATGCAGCTTAGTCCAAATATACAACTCATATTGCGCCCCCGCCCCCCCATATCAGAATATTGCTTGATGTTAGAAGAAATACCCTGTGTTTGCTCACAGAAGCTGAAGACTCTCTTAACTGTAAGGAAGGAGCAAACATGGAAAAGAAAGGCCAAATCAGAAGGAGGACACTGGACCTCGGACGCTTAGCCTAGGCAGGTGGGCCTTGCCTGCACTTGTAACACACACTATTAACTGGGTGTCGTTTAAAAGAGAATTACTAGTTATTTTTTTTCTTTTTTTCGGAGCTGGGGACCGAACCCAGGGCCTTGCGGTTGCTGAATTACTAGTTTTTAATGTGCTCCATTACTACCAAGGAAAGAAAAGTTGAACATAACAATACATCTTGTAAAAGTCAAGCGTTGTTTCCTAATTGTTAATATTTGGGGAAAAAAAAATAAAGTCCTCTTCAAAAACAAACTGGAATGGTTAACCACATGTTGCAACATTCCATTCTGTGGAAAAAATATATCTTATGAGCACATTTGAGACTTTTGCTCTGCACAGCTGCCAAACATTCCAGCACTAGGCCAGCTACTAATTCATGCATTACATTAAATGTCTAGTTGTTTTAAAAGTAGAAAATATTGAGGAACAAATTCTGAAGTACGATCCATTCAAATCACAATTTCATGTAATCAAGTTTCTTTTTGCAAGAGGCAGTCCAGAAATAATATATGCTACAATTAATACATGCACACATGAACACTAATAATTCATAAAAATACATATAAAATAATGATGGATATAACATAAACAACTTTCTTTAAAATAAGATGTAAATTGGCCTGATCTCTTATTATGCTTTTTCCCTTTTGGGACCAAGTAAGATTTTTAGAACTCCCCTGAATGCTGATGTTCAAGCTGTCAGAAACACAATACAAGCGAAAAATTAGCCAATTACCAAGGAAAACTGAGAATTCCTTTAGCAATGGGTTTTGATCTTAAAACAAGCAAACAAATCAACCACAAAACCTACCTTTAAAATAACCAAAACCTTTTGAAAGTTCTCTTCAGAAACAAACGAGAATGGTTAACCTCATACTGGTAGATTTCCTTCCAAAATGACACCTAAATGTCTTTGCTCTGGATTAAGGTCTTTTTCTCAGCTCCACCCCAAAGATAAACTGGGAATCTGTGGGCAGCTGACAGGACAGAGCTGTCAAGGGCTGTGAGAAGCACCAGGCCCCTCTCTGAGATGCCACCTGACTGATACCTCTGAACACCACATGCTTCCTAAAATAGTGACAGGTGCTCTCATGTACTCAGAGGTCCACTCAAGGCCACATTCCAGCTCCCTGCTCTCATCTCGCCTGGGCCACTGGGACCCTTTGGCAATGCCTGGGCTGGCTGCCACCCCAATGCTAAGACTCAACATTTGTAGCTGCCTAGAGTTCAGGCTGAGATCTCTACCCAGTTCATCAGGACAGACACAAACGGAGCCATCACGGGTTTCTCTGAATGGGCTTCTGTCATTTGTTAAGAAGGTTCCCGTCCAGTTGGAAGATTTTGAATCCTGCATCTGTGTGAAGGAAGTCTATCCAGTGCTGTCCAATGCCACTCTCAGCCCAGTCCCCATTAAACTGGGAAATTGTCAGTGTCATTTAAACACTTTCTGTTTAAACCAGGAAGAAAAACAGAATTTGCCATTTTTCTGGAGACCCACCACCCCAAACAAGACTAACAAACGAGCCCAAAGTGCCAATGGAAATTGCTAGAAATGACTCTCTTTGGTTTTTCTGCTTTCCCCCATGCTTCCACTAATTTCAGTTTGTCGGAAAGAAGCCAGCCACAAGATCAAGGCACCAAAGCCCCCTGCCTTCTACCTGATGCCCTAGAGAACACCAAGTTGGCTTACCTGTCAACTATATCTACTTTGTTTTCTTCTACAGCTATCCTCCCAAGTAACTCAAAGACCCTAAGGAAACCAAGATCTAATCTACACTTCTAACAGTTAAACCAAGCTCAATGCAATAAAATGTATTACAAAAAAAAAAAAATCCAGACTGTAATAGCCACGTCTATTCTATTAGCAACACATTATGGGACAGCCGCTTCAATGACTCTAAAATCTGGAGACAGAAAGTAAAATCAGATGTTGTCCAACCGATCTGGAGATACTCTCCAGGGAACCAATCAACTCTGATGGGAATTCCTTTCAAAACAAAACAGAAAACACACATTACCTAACGAGAACTTCATTTCTGGTATCTTTCCACTGGACAGAAATATCTATCATGAATACATTTTGGATTCTGTTTCTTTAACTTCTTAAAAGAGAACAGAACACCGACAGTATTCGTGTATGGGTGTAATCAGCGTTCATGTGTTACCATGCTTTTGTAGACATGTAAGACTGATCAGCATCATGTGATTACACAGACTGTCAGGCCCCTGTAACGTAGTTTAAGATCTTATAACTAGTCCTTATTACGTATTGGTGAGATACTTGGGGGAAGAGGGGATTATACACCAACATGTTAATGTTCAATGCCTGCTTCTGGGTTGTAAAATACTTGATTATCTGCATTCTCTGTGCTCATCTCCATTTTCCAAACTACTTAGAACATTCACCTACTATTTTGGCAATAAAATGATTTTTGGGGCCAGGCATGGTGATTTAGGCCTCAAATCCCAGCACATGGAAGACTGTAACTATTGGATTAGTTTATATTCTAGGCCAACCTAAGTTATACAGTAAGTTCTAGGACTGCAAGCTATCCAACAAGACTGTCTCCAAAACAAACGAAGAAGCAAAGGAAACAGAAACTAATAAAACCCATATATACATACATAAACACACACACACCACACACCCACACACACACACACACACACACACACACACAAAGGTGTGCCTTCAAGATCCACCTAAGAGGTCTAAGAGAAGAAGAAACATTTTGCTGAGTCAAAGACCATAGCCATTAGGGACACATGGCCTTGTAGACACTGTTTTGTAGGCTCCCTTGTGGTTCAGTTACTATATCTTTTCCCCACATATCTTTTCCCACGCTCTACATAAGTGACAAGGCCTAACAAAAATGTGTATTTGCACGAGGAGTAAGAAGCTCTTTTAAAGATTAGTACACTTTATCCTTTCATTGTTCATGCTTCTTTCCTCCAAATTCTGGGAAAAATTTAGACACAGGACAAACAGCTTGTCAAAGTCACAGTGTTCTGTAAAAGTCTTCTATCTTTCAAGTACAGCATGTATATTACTATAATTTATGTACCATCCTAGAATTTACTAACTAAATTTTATTCAAGTTTAAGTCGTTCAAACCTTTAAAACGACTCAGAAGGTAGAAGCACTTAACTCTAAGCATGATAATCTGACTTTGGATCCAGAGCCCACATGACAGAGGAGAGAATGGACTCTTATGAAGTGTCCTCTGATCTCCATGTGCACTCATGGGCTCATGGACACGGACGGACACACACACACACACACACACACACACACACACACACACAGAGTTTTCAATTTTAAATTTAAGTCATTATCTTCAAATTCTGGCAGAAGAATATATTCAAGAACAATTTACCAAATCCAAGTAATGATGCAAAACAATCTCAGAGTAGCTGCAAATGGAGAACATTACTCACATAAATGCTTCCTGGGTGAAAATAACAGTTCATGAAGAGATGTAAGTATATACTGTTTTCACATACGAGAACCTGATGAAAGGTTTGTGTCTAGCAAGGGCTCATTACAGCCTGTGTTAATACATAAATTCCATCGGTCACACAGTTTCTATAAAAACAGATGTTAGAATAAGCAATTTAATCGCTCTTGATGTAAAAACATTTAGTTTTTTTGCCATGCAATATCAAAGAAGATTGTAGCTCATGTAGAGCAAGCAGTCCAAAAAGGAAAAGCAAGTGAACCGAACATCTGCTAAGATCTGTTTCTTTGCAAGGTAAGGATTTTGTTTCTGCAGCAACAAAATCATCCTCAAAAAAAACAAAAAAAAAAAAACCAACAAAACAAAACAAAACTAGATTCTGACTTCATTAAAATTACAAATTCATTAAAAGAAATTATCTGATTTTTCTTCAAGAACAGGAGGAAGCAGGCAATATTTATAACACTATCACCTATAACAGTGGGCAAGCTACCTACAGGAGCCCTGCAAATCAATAAGGAAACATTTTAAAGAAAAGTGAGCCAAAGTCTGAACAAGCATTTCAGAAGACAAGAGTCCAGATGGTCAATACTAGAAATATTCCATCTCAGTAATCAGAAAATTGCAAATAAAAATTTTTAAACAAATACCGATTGGACTAAGATTCTTTTAAAGTTAGGAAGTGAACTTATGTTGAGGTTCTAGAGCAAACCCACTGAGAGCACAGCCCATCAAATCTCTCTGCAGACAACTTGGCACCCTCTGCTGAGACTGCCGATGACATTATATTCTGTGATCCAACAGGACTCACTTCGTGGACAAGGTGTGTATACTGCCACATGTATACCAAGACACGAGGACCCACACCACTCACAGCTGCTCATTGATTAGCAGTAAAGAAAGCTAGAACTGATGTACACACGTATCCACCTACAGAAGACTGAATACTACCCAGAAGTAGAAATGAACAAATTTATAAATTTTAGGATTAGATGTCACTTTAAAATACAAGTTAAAAGATACATAAAATGTAATTTTGCTTATATAAAGTTAAAAACATACAAAAATGAGGTTTTTAAAAGAAAGCTAATCTGCAAACAAGGCAATGATAAGTACACGGTTGAGGATGGGGCCAGAGGCACGAGCACCAGGTGCAATAAGGTTCATTTTGAACTAGGTTCACTGGCTTCTGATTCGTTAACATGTATTTGAGAAGTATTATTTATATCCACAACCCAATAATCAATACTGACTTGGGAGAAATAGCTCTGAGAGAAAAATGGAGCTAGGGCAGGACTCAACCCAGAGGGCGTAAAGGGTCTGAGCTCTTCAGGCTCCAGCTTCACTCAGAGCCTTCCTCTGCTGGTGATGATTTCGGAACTTTAGAGGTCTTTTAGGAAGGAATGTCAAACACTGATTAATCTCGATAACCAGTAATCAATAGGATTCTCCATATTTCTCCATCTAGTGACAGGAAACACACTCATACACTGCACACACACAGCCAGAGATACTGCTGAAGGGAGAATAAAGGAAATCGTAAGATTTTAAATTCATCACCCCTTGGGTCTGTGTGTGTGCATGACGGGGGTGGGTGGGGGGAGGCCATGTGCACATGTGGAGGCCAGAGGACAACTTTGCTGGTCTCGTCTCCTCTCCTTCCACTGATATACAGCTTGGGAAATAGAACTCATGTTGTCTGGAAACTTTTGATAGTTGGGAAAAGCAGGGCAGAATGCTCAAACACATCATGCATTTTATATAAATGCAGAGACAGAGCGGAAGGTTCTGGAGTGGACTCAAGAGGAACATTCGTAACAAGCTACGAATGAGAGACTTTTTAAATATTTATTTTAATTATGTGTATTGTGTGTATGCCCATAAAGTCATATTCCCTGAAAGTGGAGTTACAGGCAGTTGTGAGCACCCTAACATGGGTGCTACAAACACACTCAGACTGTCCTTTGTTAGGGCTGTGCACACTCAACCACTGAGCCATGACTCCAGCCCCCTGAAATGATGTGTTAAAATAGAAAATGTGTTTGTCCATTTGGAATAAGGTTAGTCATTAGTTTCAAAAAAATGTTATTCCTACACTAAATAAGACTGAACATGGCATAACACTACCAAGAAAAATCAGAGTATTGAACTTGGTCTTTCTGAAGAAAAGGTGCCTGGATAAAATGTATGGTATGAAGCTTACAAGGAGAATCCTCAGAGCTACAGGAGTAGCATTTTTAACTGAGATGCTGACTCTTTCCCCTGGAAGGTTGGTTTGCATTCCAATAACCTGTAGGAGAACCCAGGGCTACATAAGGAAATCCACAGAACATTAGAAAGGAAGCTGTTGGTCAAGTCACAATTAAAGGAGAATCACTACTGAGCATAAAGGTTAATAAATTACAAGAAACTGTACTGTAAGGGAATCACTAAAAATATGCTCTTTAGTTAGGGTGGCAGGAGGTCACTTAAGCCCAAGTTTGAGATCAGTGGATCCTGTCTCAAGAACAACGAAGTAAAAAGAGGATCAATGAAAACCTCAAAATTATTTTAACAACAAAACACTCACCAGCAATTGCCCATCATGTGTTGAGCCATGGTTTGTTTGGTAGTAAACTCCATCTCAAAATAGTACTTCCATATTGACTGACACTTTCATATATCAAGACAAAAAAATCAAATTCTCTAAATAAAAGTGCTGGTATCAAGTCTCTGATCAGGATGGCCCAGCTCCTATGTCACTAAGAGACCCCTCCCCAGGCTCCTCCCCCATGCAATGAGCCAAAGACATTGCTTTCCCTCACCAGAATTCTCCATTATGGTACATGAAAGTTTTGATCACTGTGGACGTGGTACAAAGTGCTTGACCCAACAGAGTTCTGCAGCTGCTGTGTAATTAGAACAGCTAAACCTCCTGTGACATCAGCACAGGATATTTTTTACAACATAGTAAATCCAAAATGTCTGCATAACCCATGCTCGTAATACTAAAACAAAATCGTTATGCAGACAGATAACACAGCCGTGAAGCTCAAATCCACAGAGTCCCATCTTTGAACAGCCCAAGTAACATACATACACACACCACATACCACACACCCACCATACCACATATCACATACATACCACACATATATACAAAATACACACACACCATACACCATATACTATGCACTATAGATACACTATAAGCACACACACATAACACACACAGACACACCACAGGCACATCACACACATACATACCACACACACACACACACAAACATACCACACACACATTCCACACATACATACATACCATATATCCTACACACCACATATACATACCAGACACCACACACTATAGACACACCACAGGCACATACCACACACACTACACACCACATACACATACCAAACACTACACACACAAACATACCACACACATACACTATACACACCACACACATCACATACACATACCAGACACCACACATTACAAACACACCACAGGACACAAACATATACACCCCATACATCACACATTTACATACCACATATACCACATACACATATCAGATATATTCCACACTATAGCCATACCCCACACACTCCACATACCACAGATACTCTATACATAGACCACACATACTCACAACATACACTCCACACACATCACAGACATTCCACACACACAGACACTACATACACCACAGTTTACAGGCTGTTCTACTCTGTACTAACATTCATCAGAGATTAAAACACAAAAACAAAAGCAGGCTCACCCTTGGCTTTGGCGAGCTGACCTTCCTTTCCAGATCGTATACTTCAGTTTGCCTCTCACACTTACATTTTAGGAAGGTTTGAAGTGACATTTGAGATACATCCCACATGCCACCTCATACCTCATAAATGAAGTACAGAACTGGTGGCTTAATGGGGCATTTCCTGTGTAGCAGCAGACACTTAAATGACACTGGGAACTATCGCACCAGATACCAACAGCAGAGGCCTCAACCCCTCTCCCCTGCCACATCTATACAAATATATACACAAAAATACATCTAAACAGTCATACATGCAGCCAGTAACCCCACTAGTCATGTCCAGAGGCTTCACCTGACTACCTGAACCTACAAGTCTGATTCTGGAGAAAACCAATTCACTATCAATCATGACACTTATAAAAAAAAAAAAAAAACCCTTAATAGAGAATCCAAATAAATAATTGTGCTTGCTTTCAGAAAAAGCAGATTAAAAAGCAGGTTAAAAGAGTCACATACAATTTTCTTTTAAAACAACCAGCTGAGTACTTTATTTTAATAAACGTTTTCAGGAGTGTATGATCTGAAATGAAAAATCATTTCACTTCAAAGATGGTTTCCTAAAGGAAAAAATTTTTTCTCGGAAATGATGAAGGCAGACAAGGAACTATAACATCATGGCTATGACAATCTAATTAATAAGCACTAACTTTCAACAAATAACGGAATCAATGTCCATCTGGTTTGTGGCTATGGTTTATGGGCGATGCACAGAAAAGCAGCAAATCCACCCCAAATGCACCACAGCCTGGGCTGGCCTGCGGCCCCTCCCTCCCTTGCTGTCCCTCCTGCTCCCTTCTGCATCCGCAGGCCAGAAGCTTTGGCCTGCATCAGTGCTGCAGGGCGCGCCTTGGTCCCCACACCCAACCGGCGGGGCAGGAGAGGTCACCCCCAAAGCGAAGGCTGCCCCTCGCATACCTAGGTGACCCGCTCTTCCTCCGGACACTACATCTCTCCACAAGCAGCACCAAAAGATAGAAGCAGGTCCAGGCGCCGGCAAAGGGCTGCCCTGGGCCTGGGTGGGGCCGGGCGGGGGCCGCAGGCGCCGAGTGGCTGTGCCAAGCCCCGTCGGCGTGAAGCCCTGAGACTGCGATACTGCTGCATTGTGCTGCATCACGGCCAGGGCACCGTGAGCCATCCATCTTGCCAAAAACGCACATCCCCGCCCCAAAAGCCCGCATCGAATTCACCTCTTCTCCTAAGCACTCCCACACATCCCTCTCCTCACTAGATGCCCTGGCTTGACTGCAGAAATAACGGGCAATGTTTTCCGTACAGCCTCCCCCTCATTAGATGGTAGCACCTGGCACCTCTCCTGTCACCAAAACAAAGGGAAGGCTCCCTCGGAGCGGTGACCAAAAGCTTCTAGCCCACCTTCCCCAGGCAGGGCCCGAGGTCCTCGCGCCCGCAGGAACCTGTTGAAGACCCGAACGGCAGGAGGCTAGGGAGGGCGCGGCGTCCCAGGGCGGCTCCCCGAGCCCTGCGCGGGCGCGGAACTGGGCGAGGCGGGGGCGGCGGGGCGCGCGGGGCTGCAGCAGCGCAGCACCGACCACGCCTGGCCGCAGCCCAACGCCGCTACACGCAGAGCCTGGACAAGGCCCCGGGAGACCCCCCACTGGGCACCCACCAAACTGACAGCACCCAGGGCGTCCGGGGGCAAGCGTCCTCACTGCGGAGCCCGCTGCGCCCCGAGGGCCGGCTCCCCGCCCCCACGGCCTCCGAGGTGCAGGGCAGCAGCGGCGTCATGCGCCCCGGCCCGCGCCCCTCCTCCGCCCTCCCGCCCGCCCGCCCGCAGGCAGCCCCGGGTGAGTTGGCATCCTCCTGCCTCGGCCCTCGACCTACCTCCGGGGGTGGGGTGGGGGCGCCGGGGTCCCGTCCTCCTCCCGCTCCTCGGCGGCCGGGCGGGTGGGCCGGGGAGGCGACTCCGCGGGGCTGGCGGCGGCTGGGGCCGGGGCTCACAGGACGGGACCGGTGGGCGCTGCTGCGCGGGGCTGCGCGCTCGCTCCGGGCGGAGAGGCGGCCGGGGGAGGGACTGGAGGAATCCGCAGCCTGAAAGGCGACAGCTGCACTGATTCCGGGGGCTGGGCAGGCGCGGGGCGGAGAGGAGGGAGGAGAGAGAGCGCGGGCGGGGGCTCGGGGCGGGGAAAGGGGCGCGGGCACGGAGAAGCTGGGCCGCGGGAACGCGCACACGCCTCCCGCACCCCTCAAGCTTCTGCGGCTCCTCCCAGTCGCGCGCCCTCCGCCCTGGGCGCAGCTCTGCAGCCAGGCAGCCGCCCACCCAGTGCGGGTTCGGGTGCGGCGTGGAACAGCGAGCGCGTGCACGCTCTCCGGAGCTCTGGCGCTTCCTCCATCCCTGGCGGTGCTTCTTGAGCCAGGGTCTAGCCTGGGCGGGGTGGGTACCGCCGCAACCGCCGCCGCGGGAGCAAAAGGACAATGGGGGCTTTTGTCCTTGCATACAGCGAGGGCCAATTACACGTTTAATTTGAGGCTAATTCGGTTATCGCTATGAAAAAGACAGGCTAATTTTCTTGGTTATTTGTGCAGCTTCTTCTCCCCTGTGACGTTCGCCTTTAGAATGCAATGGAAAAGGAGTTGTACCAGGAGGTTTGGGTGAGTCGTTTGCTTGGTTGGAGCTCAGTGATGATGTCCAGCTTGAAGACGGATGACGGTGACCTCTGTGAGAGAAGCTTTAGGCGTTGGAGCCAGTCATGTGTATTTCTTCAGACGGTTAATGTATTCCTTCATAGTGAATGCTTTTTCACCTTTCCCCTGGAGGGTAGCTGGCAACAGCCTACAAGTGGTTTATCCAACTCCTGCCTCATGGCCAATCACAGACTCAACTTTAACCAGAGGCCAGGTGCTCTGCCCTGAACTTTTGGGAGTGAGGTCTCCGGGTTACTGTAAAGGATCCTTGAGATAACATGAAGACTAGAGTTCTCCCACCTCCATTTTCTGACACTAGATATTTTCTTGAATTTATGTTAATTGCCCCACCACCACCACAAAGCAGCCCACTGGCTTCCCAGTCAGCTCCCAGGCTATCCAGAAATCCTGTAATGGCTCTAATGGGAGGAAAAGGATGATGAATCATTATTACTAGGAATAGAAATGCTCTTTGGAGAACAGGGTCTGGAGAAACTGACTTCCTCCCCGTTCTGCAAGATCCTCAACTGTGGGCTTTTCAAGGGAAGATGGTCCTTGGCTTAAAAGGCAGTGGTCACCTGCTTATAAAGCAAGCTGGGCTGATGTATTCATAGTTTAGTACTAAAATGAAACAAAATTCACTTGTCACAGCACACTGAAGATTACTTGTAGAGTTTTACTATCAGTTTGCTTTTGATTATATGGAGAGGATTGATAACACAGCCAGAAGGTCAATTCCTTCAAGGGTAGGATTCTTTGTTCTTTCGAATTATTTGTTCAGCTAAGAGGTACTAAAAGTAGTTTTTTGAACTGAGTCAAACAAAATCCACATGGGAGCTGCTACCCTTACTGGGTAATAAAGGAAACCCACTAGAATGAAAGTTGCTTCACTTTTGCGGGTCTATGGGGGTCTCTGGTATCATCCCACCCACACTGTTAATAGATCACCAGTCTAAACCACATCAATAGTGGGAGATGCCTCCCTTTAAATTCTTCCAAAGCTATTGTGAAATGGTAACACCTAAATGCTTCCCTCATCACAGATAGCAGGTACTTAAATCTTTCTTTGATGGGTGACTCATCTCCCCCATTCCACTCCCACTTCAGTCTTATTTTTTTTCTTCAAAAAGGAACCCCCCCCCCAGCCAGTAATTAGTTCAAAAAAGATGTGAAGGCAAGCATTCAAGAGCTTTACCACAAACACCTCACCACTTCTCTATCTTTCGGTGGGAAGTAAAAAATCACCCAGAAGAGGCCAGTTCTAAACCTAGAGATACTATTTGAGAAGACATCTGTTTAAAAGGCAAATATTTGGAACAAAAATTTAAACTTTAGTTAGTGACAGTGGCAACTCAGAATTATCTTCAAATATATCAGAAGCAGTTTTGTAGAAGTTTATTTTTAGAATCAAGGTCAATTTAAAGGAACGTAGAATTTATCATTATCATGTTTGTAACATACTACTTTTCACTAACAAAAACCAAAAACCTATAATTATATTTGGCTTTGTCTTCCAGAGAAACATTGTAGGGTTTGTTTTTGCTTTTCGAGACAGGATTTCACCTTATTGCAAGGCTCGTCTTAAACTCACAGCAATGTACCCATATCAACCTCAAGTGTTGGGCTTACAAGGCCCAACACGATGCCCATTAGAAATATTTTGTTATGAAAATGTTGTGAGGGGTTGGTAATTTAGCTCAGTACTGAAGTTTGATATTTAGCAGGTGTGGGAGACATTCAAAATCACAGAAGTTTTCCAGATATAAATTGTCACTTTAACTTTTCCATTTAAAACATGGAGGGAAATGTTGCTAACATGTATCAGTAACTGTAGTCTGTGTTATGATGCTATAATACAAAATTCCCAAATCTTAGCATAGCATACAGGTCCCTAACCCAACAAAGGTTAATGTATTGCTTTGTAAAGTCAGCTCTGGATTAAAGAGGCTTTCTGGAGAAGCGTCTTCCATGTACCAGCTCAGCATTCCAGGATACGTTAATGTTAGGGTACCTCCATGTCAATGAGTGGTTCCACTCCCTGGTGAGGGAAGCCTGTGATGGAGGGTTAGGTACCAGCAACTAACAAATGACCCTTGGTCTCTTCCCACTTCAACCCAAAGTAAGTCATGTGACTACACCTGCCGCCAGAGCTGTGTAAACAAGATTGTCTACTACCTCCTATTTGGTTTGGAAAAGAAAGAATTGATACCCTCGTCTTCCCTTTGTTGTCCTATATTAGCTCAAGTAGAACCTGTCGTTTATTATACTGACCATAGCCTTAAACTTTAAAATCAAAACATGTTTTTCTAAACCCGAGTGAATTTCCATAATCTTTATTTATTCTTCAACATGCACCCTTTTGACCCCTATCAAGAGTGGGGAGCTTTCTCACCATCAGAATGTTTCCGCCAAGTGTGGTAGTGTGAGCATGTGTTCCAGCACATGGGACTTGAGGCAGGGGCATTAGGAATACAAGGATATTCTTTGCTACTTAGCAAGTTTGAGACCAGCCTGAGCTACATGAGACCATGTCTCAAAAATTTTTTAATTTTATATTGAAAAGAAAAAACTGTTAAAACATATATTGAAACAGCTCTCATGAATGAATACTTTTTGGCACTAAATCACAATCACTGACATAAAGTAATTTACTCTGATTAATTTGATAAATATATTCCTAGAAGAATATGATGTATTCTCTAAAACAGAATGTTTGTTTGTTTGTTTGTTTGTTTGTTTGTTTGTTTTTGTTTGAATCACCCTTTCCTGAATTTTCCATTTTGGTGGGTAAATAACTTTATTATATGATGTGGTAATATAAACATAAATAATGTTTAGAACTCCTTTTTCTTTTTCTTTTTTTTCTCCCCTCCCCCCTTTTTTTCTGTTTTTGGAGACAGGGGTTTCTCTGTGTAGTCTTGGTTATCCTGGAACTTGTTCTATAGACCAGAACTGCTCTGAACTCATAGAGATCATCCTGCCTCTGCCTTCAGAGTGCCACTACATCTGGCAAAAACCTTAGAACTCTTTAAACATCTGGCAAAAACCTTAGAACTCTTTAAAGTAGCAAATCCCAACTCAAAATGGGCTAAGGACTTGAACATATCATTTACCAGTGACACATACGTGTTCAACAAGCTCCTGAGAATATACTCAACTTTATCAGCTATTAGGGAAACGACAATTAAAACCAAGAGAAACCACCTCATATGCATTAAGGTACCTACAATTAAAACAAACGAAAAGAAAATAACAAACATTGGTGAGAATGTGAGAAATTGCTGGTAGAAATAAAAACAATAATGCAGCCCCTGTGGGGAGGAAAAAAAAAATCTAGCAGGCTCCCAAAAGTCAAATGTGCACTTATGTGACAGCAATCCCCAAAGAATTAAAAGCAGGTATTTAAGGAATACCTTAAAGTATTAAGGAATAACACTTATGAGTAAGTGTGATTTTTCATGATGCCCAAAAGTTAGAGACATCCCAAAAGCCCATCAGGCAATGAGTAAAGAAAACGAGCTGTGCATACAGTGGTAAACGCTGTAATTAACAGAGGACGGATGATGTGTGCCGGGATGCAAATCATTCCAGGGAAGGTTAAGTGAGAGAACCCAGACAACATGTTCACATTGTGTTACTTGATTTACATGACATATTCCACATAGGTAAGTCCCTGGAGATGGGAAGCAGGTTGGTAGCTGTAGGAAGTAGAAGAGGCAGGGAAAATACGGAGAAAACTGCAGAATGCATGTGGTCTAAGAGTTACTTTGGAGTTATGAAAATATTTTTGACCTAAATAAAGATGATGGCTTCATCACCTACCTGTATGAAATACTGCTGAATGCTCACTTTCCCAGGAGTGGTGCTCGCTCGTAAAACCAGTACTCAGAGGCAGAGCAGAGTGTCAAGGGTGTAGCTCATGGCCAGCATGAGCCACACAGCGATATCCCAAGCCTGTAGGCAAATAGACAGACATTAAAAATAAAGTAGGATGGTGATTTTTGTTTTATGCGTGTCATTTAAAATTTTAAATTCATTTCAAAAGTAACCCATTTAAAATTAAATCAGTTACATTTTAAAATAAAATTAAAAATCATTTAAAAGTAAAGTCATTTAAAATTCCTTATTTTGGATCATTTGTCCAGTAATTCCCTAGCTGCTAGACTTTTTCAGACTTTTCAGATTTGCCCGAATATTTCTCTTGAGAAAGGACTTTTCAGTATATCTCCTAGAGTCATGCTGACCAATTCCACATGTATGTTTTCAGAAAGTTTGATTCTAATTATTGAAATAAAGAAATATAATGGTGATTCTGAGGTTCTAATTGTTGGGATGAAGCTAATGAGGATGGTTTCATGGAATCCTTCTTAACTGCAGTAGCAGGCAAAATTGAGAAAGGAAAAAACTCTAGGCATCAGGACTCTTAGCCCTGGTGACACATGGCTGTGAAATACTTCAAACGTGGTTAGAGCATCAGGAGCCTGACTTTAATCTCACTTAGTTTAATGAACTAAACTAAACAGAGTACTTTCCTAACACTCACAAGTCCTGAATTTGATCCCAGAACAACAGAACTTAGAAAGAAAATAAGTGACTTTTTTATATCTCAAATTTGATTTTTGGTTTGCTATTGGTAAATTTTTCAAAAAGAATAAAGTAAACTTTATTAAGTCTATATTAGAGTTCAAAGCCTTCTTAGTTAAAAAAAGAACTAAAATCTCTCTCAGGTTTTGTTTGCTTGTTTGTTTGTTGAGACAGGGTTTCTCTGTGTAACTCTGGCTGTTTTGGAACTTCACTTTGAGGGCCAGCATGGCTTAGAACTCACAGAGAGCCATTTGCCGCTGCTTCCTGAGTGCTGGGATCAAAGGCATGTGCCACCACACCACGCCTCCCAATTTTTTTTAATTACATTTTGTGTTCGTATACGAGTTTGTTCTGTGAATTCTGGAAACCAAACTTGGGTCATAATTCTTGACAGAGAGCACACTCACCAGCTGAGCCATCTCACTAGTTCTCAGGTCATAAAATGCAGCCATGTTGAAATGACACTACTGATATGTATAATAAGATCTATTTAAAATTTTTTCTTTTATTACACATTTTTATTTACATTTCTATTTTAAAAAATTAACATTACCTTTTTAAGTTTGAAAATGCAAACCATTGTATATTTTAAGTCACATATGCAGTTTGCCTTTGTCTGTCTATTGTAGACATGGTCAAATGAGATCCTCAGTAATTGAAGCTTCAGGCTCAGAAAAACTGAACAAAAGCAACTAAAACTTGGAATATGCTATAAAATAATAACATCCAGTTCTTCTGCATCTCCACCAGTCTTGGGCAACTCATGATGCATCCCTCTAAAAAGAGGCACAGTGTCACTCTCTGGAAATCTACATAAAACCTTGGCAATGACAGAACACCATTGCTTCATGATAAACCTCTGTGCAGCCTCCTCCAAATTTCATACAGTTTGTTGGCCTATGTAAAGGATTTATACCTAAAATTCATTAAAGAAATTGCAGAAATTCAAAAAGTATGGGGGAAGGGGAGGCAGCATGGACATTTCTTTCTTTTTTCTTTTCTTTTTCTTTTTCTTTCTTCTTTTTTTCTTTTTTTTGGAGTGAGGACCGAACCCAGGGCCTTGCGCTTGCTAGGCAAGCACTCTACCACTGAGCTAAATCCCCAACCCCAACATTTCTTTACAGACAGCAGATGAAGGCCAAGGCAGCTTGTTGGAGTACTACTCTATCACTGCCAGTGGTTCTGAGCTTTCCTAATGTTGCCACCCTCTAATACAGCTCCTCGTGTTGTGGTGACCCCAACCATAAATTTATTTTCATTGCTACTTTATAACTTTAATTCTGCTATGGTTATGAATCATAATATAAATATCTGATATGCAGGATATCTGATATGCGGCCCCTCTGAGGCCCAAAGAGGTCACAACCCACAGAGAACCTCTGATTTCGATTGAGACCTTAAATACTGTCTGCTTTGCCCCCTAAATAACACCCTTGAATCGGGATAACCTAATTTTCATCCTATACTTTCAGATGTGACTTTTGATATTTGGCCACACCATAAATGATGTCTTTCTGTCAGAAGATAAATGGACCCCTACCCTGACCACTCAAATTGTTTCTTATGGTTTACAGGCTATTTCTCCTGAGTTCAGCAAGCACAAGCTTGATACCCCTTTCACTCTGTGTTAGGGGCAGTAGGATTTTGTGTTTCCCAGACCAAGTTGACTTGGGGTCTTCCTATTTGTTGGAATTACGAGCGTTAATGTCACTACACTCCACAGGTGGTATCCAGAAGTTTGAGACATTTAACTCATTAGCCGTCAATATAAACATACATAATTTTAAAATGTGGTCAAAGACACCCTTTCCCCTCAACTGACATAGTTTCAATAAAATCGTAAAAAAGTGTTTTCAGATAAAGGCTATAGGAATGGAAAAAGTTTCAAGCACCTGGATTCTTAAATGTTTATGGTTCAAACAACCCAACTTGAAAGACATCCACTCCTTAGTAAGTGCTGCCAATGTGGGATAAGAAAAGAAAAGGAAGAAAACCTTTGTATAGAAAATCCCCTTGTGTTCAGTGAACAGAGCAATACTGTAGTTTGTTTTCTGAAGGGGGCAGGAAGTGGAGGCAGGGTAGGGGTGTTTGTTTTTATGTGGACTGCTTTGAAGAGCTCTTCTGAGGCCTTCCCAGGAGTGGCCAAGCAGGAGTCCTGGGTAAACACCAGAAGTCTCAGCTGCAGAGACATTTACACTTTCCCAATCTCTCCAAAAACCTGAAGAAGCTGGGAAAGAGTCCATACACTGGATCTCAAATTGTGGTGTACTGTATAACAGGACACCCATGCACGTGTGTGCGTACACACACACACACACACACACACACACACACACACACACACACACACACACACTTCAAGTTTGAAAGAAGCCTGGGATTTCACCCGTTGGGTGGGAAAACAAGTGTCTCAGGTGTAGACTGTGGAAAGAGAGTTGTTCATAAGCCATTTCCTGATTGATCTTAGGTGTTGATGTAGGCTGTATAAGCTTTACCCATCACTAGGAGAGGATTCAAAGTTTTCTCTACTCAATTTATTTGCCCTCTGAGATTTGAGACTTATCTCAGCTACTTGGTCTTTTCCCATGAATTTAGTCCTCCCTAATCTTCACAAGGAATGTAGTTGTCCACATTACTCCCAACCTCCCAGCCTCTCATCCCTGGTGGCAATAATCCGAGGCCTCCAAACCACCCCAAATCAGGTGGTATGAACTGAAGAATCCAGGCTCCAAGAATTCCTTAGAGGTCAAAGTTCCTAAAGACACATCTGTCTTTGGGATTTGTACCCTAGTATGAAGCTACAGTGAGAAATGAGTCCACCACTCCCTAGTTCTCCAGCCCCACCCCAAACTACAACCCAGCAAAATAAGCATCCATTTTATTGAAAATGTTCACTGCCACAATCACAGATTTCTCTTTCAATTGTACATTTTTCCTTTGTATAGGCAATCCTTTCACTTTACCAAGCAGGGCTGGGGAGGTGGGTAGTACTCAAGTGCTTGCTGCGCAACATGAGAACTTAAGTTTGAACTCTCAGAACTCTTGTAAAGTCAGTCATGGGAACAGATATCTGTAATTCCAGTGTTCTACAGAGCGATGAGAGGTGGAGACAGGAGAGCCCTGGAAGCTCCTGGACCAACTTGCCTAGTTTACCCAGAAGCAAACAACAAAGGGACACTACTTCAGACAAGGTAGAACTAAGGTGAAGACTGACGCCCAAGGTTCTCCTCTGACCTCCATATGCATGCCATAGCATATGTGCCCACGCACGAACACACAAGAACACAGAGACACAAATCAGGGCTCTAAGGAGATGGCTTCATGGGTAAAGTATCTGCCATGCAAATACAAAGACCTAAGTTTGGACCCCCAACACCCATGTACAAGCCGGGCATGGCGGTGAGTGCCTGTAACCTCAGCACTGTGAGATAAGGGTAGGGATGAAGGATAGAGGATACAGACGGATCCCAGGAGCTCACTAACTAGCTGATATGGCTGAAGTGAGAAGCTCCAGGCTCAAGGAGAGACCCTGTCATCCCAAAGTACAGTGGTTAGCAATGGAGGCAGACTGCTGACATTGTCCTGCTGTGGTCTCCACATGCTCATGCACGGGTATGCATATCTATACTCATTTGTGCACCCATATGAGTACAACACACACATCAAAATGATATCAAAGATATGCAGATAAGTCCTCTGAACTGGTAAGATGGCTCAGTGCCGTGCAACCATGCACGTCTGACAACTTGAGTTCAATCATCAGAATGAACGTATAGGTGCAAGGGAAGAACCAGGTCCACAAGTTATCCTCTAGCCTCGACATACACACCATGGGTAGCATATCCACTCTGCCACCACACACACATCATATACACATATGCACAATAAAAAATTAAAATAAAAATATATGTACATTTATTTACTTCATCCAACTCCATTTCCATTCACTTCATACCCCTCCTACTCCGTATAAGGAACCACATTTAAAGCCACATTAAGATGTTTAAAACCACATTGTAAATTGTTGAAGTACTACTCTTCCAGGGTACCAATCCAGTGTTTCTTTAGGCGTGTGGGAACAGAGCCAAATGCAGTTCTTACTACTTTTCGGTTGTAGTAAATATTAAAAAATTGGCTAAACCTTTTATCCCGTGCTAGGGCTGGCACCCATAGGGCCACGTGGCACTGTGGGGTATCTTGCAGTCTTTCTAGTGCTGGTGCCTGTAGGGCTGCATGGCACCTCGCCAGGGGTGGTGGTGGTGGTGGTGGAGGTGGTGGTGGTGGTGGAGGTGGTGGTGGTGGTGGGTGGTGGTGGTGGTGGTGGTGGTGGTGGTGGTGGTGGAGGTGGTGGGTGGTGGTGGTGGTGGTTTCTTATCTCAGTGGCTCCATGAAGTACTCTCTGATGGTGGTCCGAGGGCCATCCATTGTGGCACCTTGCCGCGCTGGTCCCTGGAGTTAGTTCCAGCACCAGAGGGCCATATGGAACTAACCATAATTTATCTCAGGTTAGTATCTCTCCCGGTGGCTCTCTGCTAGCCTCAAACTTTCTGGTTCCAGCTACCCAGTAAAATAAAGACTCAACAAACTGCAACCCAACAATTGGGTTTATATGTTAAATTCTCAGTCCACAATACATCCACACAATAAACTCACAACCAATCGATAAGGATATAAACTGCCCACCTAGATAAGATAAATTGACCTATAGAAACTCATCCCTTAAGAAGTATTCATAACAACCTGTGTCTATGCAGGGATTCATGGCAAGGATTGTTTATGTCTGCCTCTGTGTTGCTTCTCCCTTCCTTTCTGCCTCTCCCTTCCTTCCTTTGTTCCTGCCGCCCTTCCTTCTCGTCCAATGACAGGCCTCATTTTATCTTGTGTCTGCCTTCACCTGCACAACATCAACCCACACTTTGCCCTTTCTATCCAATTAAAAAACAAACAACCTTTTCTCTCAAATGTTATCTGAGCACAACTATTATCATTTTGTGATATACCTAACACCCAGTTCAACATTTTATCAGTTAAACAGAACATTTAGTTATCTATTCCAGCTTAAGAAAGGCTTAAAATCTGTTATGTCCTGACTAGCTTGTATACTATCTGATAATATCTAATTAAATATGTATTTTCAAAGGTAAACAACCTTGGTAGGCTATGAGACTAAAACTAGTTTCAACCCCGTCAGAAATCTGAGAATGACCAATATTATCTGAAAATATAGGAAGCCTAACACAGCTTCCTGGACTGAGACAGGTTGAAGAGACAATTGTCTACTTTGACAGTCCCCTGTTAACAACATGTGAGAGCAAGTCTTCAGCCCTCTGGCCTAGGATCATCTGACAGACTTTTGAAATGCAGAATTATGAAGGGCTGATCATTCTGGCTTGGCAGAGATTTTCAGTCAACTATGCTGCAATGTGTCCTTTTCTGGACAGAATTTTGTCTATAGAAGAAATAGGCAATTTCTGCCCAGTGGCTACCTAGCCACAATGTATTAAGTCACCTGGAGGTGGAGATGCTCAATTTCTTCCTTGAATCCACCAAAGGGGGGCTGTTAGGAGCAGTCACGCCTCCACAAATGATAAATAACAACAAGTGTCACATTTTATGGATTTCTGACGTTTCTGAAAACCATCTAACTATGTAAGTAATCTGGACTATTGTCCATTAATTATCTTAATAAATTATCTTGGAAGCATTCTAACAATAAACATAGAGCCATGAATTTGCTATCTGGCCCTTAACTCACATATATAATTATTTCAGATTAGTTTTTTTTGTTTGTTTGTTTGTTTTTTCCTTTTTTTTTTTTTCGGAGCTGGGGACCGAACCCAGGGCCTTGCGCTTCCGAGGCAAGCGCTCTACCACTGAGCTAAATCCCCAACCCTCAGATTAGTTTTTTTAATAGCAGTAAAGAACTGGGTATAAGCCTTGTATGCTTAAATGTGTTGTATAGGTTCAATGCCTATATATGAGAGTAACAATATTAATTTTAATTTTAAATCTATAAAAATTCATATCAAAGAAAATGTATCAAATAAATTCTATACCAATATAAAGGATTATAACTTTAGCTTAGTAACAAATATAAGGATTTGTACCAAATGAGATTATGGCTGTACAATCAATTTGAGCTAATTCCTCCCTGTTAAATTATGACCATTCTAAATTCTCTAGAAAGACAACCTTAGAATAACCATTTTCAGCCTCCCAAAGTTTAGGGAATTGGGCTGATTACTCTTCAATAACTTCTTCAAGCTGTAAGTGGGTAGTGTGAAAATGAGAGAGTTGGTTAGGCCATAAGAAGGTCACACCAATGATTATTGTGGTCTCTGATGTCTGTCCTGACTGGATCCGGCTGAAAGTCCCTGATCAGGAGTCCAAGCAGGCCAGCTCAGCATTCTAATGATGAGACTCACCAAAGCTGCACATTCTGTAATATATAAACCTCAAAACAAAATTTTAATATCAAGATATCTTTTTGTTTGGTTTTCTTGAATACAGTTTTTCAGGAGGTCTACCTCTATCAAATCTAATCAATATAGCTCCAGAAAGTGTCCAAAGCCTAACCACCCTTTTTAAAAACACAAAGACAAAACCTTTCTCCCAAAATAGCGTGTCTTTAGTCTGTAACCAGAGCGTCTTACTCCACAGGTAGCAGGCTGCAAGGCTTGTGTGACCTTTGCTGGTTTTACTTATGGCATCCTAGAGAACTTTTTGTCAGCTCTTCTATCTTTTCTTCACCACTGCAGCTGCGTTCCATGATATGCTATCCATTTATTTCTTCATGTTTTTCAGACTTTTGCTTTTAGGAACAGCGCAGTGAAGGGTTTCTGAACAGAGACTTTTGTGTTCAGAGTGTTCCGCAAAGAATGCATTCTTAGTCTCTGGTTGGAAGTCCCACGGCTGAACCAAGTAAAACTTTTATCACTAAAAAAACCTAAACACACAAAAATGATACTCTTTAACTATAATGTCTGCCTGTGAAAAGCCATTTAAAAACATTTGATAAATTGAGTGGATTCTCCATTTCAACTGCAGGGGTATGTTCAGAAATTTTGAATATTTGGAAGGCCTCAGGAATGACCTTGGCTATTGGCTTAATTTTAACCGATTGACCTGATTGTGAAGGAATGGTGCTCATAACACCTCCCCTCATTTAGAGACATCTTAGACACAACTGCAAACTCTGCAAACTACATGAGACCACTGACAGAAGAACTACTTCACAGTTTGGGAGATGTTTGATGGTGATTTTTTTCAGGTAACCACGTTGGCTGGTGGGTGTTTTCCTAGCAGAGCTTTTGCACTACTTTTCTGCTGTTTTATTGTTATTTTAATCTACACAAATCTGATGAATAAATGATGGACCTCCTCTTTACCAGCTGTTTAAGATCAGAATGTATGATTTCAACAGTTCTTTTATGCCACATATATACTTTAACAGGAACCCAAAAGAAACATACAAATAAAAGGTGTCTTTTCGTTTAAAATCTTTCTCAGGGCGTAATGAACAATATATAGCAACTCAAATATCGACGAGCTGATTGGAACCCACAAGCATCCAGAAAGACCACACAGATTGCACAGCATACATCTGCATTAACTTAACCACTTAACTACTGATATAAATATCTCCTTTCTGTAGCACGCCCTCTAATCTGTATAAAGCTTTGGAATGTTCCTCAAACAAAAGGCTCCCATCTCAGAAAATGTGGGAATTGCAGTTCTGCGGTTTCCTAAGTCATGAAGTAGATAGAAAGTCTGTATTCGAATGTGGACTGAAAGACATTTGAAAACTGAATCGTAACCCTGGCAATATCCTCCCTGTGAGCTCAGGTAATTTTCAGCCTTGTGCTTCTTTATCCACTAGTCTAGACTGTTCAAGGCCTTGGGTATTCTGCAAAGTAATCAGGAAGAAAACCTGGAGGATGTGGGAGGGTGGGGAGGTGAGTACCTGGTTAGGACAGAGCTTCTGCACAAACTTTGCACTGGCTTTTATTGGTGGCGTTTCGTGTTCTGGATCATTTCTCGTGTGTTTAAACATTTTCTTCTGCCTCCTGGAAATCTGAAGTCTTCACGGAACATTGCACAAAGGGTCATCAGCACTACAGTCTACCGAAATAACTGGGGCCTATTTATAAACCACAGGAAACTGTTCTTGCTCGGGATGCAGTCTGAGTAAATAATTTGAAATATGGAAAACACTGTGGATCATCCATGTTTTCTCTATCTACTGTTGCCCAAGCTGGCCTGGGGTGTCTGTGAGTTTCTGCCACCTTTACTCTGATGGTTCCTGAGACGGCTTTCCAATTTCTTCAAATCCTCTTCTTAAGAAGAGGATCCCTGTTTTGAGAGAGAAGGTTAAAACTTCTGCACCTTCTGGCAGCCCTCCACCAATTCAGGGATCTCTCTTCTCCCCTCCTGCTCCTTCTTCCTTCCTCCTCTATCTCTTTCCTCTGTGTCCTCTCTCCTCTCTCCTCTCTCCTTTTTCCACTTTCAGTCCTGTGTCCTCTCTCCTCTCTCTCCTCTCTGTCTCTCTCTTCTCTCCTCCCGTCTCTTCTCCTACTCTCTCTCATCTCCTTCTCTCTTCTCTATGCCTTCTCTTCTCTCTCACCCTCCTCCCTCCCCTTTCCTCTCTCCTCTCCCTCCCTTCCCTCTCCTCTCCCCCTCTTTCTAAACTGTGACTCACTTTCAGTCTGTAACACGTCACTGAACATTTGATGAAGCCCTGCCTTACGCTGTTGTATCCGTTTGTCTCTTCATGAAGCTGGATTTTCTCTGGCATTTCTGAAGTCTCTAAAACTGTAAACTTCTCCAGTATCCTTCTTGATAAGCAAAGTGAAGCATATGGCAACACTGACCATTTGCTGACAACGGATGGTAGTTTTCAAATGGTCTATAGGTAAAGTAAATAAGGCGTGAGGACCAGTATGCAACATAGACTACAGCTTGAGTCACTGTGGTTGAGTTTTGGGTTAGACACAGTGAAGCATTGTAAGCTGGACCGTACTTTCTACTCTGGAGCACCCTTGGAATTCATCCTTTCTCTCCTACCCTCTTGCCAGCCAATGTTAGGCTTCATACCTGGAACATAACCAATACCTAAGTTTATTAGTCAGGTTTCTGTTGCTAAAATGTACCTGAGATAAACTTCTTAAAAGGTGGACATTTTTATTTCAGCTAACAGTTCCAGGGGTTTCAACCCATGGTCAGCCATCTTCCTTAGTCTGAATAAGAGATCATGGTGTAGGGACACATGGTGTAGGGGAACAAAGCTGCTCACCTCACAGTAGCTGGAACACAGAGGAGGGTCTGGGATCCCAGTATCTCCTTCAAGGTCACATGGCCTAATTTCTTCGCATTAGGACCTATCCCCTAGAGGTTTTATAGCTCCCCAGGTTGGTGACCAAGCCTTTTTCAAATGGTCTTTGGAGGACAGTCTGGAGTCAAACTAGCTCTGAGTTTCTGCACTTCACCCCCTTGAGACTTGAACATTAATGAATCTGAGCTGAGCTAACATTTTGAACCCTCCCCCAAATCCAAGCAGCCTGACCTTACCTAGGGATCCTCCACCAATTAGAATTCCATCTGTTTCATTTTAGAACCACTGTTTTGATCGAATCTCTCTTCCTTTGCTGCAGTAGCGTACGTAGAAGGATGCATAAGATGCAAGTCCTAAAGGCTTCTGATATTATTTCCAATTAACAGAGACGAACTCTTCCTGACAAGCAAAACTCTTTCTGCTTTCAGTTAATTGCAAGGGAACAGGGAGCCTTGGTGAGAGTTTCTATTGCTGTGATAAACATGACCAAAAGCAATGTGGACAGGAAACGGCTTAGTTCATCTTACACTCCCAGGCAACGGTCTATCACTGAGGGAAGTCAAGGCAGGCACTCAAGCAGAGGCCATGGGGGATGCTGCTTGTCCAGCCTGTTTTCTTACAGCATCCAAGACCACCTGCACAGGGATAGCACTGCCCACAGTACATGGTCTCTCCTTTACCAACCAGGAGTCAAGAAAAATGTCCCCAGCTTGCCCACAAATCAATCTGGTTGGAACATTTCTCAACTGAAGTTCTCTCTTTTCAAATGATTCTAGCTTGTTCAAGTTGACAAAACAAACAAACAAGCAACCTAACCAGGACAGAGTAAAGAGATTCTGGTGGTTCTCTGAAAGGTACAGGATGCAGGTCCACTCAGCATCAGGAACAGAATGAAGAGTGGTTCTTCTAGGTTATTAAACAGAGGACAATTTAGAATAGGATTGGACGAATCTGGAGTCTTTAACCCAGGCAAGATACACACATTTTGGAATGAATGAATTGATTGATTTAATCTATTTTCCATCATTCTACCAGAAAGGATAGAAATGTTTACTAAATGAATAAAGAACTTAACTTTTTTTTGTTAGTTGTGTTCTTTAAAAAAAAAAGTTGGCTTTAACTTTTCTTATGTAACAAAACAGTCAAGCAAAGGACATGGCTTGGTTCTGTGTGCACTGGGCAGGCTGCCTGCATGATTACAAGTGCTGGGAGTTGGAGGCTCTTTGTTCCTTGAAGATTATCATGTAATTCTTCTTCAATGCAGAATGTGAAGAAAGTGACTTTCTCTAGGTAAGTTGGTGTGAATTCTGGTCCATTTTTGGTGTTCAACTAGGGTTAAATAAATCTTAATAACTTAATGTTAAGACTTCTGGATATGGTGGCAAGAATCCTCAGACCAATTCTTCTGTTTAATTATAGATATCTCACCTAGCATGTCCATGTCCCTCTGCACATCTGTAAAAGGATGGGGATTGATCCTATAGGATTTTAACATTCCCTCCAGTTCATAACCTTCCCAGCTTATGGCTTTTAGACTAGTTTGAAACCTATAAACCAGACAAGTTATTCTAGAAATGAATGCATTGGTATCATTCAACAATCACAGTTATAGTTAGAATACTAGACTATAATTCTATAACTACAATACTAGGTAACAGTCTTTCCTGTGGATAATCCAGGTTACATAGTATAAATATATGCTAGCAGAGGTGCAAACAGTTCAGTTAAAAGAGAACTTCCTTTATCAGTTATTCTCAAAGTTTATATTCTAGGATTCTATCCTACTGCATTCACAATGCAGCTGTGGCCCAATAAAGTCCTTTATGAAACATTTCTTTGTGATTTGGCATTTAGAATGTAGGTGAAGTTTACCTAATGCCTTCAGTTGTTTTTAATCTAGAGTATTGTTTTCATTTTTTAAAATATTTAATGGTAAATTTTACTTATTTGTTTGTTCTTTCTTTCCATCCCAAATGCCTTCCCTCTTCACCCCAGTCCGGACAATGTTTGGCTGTGGGTATTATCTACATCTGTTTCAGTCAGCTGCTGGGTAGAGCATCTCAGAGGACAGTTATGCTAGGCTCCTGTCTGCAAGCATACCACAGTATCATTAGTAGTATCAGGGATTTGTGCTTGTCCACAGGATGGGTCTCAAGTTGGGCCAGTCATTGGATGGCCATTCCTTTAGTCTATGCTCTAATCTTTGTCTCTGCATTTCTTTAAGACAGGACAGATTTTGGGTTGAAAGTTTTGTGGATGGTTGGTGTCCTTATGGCTCCACTGGGGGTCCTGCCTGGCTACAGAAAGTTGTTTGTTTGAGAGAGCGTCTCTACATAGCCCTGGCTGTCCCCAGTACTCTATACAGATCAAGCTGGGCTCCAACTCACAGAAATCTGTCTGCCTCTCAATTGCCGAGATTAAAGGCATGTACTACCATGGTAGACAAATTTAAGTGATTTTTTAAAAGATGTATTATTATTTGATGTGTGCATATCTGCATGTGTGTATGTGCACATGAGCACAGGTACCCATGGAAGCCAGAAGCATTGGATCCCTTAGAACTGGAGTTATAGACAGCTGTATGCTACCTGATGTGGGTGCTGGAAACTGAACTCCAGGCTTCTTGAAGAGCCTCAAGTGCTCTTAGCTGTTGAGCCATTTCTCAAGTCCTAGTGATAAATTTTAGAAGTCCATGTTGTTTACCTCAGTGTTAAGGAATATCATCTTTGACAAGAAAACCACATGGCAGTTTTCTTAAAATGTTTATGCTGTTTTTAACATCATCTTTATTTTAATTTTAATATATGATTCAATATTAAAGCAACAGAGAGGATATAAATGAAAGGTGCTCCAAAATAGCTAGTACTCACACTTCAGTGTATACACCCTTAGGTTTTCCCCATGTATGTAACAGAAATTAAATTGTTTATGTATTATCTTGGCTATTTGCTTCTTTTAGTTGTTGCTGTATGTTGGAACACTTTCTGTAAGCAAGCAGATTCTATCACAGCCTTTTAATGGTTTGTTTCCAGTTTACTGTTAGAATCCACAAGGCAGCCGTGATCCATATACACTTATTTTTGTGTACTTGCCCCTAGCTTGCATCAGAGTAATTATGACATAGCAATCAATTTTAATAAATATTGATTACAAAACATATCTGTTAGCATCCTCATTACTACATGAGAATAGTAGTTTCCTAATGTCTACTTTGGGGTCTCTTCTCCTTGCTTTCTTGTTTTAACTTTTTGTTTTCTTTAACATACCCACTATGTAGCTGAGGATGATTTTGAACCCCTGACCCTTCTGCCTGTACCTCTCATGTGTCTCAAGTGCTGGGATCCCAAGCAAGGCCACCATGTTTGACTTCTTTCTCCTCTACCATTTTTTAAGATTTATTTTTACTTCTGTTTATTTTGTGTGTGTGTAGTTATATGGATGAGTGCATGGTCCATGGAGATTACGTGGAGGTCCTCTCTTTCCACCATGTGTGTTCCAGGAATTGAAATCTGGCAGTCAGGTATAATGGCAAGTGCTTTTTTACTACTCTTTGGACTCTGTGGCAATTGGAAGTGAAAGTTGCTATCGTGTCATCATTTGGACTTGACTTTTTGAACTCTGAATGAGGTGGAGTGTTTTTCATACATCTATTTCCTGTTTTTTTGTGCCCTTTCCCGAACTGCCTGTATCTTTTGTCTATTTTTCTGGAGTGTGCTCTTTCCCATAGTTGGATTCTAAGACTTACTTTTATACTACAGAAATTATCATTTATTTTCTGTACAGGTAGTTATTATTTTATCCAATTAATTGAAGCATCCAGTTAACACAAACATCTTGTGAAATATGCTTCAAAAAGTATCCTGAACTTGGGGAAAACCATGTTCAGAAAGTTGTGCTGTAAGAGTCACAGTGAGCCCAACTTCATTCTGTAAAAAGTATTCTCAAAGATTCTTTCGTTTTTAATTTGCATTGCGTTCTTTTTCACCATTGGCATCTTGTCATTACAGCCCATCTGACCAAGGTTGTTGGCTTCAGAACTGGATATGACTCAGCAGTTAACAGCACTACTCAGGTTCAGTCCTAGCTCCTACATGGTGTCTCATAGCCCTCTGTGGCTTCAGTTGCAGGGGATCCTCTGCGGGATACCAAACAAGCATGTGGTACACAGACATACATGTAGGTAAAACACTCATAAACATAAAAGAAAATGAAATAAATCTTTTTTAAAAGCATAGTTGGCTCAGGAGAGTTGTGTATTTGGTTATACTGAATAACGTTCAGTAGTTTTTTCAAGATGCTCCTTAATCATTTATCCTGGGTGACTGGATGTGCTGGCCCTGTGCCTAGTACAAAAATTAAAGATTAGTTAGCTGGATGCACATGGTACACCATCGCTAGCTTAATAGATGTCACATGATTATGCTGTCTTGCCTCCTCTGGGTGTCACATGATTTAGCTTTTAAACCTTCTCCCGGTGCTGCCCTCCCTCCGCTGGTCCAAATGCAATGTAGTTCTTTCTTGTTAAGTATATTGACTACTTTACAGACATAAACAAGAGAAAAAGGCCTTTGAAAATTTTGGTGCCCTAGAGTGGTATTATTTCTAAGAAAACTACAATACTTTGTTTGCAACAGTATTTTCATATGTTGCTTTGAGAAAATTACATTTCCTCAGATTTGATTTCATTTATTTCTGTATTCCAAGAAAACACGCATAAGGTAGCCATGCACTTATAGCAAACATAGCCAAGAGATACAAAGTGGAGAAACACTACCAAGAAGGATTATATTAAGACTCTCTAAATATGGTATAAAGTATAAAACCTACATCACAATGGCACTAGTCAGATAGGGTAAGTCTTTTTAAGCCAGTGAGCTATCTCAGGTCTTTAAAGTTTTACTATCCAAGCATGAATGTATATTCAAAGGGGGAAAATGTGATGTTTGTTTTTTATGTTTTGTTTTTTAGACAGGGCCCCAAATTCACTACGAAGCCTTTGACCTCCTGATCCTTTGGCCTCCACCTTCCAAGTGCTAGAATTATAAGTGTGGATCACCATGTACTGATCATATGCAGTATTTATAAAAGGAAACAGAAATGTCAGCTTACAACTCTTACAGCTTCGACATGCACAGCAACATTAATTTTGTTCCACCATTGATCTTCTTTCCATCCATGTGTCCCCCTGATAGATAATACTCAATCGAATAACAACACCACTGTTATTCCCAGGCTGAACTCAGAGTGAAGAGTCCTCACATCAGCCTGCTGCTTGCTGTAATTATAGGGCACCTCTAGGCCTAACGCCCTCTAATTTTTAAGTGTTCATAGTAGATATGCTTCAAGCTGTTAAAGAATAAGCCAACTTGGTTGGGACAGAGACTTTCATCTCCACTCAATTTGTTAAGATACAGCTGAAATATTTCAATAAGGGACAAGAGGAAGCAGTTACGCAAACAAGTGAAGGTACATTCAGGGTGGAATCAAAACTTCCCTTCGTGGAACATAAGCTAACAGCTACCAATACTTCTGATTTCTTCCGAGAGGACACATCAGTGAGTAACGTGTTTTATTGTGCCACTGATACATTGGTGAAATTGTATCTCAGGGATGAACAACATTGATGATTATGCCATATTATTGCTGTCCAACCAATCTTTCTTCATAAACAGAAAGTTTAGAAAATAGTTCAGGGTTGGGGATTTAGCTCAGTGGTAGAGCGCTTGCCTAGCAAGCGCAAGGCCCTGGGTTCGGTCTCCAGCTCCGGAAAAAAAAAAAATCTATAGAAAATAGTTCAGCTGTTTCATAGGCACGCCCAGATACACGCTTACCATACTTGTTCCACACCCTCGACTCACATACTGGCCCTGTGCTACCCAGCAAACCTCATGCCATTCCGTGCACCACAAGCAGACTCAACCCAAAAGCTATATGAGGGCATCGCAGAATCTTATAAATCTGTGTATTTTCTGGAGATTTTGGCTGAAGTCTGACAATCAGACTTGATCTCCCCCTCACTACACCACACCCTACAAATACCACTGCACTTCACATTTTTTGAGTTTACTGCTTTTGATATGATTACTTAATTTGCCTTTCATACTTTGCAGAGGAATTTAATAGCTGAGGTGTCTAACTCTTGAAAAAAGTTACCAGTCATACATAGCAACTACTTCCTTTAAGAAATATAAAGATGTTTATTGTTTATTGCTGGGCTTGTGTGAAAACCAACCTACATACTTATGTCCTATACCAAATAGGACCTTAGGAAAGACAGGCACAGTTCACAACAGTGAAAGCAGCACAAGGGTTGGAATGGTGCCATTCTTGTAGTGTATAAACCTATGTATACGTTCAGAAGCTGAAAATTTAAAAGAGATTAGGCATCATTTCATGACTGACTCCAGAAGGTAAGACTGATGGCCATGAGAAAAGGGGACTGGAATGTAAAGGCTTCAATAGAAACAGTTGCCGCTGGGATTTGATTGTTGCTGCTCATGAGCTCTGGGAAGTGGCTATGCAAACAGCCCAAAAGAGTGGTTCAGTGAATTTGTGGAGGAAATAGCTAATATCGTACGTGGAAGCAGAGGCTGGACAGCATTTGAGTAGATGTGTTCTAAGATGAGAGGAATTGGAAGAAGACCGTTGTTCCTTAGAATCACAAAAGGCCTCTCTGCTGTTGGAAACCACACAGGGAGACTCTTTTTCCTTAGCTTAGGGCTTCCTTAGCAAAATGCAAGCATCTGATGTAGCATGGCACACTCATGTGTCAATGTGACTAAGGGACAGAAGGTTTTGGAGATGAAATGTGTCTGCAGAAGAGAGATGGAGGAAGGGTTTGCCTGCCGTGTGTTATTGAGTTAGTGCTATTAGTGTAGGTGAGGATCTGGGGCCAGATGCCTGCCAGTTAGCCAGTGGCCAGTTCTCCTTCTGCTTCACCCTAAAGTAGAGCTCTGGAGTCTAAGCTGCAGGCCGTGGCTCCAGGGACAGTGGGTGTTGAGCTGAGGACAGAGCTGTTAATTCTCAGAGACAACATTGTGAAAGAACTGTGCTTGCTGTGTAAAGGCTGCACCCCGTGGCTAGTGTGTCTTTCTGTATAAGCAAGCAACCTATTAGGGAGGCTCAGAACATTGCAAGTTGATTCCCAAACCCAGCCCAGTTCTAAGAGGCTGCCAATGTACGGAGCTGCAGAAACTCCTCCCTTGGTGAAGAACAGCAATCCCTGGACCTTAGGAGGGGAAGCCAGGAGCCCTGCCTAATCCCTCACTCTCTACTACCACTGAGACCCTGCCCAGAGATGTAAGGTTGTTTTGTTTGTTTGTTTTTCTTTCACCTTTCTGAATGGATCTCAAAGCCCCGATGGAGGTTATCCGAGGACAGAACTCCTACTTTATATTCATCAGATTACACTTGGCTGAAAGAACAGTTGCAGTTGGAAGCAGGAACAGGCCCCATGCTTCCTTGTAATCACAGGATGAGTCTGGAGTCTGAGGCAGATCTCAGGCTCTGACAGACATGGCAGAGGTGGCCTTCCTGGGACTTAAGCATTGCGTGTGTGCTGTGGTTTCCTTGAGCCAGCCAGAAGGTCATGAGTTCCACATCTTCGTGGCTGTAACAACTAACATTTATGGTTCTTTGTCTGCCAGATGTTGCCACAAGGCTATTACAGTATTGATAATAACACCTGGAGACAGATAACATTTGAATGCTTCCGTTTGACAGATGAGACAGGTGAGAAAGCTAAGGTACACACACACACAAAAAGATCCTTGCCCAAGGGCACGAGGCAGTAATTATAGTTTAAATGCCTGTGATAAGTATTACTGCGATTGTTCTCAGTTTGCAGACAGGAAAATGGAGTTTTAGTTGTCCAAGTACTTACCCAAGTTTACACGAAGTGAAGAAGTGGGATTGCCTAGCTTTAACACTTGGGGACTTCAGCCAAGATCATAGTACACAAACATAAATATGCAAAATATACGTATGGAACTAATATTTAAATGCCTTCTGACGTCTTACATTGACAGATAAACTTGTGTAACAGCCCGGAAGTCCACTCCAAAAGAGTTTTCAGATGTAAACCATAAAGAGGCAATGGACCTGGGGAGTTGGGCCCCAGCCCCCTGGTCTAGTTGACTTTTCTCCTGAATCTTGCTTTTGGGAATTGCAGCAATAGCATCCACTTTGGACCTGGTCTCTGCGAATAGCTGACCCTAGGTTATCCCCAAATACAGCGGATCTATACATTGTTGGGAATACTAACTTAAGAAGAAAAAGGGCTGGTTGTCATTAACAGGGAATTCTGGTCTCTGACGTGGACCATGTCTTGAGACATAGGTTCCAGGAGGATGCTCCTTGATGTGACTTTACTTCAAGTTTCCAAAAGGGTCAGAGTGGCGCCCCAGGGTTTCATAATAAAAAGCCTCTTCAGAGGGTATGGAGTGAGAGTAAAGGCTTTTCTCATGTCCCAAGTTCAATATCTTTGCTCTGGACAACTCCTGTACAATCGTTCCTGTCTGAGCCATTTCCCACAGTTTTCAGAGGATCCAAAGTGAGTAGAGGCAACTAGGGAAAGTGGAGAAATGTAAAAGTACGGGTGGGGCAGGGTTGTGAGGGGAACAAGCGGAGCTTGAGAGATTTCCCTTCTCCCACCCACACACTTCCTCTTTCCCACTGGCTCCAGCCTCCGGTCAGGGCTGCACAAACACTGTCAGAACGGATCCAAGTCAGGCCACACCCTTCCCTTGTTTACAGACACAAAGGCAGGGAATGGGAGCCGCCCTGAAATGATTCTCTCAAAAACAGTTCATTCTTAACCTGGAAATGAAGATTTCTTAAAAATGAACCGGCCCAGAGCAAAGCTCTTTCTTCCACAAAATCTTAGGGTAACAAGGAGCCTGCCTGCATGACCAGCCCCTTGTCTCTGAAGCCGCTTCCTAGCACCTGGCATGGACTATTTACATGGACTTAATCCTGGCAGTTTGTCCAGGCTTCTAAATTTAGGTTCCATACATAAGTACAATTTCCCGTGTTGTCTATCATAATTAAAATGTTCCATGGGCTTAATTTTGTATTTGTTGTTGTTCAAATGAGGGACAAGCTTTGGATTTAAAGAAGTAAATCTACACACCCACTAACCAACACCATTCAAAGCACTCCCCCCAAGTCCCCCGTCCGCTCCCCAAGCGCCCCCCCCGACCCCCCGCCCCCGCATTCAATGCTGTGGAACCGGAGGCACAGGCTGTAGATCCAGATTGTGGCTATGCTGAGGCCTCTGTGTCCAGTCCCACTAACACCCAACTCATTCTGTCCTCCTCAGATGTTAATGCTGTGGCCCAGGAGAAGTAAAGAGAGATATTCTATCTACCTGAATACAAGAGCTTTGGAGTCTTGGCTCTGAACCCTAGAAATCATCTAAATCAGCAGAAAAGAAAATACAGTGCTCTGTCAGGAAGGCTGGGCTAGACTGGGGCACAAAGTGAGAAGAGCCAAGGGATGGGAACCAGAAAAGGGAAAGGGGTAAAGAATTGATCTTTTTTTCCTTCCATCCCTCTATCCACATCTGCCCCCACCCTTTTCTCTATACTTTCCTTTCTCTCCCTCCCATCCATTCCCTCTTCCCCTCCCTCCCTTCCTTCGCCCTCCCTCACTGTCTCAAAACTACCTACCCTACTTCTTTAAATTCCCAGTGGCTTCCCAGGCAGCTTGGCTTGAGTCAGATGTCCATGTTCAGTTTAATCAGCTGTGACTCAAGGAATGGTGACAAGCGCTGTTCTTGTCCTGTGGTGAGAGAGAAGGCCTCAGCAAAGTAGGAGTAGGCCTGCTGTAGAGAACGGCGTCTGTCCCATCACGTAGCATGCACTTACTATAATGTTTTATCACAACTACTTCCCTACTGCCCCAGCTCTGGATAATAAGCAACCTGGGTGAGGCTTCTTACCTGTGCTTCTGCTGTTCAAGTGAAGCCTCACTGACAGAGAATCAAGACAAATCCATATTATCTTACTTGCCATCATCAAAGTCTCTTCCGACTCCCTACAAAGAAATATTGTGCAGAAGCCATCGTGATCACAGCTTTGCCCTGTGCCTGGCTGAGGCTGTTTGGCACAAGCACAGAATATTACTATTGTCAACCTGGCTCACTTTTCCCCATCTAAGCTGGGTCACAACTAAAACTGCATTTACTCCATTTGTCCATTATGCAAAACAATAGCTAGTTCTACCCTCTGAAATATCATAAACCTCTCAGTTCATAAATCCTGGGTTATCTGAGGAATTTCTGGCAGTTCCAAGAAACACGGCCAATTTAGATGTTAGAGGAATGTCATGAGTTTGTAGCCAAGAAAGAACATTAACATTTCACCCATATTCCAGAGGAATACAGTCATTCTGCAATGAGTCTTTAGGGAACGGTCAATATCAACATTACATGCTTTAAGAAATGTGGAAATGTGTGTTTGATTTCCCTGCGTTTATAGGGAACAAAATGCCCATTGTAAACTAAATTTGTGGCCTGTACTGCCAGATTTGCTTGCTCTGTCACTCTTTCTTTCTTTTCCATTTCTTTTCTTCTTTGGAGGTGGGGTGGACTGGGGAGGTCTCATGTATCCTGGGCTGGTTTTAAACTCCAGTTCACTATGTAGCCCAGAATGACCTTGAACACTTTGGTCCTCCTACCTGCCTTTACCTCCAAGTGCTGAGATTACAAGTGTGGGACACTGCACCCAACTAATTTCCATTAATAAACGTGTATGTGCATGCGCGCGCGCGCACACACACACACACACACACACACACACACACACACTTCTTACAAGACTGATTACAGACAAATTCTGTAACAAAGCTAAAATGCCCTTGCAGTATTTGAACCTGTCACCCTAAGCTTTGTGTAGGCAAGGATACTGCAAATGCAACACCCCCCCCACACACACACACAAAATTATATATTTCTTAAAACATTATGACTTGGCTTTTTGCAGTTCGGTTGTGCAGTTTAGTTGTGAGTGAACTTTGCATATAGCAACACCACAGTGCAATGTCAAAAGGCTGGTCATGTCTAATTGTAAGCTAAATGTTGCTGACCTTGTTGTTTTTCATATTCTGGCCATTAATTGGGAATTTGCCATGTACAGGATATAGTCATATGCAAAGATAAAGGACACAGTCTTTGCTCTCATGAGAGGCTGGCAGCAAGAGAACTCTGTAGACCAACAATGATACTGCTATGAACTAACGGCAAATACCTACAAGCTGTTAGAAGAAACGCAACTACCCAGAGTTGTATGCCACGAAGGGAAATTTCCCGGTAGAGATGAAGCTCAAACTGCTTTTTCCCATTTAAATCAGAGTTCATCAACTTGATAAAGTGGAGGAGAGTAGACTGTGGAAGGTGGAATCAGAGGGCCATGAGAGAACATGATGAATTGTGGGTATTAATGATGGCTTGCTTGGGTTGCGATTTAAGGCAGAGGTAGCGAAGAATGGTTCTGGAAAGGAAGGACTGGGACCAGGTCATAAAGGTCCTTAGGCCAGGCTGAAGGGTTGGAATGCTCTAGAACAATGTGGAATCTATAGAATATTTTTAAAGAAAACTTTTTATTGAAGTATAAAATATATGAAAAGAGGCACATAAGTATTCAGTTAGATGAATTTTCATGAACTAAGCACAGCGTGTGGCCAGCCCACAGATCATAGTAGGCATAACCAGTGTCCTTACGGCTCTTTTCCTGTTTCCTTGCAGCTCCTATTCTCCTCTCTTGTGGTCACTGTGGAACTTTTAACACTATAGATTTGTTTTGCTGTCTTTGAACTTTAACTAGAATTGTGTCTGGCTTCTATCAGTCAGTGTTCTGCTTATGAACTTTACTCCTGCTGTCGCATGGAGGGAGCTGGACTGCCTACAACTCCATAGTTGTATAACACCCTCATGCATGAGTACATCACACTTTATTTTTATTTTGAACCAACATTTGAGTTCTTTCCAATTATATATAATGTGTTATGAACATGCTTATATACGTCTTTTAGGGAAGATGTATACAAATTTCTGTTAGATAAAATGCCTAGAAGCTGAATCTGCTGGTCATAGGCTAAGCATGTATTCAGCTTTATGAGGCTCTACTATATGATGGCTTTACAAAATGATTGTACTCATTTAAAGCCTCCGTATCAATATAAGAATTCTTGTCTTGAATGGTTAATATTGGCTTTTTAAAAAGGTATTCTGGGGTGTGTCTGTGTTTATCTGCTTGTCTATCTATCTGTTTGTCTGCCTGTCTGTGTGTCTGTCTGTGCGGTTGTTAGAAATTAAATTCTGTTTATTAGTTATTTTTCTATTGGTGTGGAGAGACACCATGACCAAGGAAACTTATAAAAGAAAGCACTCGATTAGGTGCTTGTTTACAGATCTGAAGACCAGTCCATGTCTATCCTGACAGAGATCATGGTACCTGGCAGGCAGGAGGGCATGGTGCTGGAACAGTTGCTAAGAGCAGAGAGAATGATGTAGCAAGTTTACTAGGAATAGTCTGGGCTTTTGCCACTTTAAACCTACCCTTGGTGACATATCTCCTCAACAAGGTCACCCTTCTTGATCCTTTCCAAACAGTTCCACCAATTAGAGACAAAGCATTCAAATATATGAATCTATAGGGCAGGAGGCTTCTCGTTTAAGCCACTATAATAGACAACTCTTACTCATTATCATATGTGGGGCTCCAACTTCCAGTTGATTGTATTTGAAAACAGAGCCTTTAAGTAAATCAACAAGGCTAGATGAGGTCATTAGAACAGAGTAATAATATAGTAGGGCTGATGTTCTTATGAAAGGAACATCTTCTTTGTGCAGCTCAGAAGATAAGAGAGCGGTCTATAAATAGGAAGAGAGCCTTCAATGGAAACTGATGTAAACAAAATAAATAATGTGATCACAACAAAGCTCTGAATACAGAGCAAGATCTGTCTTTTCTCTGACATTAGCTTGGGTGATTATTTGCTAAATACTTGTCAAACAGAACCTCCCACTGTTATCACTAATGTCACCATCTACTGTTATTGTGGAGGTCTCTAGCTTGGCTAACATGGTAGATTGTGGCAGTGTCTACACTCCTCTAGCCCTCCCACACCTCTTACAACACTTTGTCACTGTTATAGACCTCTGTCTCCAGAAGTGGCTTCACAACTTCTGGCCAAGAGAATGTAGAAAGAGTTGTATGGTGGATTATTTCTAATCTTACGACTGATTTAAGGGGCTTTGAATGATTCCTGCTTTTTCGCCTGCCATGTGATACACCAGGGCTAGTTTATCAGAGAGGGAGAGATTTCTACCCATTGTCTTAGGGTTATTACTGCAGGGATGAAACACCACGTCCAAAAGCAGCTTGAGGGAGGGAAGGGTTTATTTTACTCACAGTTCCATAAGAGTTTATCATCAAAAGCAGTGAGGGTAGGAACTCAAGCAGGACAGGAACCTGGAGGCAGGAGCTAATGCAGAGTCCATAAGAAGTGCTGCTTATACCCGACTGCTCTTCCAGAGGTCATGAGTTCAATTCCCAGCAACCACATGGTGGCTCACAACCATCTGTAAAGAGATCTGATGCCCTCTTCTGGTGTATCTGAAGACAGCTACAGTGTACTTATATATAATAAATAAAATCTTTAAAAAAAAAAAAAAAAAAAAAAAAAGAAGTGCTGCTTATTGGCTTGATCCTCATGGCTTTCTCAGCCTCCTTTCTTACAGAATCCAGAACCACCAGCCCAGGGTTGGTCCCACTCAGAGAGGCACTTGAGGCCCTTGGTTTGATTAGTGCCCTCTTACTAATCATTAATTCAGAAAATGCCTACAGGCTTATCTATAGCAAGATCTTATTGAGGCATTTTCTCAATTGAGGCTCCCTCTTTTCAGATTGCTCTAGTTTGTATCAAGTTGGCATAAAACTAGCCAGTTCCCCCAGTATCCCATTTGTCCTACTTTATGTCCATGTGGATGAGCCCAGCTAAGATCTTCTGAATCTACATCAGGTCAATAGAGATTCTCAACCCCATGCATATTTGAGAGCAAAAATGTCTGACTGTTGTGTTAAGCTACCACCTGAGGTAGACTTAGGTAACTGCTATAAGACAAGCAGAAACACAAACAGAGATACAGGATGTAGGCAGAGATGAGAAGCTGACCAACCTCAGAGCTTAAGACAGAGAAGAGGTATTTGTGCAGGTGTTGCAAAAATTAGTCTGATCTGGAAGCTAAAATAATTCAGTACTAGGTAGTAGGAAAAATAAGAAATATGAGATCTTAAAACAGGGAGTCTGTGGCTAGAGAGGTGGTTAAGAACATGTATTGTTCTTCCAGAGGAGCCGAGTTCAATACCGAGCAATCGTATTAGGTGGCAGAGTTCCAGATGACTCTGGAATTCACGCTCCTCCATTCTCACGTTTACAAATAAATATATATTTAATTTGTAAAATTAAAAAGTGAGTTCTGAGAAATAAACAGGAGAAAAACATGTAAGAAGAAGATGGTAAGAAGAAACAATCAGATAGAGAAGAGGAAATGGGTCTATCACAGTGATAGAACACTTGAAACCCTTGATTTGATTAGTGCCAACTCTTCTGTCTTTCAAAAATATCCACAAATTAAAGAAGAAAACCAGAAGTGAGTGCCGGAATGGAAGAAAGACACGAAAGTTTAAAGCAACCTTAGGGTAGAGAAGGCAGAAATATCCATGTTATTCTTTCAAATCTAGATTTATTGGGTATAGATGGGGAGCATGGAGTCTGCCTAGAAAAGAGTTAACAGGCAGACTATAAAAGACATTGAATTGCAATCCAGGAATATATCCAGGACCTATGAGCTATAACATAAGGTTAATCTTCTCTAGAGTACCTAAATTAGTAAAGGGTAATTAATAACTACTTACTTGTCAGTGTCCCATCAATCAGATTTCAAGAGCATCTCAGCATGCACATCTTGGCATCAACAATACTGTCTGGATATGGTGGCTGTATGTATATGGGCTGGATCCCGGGGGCAGGCTCTGAATGGCCATCCCTTCAATCTCTGCTCCAAACTTTGTCTCAATATCACTTCCTATGAATATTTTTGTTCCTTCTTTTAAGAAGGACTGAGGCATCCGCACTTTGGTCATCTTCTTGCGCTTCATATGGTCTGTGGATTGTATCTCAGGTAATTCGAGCTTTTGGGCTAATATTCACTTATCAGTGAGTGCATACGATGTGTGTTCTTTTGTGATTGGATTATCTCACTCAGAATAATATTTCCTAGTTCCATCCATTTGCCTATAAATCTCATGAAGTCATTGTTTTTGATAGAAGAGTAGTACTCCATTTTGTAGGTGTACCACATTTTCTGTATCCATTCCTCTGTTGAAGGGCATCTGGGTTCTTTCCAGCTTCTGGCTAATATAAATAAGGCTGCTATAAATATAGTGGAGCACATGTCCTTGTTATATGTTGAAGCATCTTTTGGGTATATGCCCAGAAGTGGTGTAGCTGAGTCCTCAGGTAGTACTATGTCCAGTTTTCTGAGGAACGTACAGACTGATTTCCAGAGTAGTTGAACCATCTTTCAGTACCACCAACAATGGAGGAATGTTTTTCATTTTCTACTTCCTCACCACAATCTGTTGTTATCTCAGTTTGTGATCTTAGCCATTCTGATCGGTGTGAGGTGGAATCTCAGGACTGTTTTGATTTGCATTTCCCTGATGACTAAGGATGTTGAACATTTCTTTAGGTACTTCTCAGCCATTCGATACTCCTCAGACGAGAATTTTTGTTTAGATCTGTACCCCACTTTTTAAGAGGGTTATGTGACTCTCTGGAGTCTAACTTCTTGAGTTCTTTGTATATACTAGATATTAGCTCTCTAATGGATGTAGGATTGGTAAAAAGCTTTTCCCAATCTGTTGATTGGCATTTTGTCTTAATGACAGTGTCCTTTGCCTTACAGAAGCTTTGCAGCTTTATGAGATCCCATAAAGCTTTGTCGATTCCTGTTCAGGATAATTTCCCTACTGCCCATGTGTTTGAGGCTCTTCCCCATTTTTTCTTCTATTAGTTTGTGTCTGGTTTTACGTGGAGGTCCTTGATCCACTTGTACTTGAGCTTTATACAAGGAGATAAGAATGGATCAATTTGCATTCATCTCCATGCTGACAGCTAGTTGAACCAGCATCATTTGTTGAAAATGCTCTTTTTTCCACTGGATGGTTTTAGCTTTTTTGTCAAAGATCAAGGGATCTATTCCAGTAATCTATCTGCCTGTCTCTGCACCAATACCATGCAATTTTTGTTTTATCACTATTGCTGTGTAATACAGCTTAAGGTCAGGGATGGTGATTTCTTGTTCTTTTACTATTGAGGATAGTTTTCGCTATCCTGCTTTTTGTTTGTTTGGGTTTTTTTTTTGTTTTGTTTTGTTTTGTTATTCCAAATGAATTTGCAAACTACTCTTTCTAATTCTATAAAAATTTAAGTTGGAATTTTGATGGGGATTGCATTGAATCTGTAGATTGATTTCAGCAAGATGGTCATTTTTACTATATTAATCCTGCCAATCCATGAGCATGGGAGGTCTTTCCATCTTCTGAGATCTTCTTCAATTTCTTTCTTCACAGACTTAAAGTTCTTGTCATACAGATCTTTCACTTGCTTGATTAGAGTCACACTGAGGTATTTTATATTATTTGGTACTATTGTGAAGGGTGTCATTTCCCTAGTTTCTTTTTCAGCCTGTTTATCCTTTGAATAGAGGAAGGCTACTGATTTCTTTGAGTTAATTTTATATCCATCCACTTTCCTGAAGTTGTTTATTAGGTTAAGTAGGTCTCTGGTGGAATTTTTGGGTCACTTAAGTACACTATCATATCATCTGCAAATAGTGATATTTTGATTTCTTCCCTTCCAATTTCTATCCCTTTGGCCTCCTTTCGCTATCTGATTGCTCTGGCTAGGACTTCAAGTACTGTATTGAATAAGTAGGGAGAGAGTGGGCAGCTTTGCCTAGTCCCTGATTTTAGTGGGATTGCTTCAACTTTCTCTCCATTTAGTTTGATGTTGACTACTGGTTTGCTGTATATTTCTTTTATTATGTTTAGGTATGGGCCTTGAATTCCTAATCTTTCCAAGATTTTTACCATGAAGGGGTGTTGAATTTTGTCAAATGCCTTCTCAGCATCTAATGAGATGATCATGTGGTTTTTTTTCTTTTAGTTTTTTTTTTGTACAATGTATTACATTGATGGATTTCTATATATTGAACCACCCCTGTATCCCTGGGATGAAGCCTACTTGATCATGATGGATGATTGTTTTGATGTGTTCTTGGATCCAGTTTGCAAGAATTTTATTGAGTATGTTTTTTGTCGATATTCATAAGGGAAATTGGTCTGAAGTTCTCTTTCCTTGTTGGGTCTTTATGTGGTTTAGGTATATGCATAATTGTGGCTTCATAGAAGGAATTTGGTAGTGCTCCTTCTGCTTCAATTGTGTGGAATAGTTTGGACAGTATGGGTATTAGGTCTTCTATGAAGGTCTGATAGAATTCTGCACTAAACCCATCTAGTCCTGGGCTTTTTCGGTTGGAGATTTTTAATAACTGCTTCTATTTCTTTAGGAGTTATATGACTGTTTAGATGGTTTATCTGATCCTGATTTAGCTTTGGTACCTGGTATCTGTTTAGAAAATTATCCATTTCATACAGTTCGTCCAGGTTTGTTGAATATAGGCTTTCATAGTAGGATCTGATGACTTTTTGAATTTACTTAGATTCTGTTCTTATGTCTCCCTTTTCATTTCTGATTTTGTTTTTTGGATACTCTCTCTGTGCCCTCTGCTTAGTCTGGCTAAGGGTTTATCTATTTTGAAGATTTTCTCAAAGAACCAGCTCCTGGTTTTGTTGATTCTTTATATAGTTCTTTTTGCTTCTACTTGGTTGATTTCAGCCCTGAGTGTGATTATTTCCTGCCATCTACTTCTCTTGGGTGTATTTGCTTCTTTCTGTTCTAGAGCTTTTAGGTGTGTTGTCAAGCCGCCAGTTTATGCTCTCTCCAGTTTGTTTTTGGAGGCACTCAGAGCTATGAGTTTTTCTCTTAGCACTGCTTTCGTTGTGTCTCATAAGTTTGTGTATGTTGTGCCTTCATTTTCATTAAATTCTAAAATGTCTTCATTTCTTCATTGACCAAGTTATCATTGAACAGAGTATTGTTCAACTTTCATGTGTATGTGGGCTTTTTGTCGTTTTTGTTGTTATTTAAGACCAGCCTTAGTCTGTGGTGATCTGATAGGATGCATAGGATTATTTCAATCTTCTTGTATTTGTTGAAGCTTGTTTTGTGACCAATTATATGGTCAATTTTGGAAAAGGTACCATGAGGTGTGGATAAGAATGTATATCCTTTTGTTTTAGGATGAAATGTTCTATAAATGTCTGTTAAATCTATTTGGTTCAAAATTTCTGTTAGTTTCTGTATGTCTCTGTTTAGTTTCTGTTTCCATGATCTATCCATTGATGATAGTGGGGTGTTGAAGTCACCCACTATTATTGTGTGAGGTACAATGTGTGCTTTGAGTTTTAGTAAGGTTTCTTTTATGAATGTAGGTGCCCTTGCATTTAGAGCATAGATACTCATATTTTAGAGTTCATCTTGGTGGATTTTTCCTCTGATTAATATGAAGTGTCCTTACTTATCTTTTTTGATAACTTTGATTGAAAGTTGATTTTATTTCATATTGCAATGGCTACTCCAGCTTGTTTCTTGAGACCATTTGCTTGGAAAATTGTTTTCCATCCTTTTACTCTGAGATAGTGTCTGTCTTTGTCATGAGGTTTGTTTCTTTTATACAGCAAAATGCTGGGTCCTCTTTTTATATCCATCTGTTATTCTGTGTCTTTTTATTGGGGAATTGAGTCCATTGATGTTAAGAGATACTAAGGAAACGTGATTGTTGCTTCCTGTTATTTTGTTATTAGAGGTGGAATTGTGTTTGAGTGGCTATCTTCTTTTGGGTTTGTTGCAAGATTACTTTTTTGCTTTTTCTAGAGTGTAGTTTACCTCCTTGTGTTGGAATTTTCCATCTATTATCCTTTGTAGGGTGGATTTGCGGAAATATATTGTGTAACTTTGGTTTTGTCATGGAATATCTTGGTTTATCCATCTAAGTTAATTGGGTTTTGCTGGATATAGTAGCCTGGGCTGGCTGTTCTCTTAGGGTCTGTATGACATCTGCCCAGGATCTTCTGGCTTTCATAGTCTCTGTTGAGACATCTGGTGTAATTCTGATAGGTCTTTATATATTACTTGACCTTTTTCCCTTACTGCTTTTTTTTTCTTCTTCTTCTTTTCCTTTTTCCTTTTTTCTTTTTTTTTTGGAGCTAGGGACCGAATCCCTTAGTGCTTTTAATATTCTTTCTTTGTTTTGAGCATTTGGTGTTTTAACTATTATGTGATGGGAGGAATTTCTTTTCTGGTCCAATCTATTTGTAGTTCTGTAGGCTTCTTGTGTGTTTATGGGCATCTCTTTCTTCAGGTTAGGGAAGTTTTCTTCTATTATTTTGTCAAAGATATTTACTGGCCCTTTAACTTGGGAGTCTTCACTCTCTTCTATACCTATTATCCTTCAGTTTGATCTTCTCATTGTGTCCTGCATTTCCTGGATGTTTCGGATTAGGATCTTTTTGCATTTTGCATTTTGACTGTTGTGTCAATGTTTTTTTTATGGTATCTTCTTCCCCTGAGATTCTCTCTTCTATCTCTTGTATTCTGTTGGTGATGCTTGCATCTATGACTCCTGATCTCTTTCCTAGGTTTTGTATCTCCAGAGTTGTCTCCCTTTGTGATTTCTTTATTGTTTCTATTTCCATTTTTAGATTCTGAATGGTTTTGTTCAATTCCTTCACCTGTTTCGTTTTTATTTTCCTGTAATTCTTTACAGGATTTTTGTGTTTCCTCTTTAATGGCTTCTACCTGTTTACCTGTGTTGTCTTGTATTTTTTTAAAGGAATTATTTATGTCTTTTTTTTTTTTCAGAGCTGGGGACCGAACCCAGGGCCTTGCACTTGCTAGGCAAGCACTCTACCACTGAGCTAAATCCCCAACCCCTATTTATGTCCTTCTTAAAGTCTTCTATCATCATCATGACATGTGATTTTAAATCCAAATCTTGCTTTTCCTGTGTGTTTTGATATCCAATATTTGCTTTGCTGGGAGAACTGGGCTCTGATGATGTCAAGTCTTGGTTTCTATTGCTTAGGTTGCTTATTTCTGTTGCTGTGCTTGCCTCTTGCCTCTCGTGTTAGCTTGTCTTGCTGTCTCTGACAGTGACTTGACCCTCCTGTAAGCCTGTGTGTAAGCACTCTTGGAGACCATTTTTTTTTCCCAGTGGGATGTGGGTACTGAGAGCTGTGGACCAGGTCAGCTCTCTGTGCAGGCAGAAACCCAAAGGTTCTTGACCCAGATTGCTCCTGGGTTTGTGTGTTCTGAGGGTTCCAGGTGGGTCTCTTAGAGCAGAAGTGGTGGCCTTATCTCTGCACTCTGGTGTGTCAGCACTCTTGGCGACTGTCCTTCAGCTCTGTGCGGAGGCAGAGACCAGAAGTATCCTCTCCCTCACTGCTCCTCGGTGGGTTCAGAGGGCTCTAGGTGGGCTCCTCTTGGGTCAGAAATGTGGGCAGAAGTGGTGGTCTCCTCTTAGCTCTCAGGTTTGTCTGTACTTCTGAGAGTCCAGCTCTCTTCCCCTATTCTTACTTTCTTAAAGCTGTCTTAACCATACTATTATTGAAAAGTGTGTGTGTGTGTGTGTGTGTGTGTGTGTGTGTGTGTGTGTGTGTGTGTACCCTGTGTGTGTGCTAACTCCCACAGAAAGCAAAATAGGGTGCTGAATCTCCTGAAGCTGGGAGTTACAGGTAATGGTGAACTCTGAGAGTGCTAGAGCTCACGTTCTGTAAATGGGCATCAGGCATTCCTAATCAGTGAGCCATGTCTCCAGCCCCAAACTCACTAGAGTATTTTTAAAAGTAACTTAAACCCATCAAATGGACTGATTCGTGGTTAAACCAGTAAACAATCTATGTTCTGGAATAAACCTGCTCCCCCCCCCCCCCCCAATATTTTATACTAGTTGTATTGGTCATTTGAACAACTGAATGGCACTTATTGCTGGACAAGCAATCTGTCTTCCTCCACCTCTTCTTGGAGAGAGCCTCTTCTTTTTTTTTTTTTTTTTTTTGAGCTGAGGACCAAACTCAGGGCCTTGCGCTTGCTAGGCAAGCGCTCTACCACTGAGCTAAATCCCCAACCCTGGAGAGAGCCTCTTCTTGTCAAGGCCAGGTCAAGGTCAGTTGAGGTGAGTCTTGCAGCAATGTTTGGAGAGCCTTTGTAACCTTTTTATTAGAACTCAAGCCAGACAAATTGAATGTATTTTCTTCTCTTTAGTCATAATTATCTCCAGTAACACACAGGAGCTGAACCCATCCCTGGCTCTGACTACTAGTACTAGAGAAACTAAGACTATCAGGAGCCATTTTATTTTCTATCTGTTTCCAGAACTATATTAGGTAAAGTTCTCTGGTCAAGAACGATCTTTTCTAGTCTTGACTAAAAGGAAGTTATGTACTCCTTGCTAGGTCTCAAAGAAATCCTGAACAAATGACTGAGGAGTATTTTACATATCAAAGTAAATGCTGGTCCTAGGTTCTCCCAGCATCCCTCACCCTCCTGGCAATCCCTGCCCCCTATCCTAGACCTCACCAGTTCCTGAGCTTCACTTCTCTTCCCCCAATTTCTATTCCTTATATAACTCAACCATTTTGGTAACGTGGACTCTTGGTGCTCTTGGTTCTCAAATGTTCCCTCTCTCTTTTCTTCCTCTCTCACTGCCCCATCTTCTCTGGCCTGGTTCAGTCTGAACCCTTTCTGATGCCTCTGGCCATGCTCTCCCACATATCTATAGTCTCCTCAACAATACCTTGGGGCAGTCATCAGAGCATGTTGTGCTAATTTTACCACCATCTTTAGTTAAGATGACCATGTATTATAAACCAACTAAAGCAACTTGGTTTATCATTATGTCACCTTTTATACTAAGGAAACAACAGCCAGTCTCCAAAATACTTTGGATTAGGAAATTCCAAAGGTTGTAAATGTATGTGAACAACTGCAACAACAACAAAATTGAGTTAGAGATGTTTGTCTAACTACTTATAACTCTCAACACCAGGATTCTAGAAATATTCAGATAACAAGCAAAATATACTTAAAAAGGCACATTTGATAAATGTCTTAGTGTCTTATTGCTGTGAACAGACACCATGACCAATGTAAGTTTTATAAAGGACAACATTTAGTTGGGGCTGGCTTACAGATTCAGAGATTCAGTCCATTATCATCAAGGTGGGAGCATGGCAGCATCCAGGCAGGCATGGTGTAGGAGGAGCTTAGTTCCACATCTTCATCCAAAGGAAGCCAGGAACAGACTGAGCATCCTCAGGCAGCTAGGAAGAGGGTCTCCAAGCCCACCCCACAAAGACACACTTCCTCCAACAAGGCCACACCTTCTATAGTGCCACTCCATAGGCTGAGCATATGCAAACCATCACAATAAATAAGGTGTATAAATTCCTAAGGTCATAAAGGTATGCTCAAGTTAACAGAAACTGACTTAGAGATGTTTGCCTACCTACTTATAACTTTACTAACTGTTCGACACCAAACTTCTGTTGTATGTACTCCTTTTTAATCTTAGTAAAGATGACTGCCAGTCATATGTTTGCTTCCGTCCTAATGAGGTCAGCAGCCAAGATAGAGGCAAGCCAATTGATTGTTTTTTAAAAATATCTTTTTCTTAGTGAACCTATTTTTTTAAATAAGAATTGAATCCAAGTTACATGTACAATATATTCCAAACAAGAGTTGAATCACTTATATAGTGTGTTGTAGAAAATTAAGACTACCCATGTATGTAAATACATATATATATGTGTATATTTAAAGTAAGTTTTAAGCTAATTTAAATAAGTATTGGGCTAAATTTTGTTATAGTTTTAGCCATACCCAAGTGAACTTACAAATCATGAGCTACTTACAGCATAGTTTTAAGTGATTTTTTTTGAGAGCAGAGAAATCAGAAATAAAAGGTTTTTTATTTTTACTTATTTTATTATTATTATTATTATTATTATTATTATTATTATTTTCAGAGTGGAAAGTAGTGGTGACATAGAGGTAAGAGACTTGGAAGTTTAGAACAGAAAAAGTTGTGATATAAGAAGCTTTGTGATTATCTGTGTTAAGTTATTTCTCTGTCAGGTGTGTATAATATGCATCTAAGCCTCTCGCCCCAGGTCAGAAACCCAACAATTTGTTTGTTCATTGGTAGAAGCTGTAATCATATGAGAGGACTGAAATCAAATGTTCCACCTTTGGCCATTGATTGCGCTTTAGTGAGGCCAAGCCATTTACAGCAAGACAGTGAGGCTTTAGTGTGGTCTCTGAGTCTGAGGAGGAAAGGAGAAAGGGTTGCAAAACACTCAACTGGGTCAGTTCCTATAAGCTCCAAGTGGGAGGAACTGAGAGATAAAGAAGCCCGGGAAGTTCTCTCAGGAGGGAGCTGAGAGGGAACCGGACTGGAAAGCACAGGAATGCCTTCTGAGGAAGAAGGGGCCTGGGCAGGGGGGAGATGAAGAAAAGGATTGAAGTACAGGCTCAGGAGGGTGCCAGGAAGCTGATTTCTGTTTAGGAGAAAGCTGAGAGACAGAAGGGACAGAGTCAGAGCCCACTATGGCCCTGGAGCTCCTCAGGGAAGTGGGTGGGGGTAGAGCAGAACAGGTGAAATCGGCTGAAGAGATGGACTAGGACAGACTTGGTGGGAAGGGGAGTGGCAGTGCCTTTAATAGAGATTAATGTCTTGTGTGGTCACATGGGGTCCTGGAGGGTGTAGTGAGCTCCAGGAGCCAGAGAAGTGCTAATGGAGTAGACAAGGAAGGAGAGGCAAATGGTTAAGGCACATGGAGAGAAGAAGCAGCTAAGAGTCAGATTCTAGCATTTAGAGTCAAATTTGGTTGGTGGCAGAAGCCGGCAGAAACAAATGATTCATGTGTATCTCAGGAGAATCAGATCAGCAGCCTGGTTTGGAGGGGCCAAGTCCTTGAAAGGGAGCTCATATATGACAATCCTGTGGTTTCTGCAGCAGATGAATGAAAAACTGAGGACATGACCCCTCCAAGGTATGGTTGAGGAGAAAGGGTATTATAGATATGAAGGAGCACACAGCCAGTGGCACCTGGAAGGGTCCAGACTGAATTGGGCCATGAGGTGGATGGTTTTGGGGGGAATGTTGTGTGTGTGTGCTTTGGGTGAGGGTGGTTTGTGTAGGGGTGTTTGGGGGCTGGGAGATGATGAGAGGCCGAGAGAGCAACAGAAAAAAGAGGGAGCAAAGAGAGGACCTGGGAACCAAGAGTGTTGTTTAAATATCGGCCCGCACCTGTACAAAACACAAGCCAACATGGTTCCACGTGGAGAGATTTAATGGGAGAATGAGACTAAGGGAAGGGACGAGAGATAGAGAGAGAGAGAGAGAGAGAGAGAGAGAGAGAGAGAGGGGGGGGAGGGCAGAAGATGTCTGCCTTTTATTTGGAATATGACGTAACTGCTCCCAGGAGGAGTTGAGAATTGAGCCAAAAGGTTTACTGGGACTGTATGGCTGTTGCCATGGCAACAGTGACCGAATGGTGTCACTGCTGAAGGCAATTCCTGATACCAACAAAGAAGACACCCAATTGTCTAGGTTGTACGTAGGCAGCAGAGAAGCTGGGGGAAGGAAAGGGAAACTCAGGTCCTGGAGAGGTTGAGAGTAGGGAGTGGAATATGCCAGCTGCTGTGAGTTACAGTTACTTATGGGCTACGTGTTACTTGTGAGTAGTGAAGAGGGAAACTGACTGGCAGTCAGAAACTATTTCCATATGTTAAATAGGCACCTTGGTTAGCCATTAGTTTCTGCCCCATGGATCAAAATACTGTTTTAAAATCTAATTCTAACAGGGCATGGTGGTGCACACCTTTAATCCCAGCACTCTGGAGGCAGAGGTAGATGAATCTCTGTGAGTTCAAGTCCAGCCTAAGGAGCAACCTCCAGGCCAGCCTGAGGCAGAGGGAGACTGTCTCAAAAGCATACCCCAATCTAATCCTAAATCACAGATACAATATAAATTTAAAATAATAGAAATGTAAGGGTTCATGATTTGCAGAAGAATGACACCTGAGACTTAAATAGTACGTAAACTCAAAGAGTGCTTTATTCTGCAGAAGTCCAGCATGCTGGGATCTTCCATTACCAAGATAAAGAGTCAATCAAGTGAGCTCATAACCTCCATTTAAAGCACTTTGGAGTTCTGGGATAGATGAGGTTTTTCTTACTCTATCTCTAACTATTCCTGAACCATTGTCGGGAAGTAAAGCCTGGAACCTGGGGTTTTTCTACTAGTAATTGACTTGCCTAGGCTTGCCTGGGCCTGCTTGGACTTGCCCAGTTCTTAGACCTAGTCTCCTTAACTGCCAGTTTGATGTCCGTCATGGAATCAACTAGCCTTCTCATTCTCCACTTTTAGTAATGGGCCATCTTGAATCCTTGGGATGTTTCTGAGACCCTTACACTGGCAGCTGTAGCTACTCCTACGTCAAGGAAAGAACCTAGTAACACAGCAGAAATGGCTACTCTTTTAACTCGATTAGAGGTGCTAGCCTGTTGAACACCCCCCCCCCCCCAGAGTAATAAGTCACTCTGGGTACAAGCTGTACTAGAACATAAAAATCCCCAGTCATATTTACAGCCAGGGCATAAATGAATGGAGTAAGCTCTGAGGTAACAAGCCCACCAAATATCCTCTGGAGGCAGCATGTATCCTGCAGTAGTAAGGGTTGCAGAGGTAGGAATAGGCTGGAGTTACCTTATTTTCAACACAGAGTCTCTGTCTGGTAACCAACAGTTCCGTGTTAAGTCTGGGGAGAAAGAAGTTAAAACCCGCAGTCCAATCGGCCTTCTTGCCAGCCACTGTGAATTTGATGACAAGGTTGTTGCATCACCTGCTAGGGATCCCCAAATAGTAAGGGGGTAGTGGTTAGTGCTGAAGGACCCTAGGGGCGTTCACCAGTCTTACACCCACCTGCCTAGTCTTACACCCACCTGCCTCGGGTCAAGGCTAGGCCAAGTTCCATTCTCCACCCACAGGAACATTCTTGAGTAGCAAATTCTCAGAATGTACTGACTGATGTCTGCTAGCCAATAGATTTAAAGGTCAATATGCTTAGCCAATAAGCTTGAACTATAACCTTGCTGATGTAACCTGTGCCCCTAAAAAGTATAAATACTGCTTGAAATAGCCATTTGGGTTGGCCTTCTAGTCCCTCGCCTTAAGGATGAAGGTTGACCCTGAAGCTGGAAAATAAACCTCTTGCTTTGCATCTATCTGCATCTCAGTGTTTCACATGGGGGCTTCTCGAAGAAAGTACCACTGACAGAGGGGTGGGAGGAGTGTCATATTTGGGGGCTTGTCCGGGATCGAGGAGACCTTCCTACCCCTACCCATTCTATGCTCCAACCCACCCCTCGCCCCCCCCTCCCCCAGCAACCACCCACTAGACTAATCAGAGGGAAAAATACTGACCTTGAAAAGAACAGGTGCGCCTACTTGAAAGTGTTTGTCTCTGTCTTTTGCTTTCACTTTTGGCTAGCGGACATGGTGTTGGCTAGAAAGTCTCTGGTCTGATGCGGTCAGTTGAGGTGGGCAGATGTGCCTTAACGCTGTGACCGTGGGGGAGTCTGGAGGATGCTTTACACCCCCGTCCCCGGAGGGAGTCGGGAGGACTCTGCTGCTTTTGGAACCTACTAGACTTGATACCAGCAGGAGCTGGCCGAGTCGCCTGATTACTTGGTTTCTGTGCCCTGTGGCAGGGGCACACTGTTTGGGTGTTGATTGTTTTTCTCTGTGTTGTAAGTGTTGGTTATATCATTCTGTGTTTTAGGACTCGGACTGACACTATTTTTGGACATGGAACAGACTGAATCTACCCGGTTAAACATCCTAGTTAACCACTGGAGGGACGTTAGGGAAAAAAGAGAAAACTTGTCACTAGTAGTAAAGTAGGGCAGGTTAGTTACTCTCCTTTCCTCCAAATGGCCCACTTTCAGAGTAGGGTGGCCATCCATAGGAACCTTCCACTTGTAGGTGATCAAAGCAGTAGAGGAAAGAGTCTTTAGACCAGGATCCTTCGGGCATCCAGACCAAGTGCCCTATATAGTTACCTGGAAGGATCTAGTGGAGGATCCCTGTCTTGGATAAAAACGTTTTTAGCTACAAGACTCTTGCAGGTCCTGGCCACGAAGAAGAAGGACCCTGTAGCGACCAATGAGTCTGTAAAGAACATCCTCCAGGACCCTTCCAGAGTGAATCTGCTGCTGATGGATCCTCCACACCCCCCACCCCCAATGGCCCCAGTTCCCACTGGCCCTCTTCAAGGATCTCCCCTGAGCTTTCATCCAGTGTCTCTTTACCTTCCCCTTCCTCTGGTCCTAGCAAGGGGAGAGGGTGAGGAAGCACCCTTGGAACAAGGACTGGCCATGGGGACCCAGAGCAAAAGGATCACTTCACTGGATACAACAGTAGCCCTTCCCTTCTGAGCCTATGGGCCCATGGATGAGGATGGTAATAAGGGCATGTGATATTGGTCTTTCTCTTCGGCTGATTTGTACAACTGGAAGGTCCCCCCACCCCCAACTTCAGATAACCCCAAGGGACTGATTAATCTCTTTGAGACTTTTATTTACTCGTCAGCCCACCTAGGATGATGTTTAACAACTCATGAGAGTGATCTTCACCGCTGAGGAGAAAGGATCCTCAATGAGGCCTGAAAAAAATGTGCCCTCAGACGTGGGCACTCTCTTGGAAAACTCAACAGTCATTGATGCAGCATTCCCTTTAACCCATCCTGATTGGGACTTTAATTCAGCCAAAGGTAAGGAGCACCTTAAGGTCTACCACCAGGCTGTGTTGGCAGGTCTCAAGGCAGCTGCCTGGTGGCCCACAAATTTGACCAAGGTAAATGAGGTTAGACAGGGATCAGATGAGTCACCTGCTGCCTTTCTAGAGTGGCTCATGGAAGCATTCTGCCAATATACACATTATGACCCCAGCATTGAGGAGCACAAGGCTACTATGACTATGGCTTTTATAGACTAGGCTACTAGAGATATCAGGAAAAAGCTTCAGAGGCTAGAGGGACTAAAGGATAAGTAATTTAGGGATTTAATGCAGGTTGCTGAGAAAGTCTACCATAACATGGAGAGAGAGAGGAGGAGAAGTCAAGTCAGGAAAATATGGTTACAAATGCCTCCTAGTGTTTGTAGATACTTTCTTTGGATGGGTTGAGGCTTTCCTCACCAAGCAGGAAACAGCTACTCTGATAGCAAAGAAGATATTAGAAGTCTTCCTAAGTTTTGGAGTGTCCAAGGGACAATGGTCCCACTTTTGTTTCTAGGGTAAGTCAGAGATTGGCAAAGATATTGGGGTCTAATTGGAAGCTCCATTGTGTGTACTGTTCCCAGAGCTTAGGGCAGGTAGAGAGAATGAACAGAACATTTAAAGAGACCTTAACTAAATTGTCCTTGGAGACTGGCACTGACTGGGTTGTGCTTTTTCCCCTGGCTCTGTTCTGAGCCAGGAACACCCCCTACTATTTTAACTTGACCACTTTTGAAATCCTGTTTGCTACTCCAACTCGCTTGGTATCTACTGAGCCCTCCCTGGAGGTATCCCAACTTACTGATAGGAACCTCTTCTTGAGACTGCAAACCCTTGAGTCAATACATGAGATTTGGCCCAAACTGTCTGCCTTATATGCTCCAGGGACACTAAAGAGCACACCACCACTTCCAGACTGGTGACTGGGACCATGTCCAAAGATATGGGGCACAGTCGCTGGAACCCTGGTGGAAGGGACCCTTCCTGGTGCTGTTAACCACTCCCATAGCTCTCGGGGTAAGCAGTATTACAGCCTGGGTGCATACTTCTCATGTGAAACCTGCAGATGCCCCACTCCCAGGGCCCCTTGCTGGATGGCACAGAAGATGGACAATCCACTCATGTAACCAGACTAATTCTTCTGTACCTTCAAACTGGATAGCCCAACCCCCACCCCCTGACCAAGCCTGGTGGACTTGTCCACAGGGTTGACCTCTTGTGTGCATAGTAAAATTCTCAATTCCACCCACCCTAAAGGGTTTTATGCACTAGTCCAGTTGGTTCCCCCAATAACCTATTATTCTGAAGAAACTATCCTCCAGGCTCTATTAGGGAACTAAACTGGAGGTCTAATGGTACAGAAAAGAAAACCTGTCTCTTTGACATTGGCCCTAATTTTGGAAACAGGCCTAGCCTGGGCAGGTACTGGGACTGTGGCATTAACCCTACAAGATAAGAATAATAGCCTCAAAGCAGATATTGATGAAGATACTCAATGTCTAGAGAAATCTATCTTCCATTTAGAAAGTCATGTTGACTCCCTGGCAGAGGTTGTATTACAGAATAGAAGAAGGCTGGATTTAGTGTTTCATTTTATTTTATTTTATTTTATTTTTTTACAACAGGGAGAACTATATATAGCATTACATGAGGAATGCTGTTTCTTTGTATCACTCAGGGGTGATTAGAGAGTCCCTAGCCAAAGTTCAAGAAAGTTTAGAGCAACTCCAAAGAGAACAAGAAAATTATAAAGGCTGATATCACTCTCTTTTTGATGCCCCCCTCCCTTGGTTAACCACCCTCATATCCACCTTGTTAGGACACTTAATTGTTCTCCTGCTATTGTTGACCTTGAACCCTGCATATTGGACAAGCTTATAGCCTTCATAGAGGAGAGAATAAGAGCAGTACAGCTAATTTATTCCATTTGCCTGTAAATTTCACAATGTCATTTTTGACAGCTGAGTAATATGTATAACTATACCACTGTATAAACATACATTTTATTTATGCATTCATCCGTTGACAGACATTTAGTTTGTTTCCAATTTCTGACTGTTATGAATATAGCAGCAATGAGCATGGTTGAGCAAGTGTCTCTGTAGTAGGGTGAAGCGACCTTTTAGTACATACCTTTGAGTGGTATAGCTGGATCTTGAGGTAGATCGATTTCCACATATCTAAGGAAACACCACTCTGATTTCCACAGTGCCTATACAAGTTTGCACTCCCACCAGCCATGGATCGGTGTTCCTCAACAACCTGTCATTTGTTCCGTTGATCTTAGCCATTCTGACAGGTATAAGATGAAATCTCAAAGGAGTTTTGATTTGCATTTCCCTGATGGCTAAGGATGGTGAACATTTCTTTCAGTGTTTCTGGGTTGTTGGAGTTTCCTCTGTTAAGAATTTTGTTTAGATCTGTAGCCCATTTTTTAATTGGGTTATTTGTTTTCTTGGTCTCTAGTCTCTTTGATATCTTTTGGAATTAGCCCTCATTTGGATGTGCACTTGGTAAAGATGTTTTCCCATTAGTCCCAGTCATGGAGTCCTTTGTCTTGCAGGGGCTTAACAGGTTCATGAGGTCCCATTTATTAATTGTTGACCTTAGTTCCTATGCTGCTAATGGTGTTCAGTTCAGAAAGGGTTATTTTTTCCCCCTGTGCTAATGAGTTCAAGGTTATTCCCACTTTCTCCTCTATCAGTTTCAGTGTATCTGACCTTATGTTGATGTCTTTAATACACTTGGAATTGAGTTTTGTGTAGGGTGATAAGTATGGATCTATGTGTGTTCTACATGCAAATATCCAGTTTGACCAACATCATTTGTTGAAGAGGCTGTCTTTTTTCCACCGTATATTTCTGGCTTCCTTATCAAAACTCAGGTGTTGATAAATGTGAAAACTTATTTCTGGGTCTTCAATTCTAGTCTATTGATCAACATGTCTTCTTTTGTGCCAGTACCATGCTGGCTTTATTACTATAGCTTTGTTGAACAACTTGAAATTGGGGATAATTTAGCAATTCTTTGATTATTCAGGATTAATTTTGCTACTGAGTTTTGTGAGTTAGTTTTGTATTCAGTTACTTTGCTGAATACTTTTTTTTAAAATCAGCTATAGTGTTGTTATAGATTTTTTTCAGATCACTTACATATATTATTATATCATCTACAAATAATGGTATTTTGATTTCATGCTTTCCAATTTGTATCCATTTGATCCAGAATTGTCTTACTGCTCTAGTTAAGACTTCATATACTATATTGAATCATAGGAAGAGAGTGAACAATCTTGTCTTGTTCCTGATTTTAGTGGTATTGTTTTGAGTTTTTCTCCACTTAAGTTGATGTTGGCTATGGGTTTGCTGTAAACTGCCCATATGTTATTATGTTGAGGTATGTGCTTTGTATACTTATTATTTCCAGGGCTTTTTATCATGAAGTGGTGTTGGATTGTGGTAAAGGCTTCTCCTGCATCTATTGGGATGATCATGTGTTTTATGTCTTTCATTTTATTTATATGATAGATTACATTTATCAATTTACTATGTTGAACCATCCCTGCATCTCTGGAATGAAGCCTATTTGATCATTGTGGATGATCTTTCTAATGTGTTCTTGGACTTGGTTTGCAAGTATTTTATCGAGTAATTCTCATCTCTGTTCATAAGGAAAAATGGGTCTGTAATTCTTTTTTTCTTTTTTCTTTTTTTCAGAGCTGAGGACCGAACCCAGGGCCTTGTGCTTGGTAGGCAAGCAAGCACTCTACCACTGAGCTAAATCCCCAACCCCTGTAATTCTTTTTTTTTGTTTTGGAATCAGGGTAATTCTGGCCTCAGAAAATGAATGTGACAGCATTTCTTCTGGTTTGTTTTTTGTGGAACAATTTGAGAAGTATTAGCACTAACTCTTCTTTGAAAATGTGGTAGAATTCTGAAGTAAAAACCATCTGACCCTGGGCCTTTTTGGTGGGGGAGGGGAGAGACTTTTGATGACTGTTTCTATTTCACTAGGGGTTATAGGTCTGGTTTATATTGCTTATCTGATCTTGATTTAACATTGCTAAGTGGTATGTATTGAGAAAATGATCCATTTCTTTCAGATTTTCCAATTTAGGGAAATGCAGGTTTTTGAAGTATGTCCTTGTGAGTCTCTGGATTTCCTCAGTGTATTAGGTCATGTCTCTCTTTTTACTTTTAATTTTGTTAATTTGAATCTTCTTTCTCTGCCTTTTCATTAATTTGGATAAGAATTTTGTCAATCTTACTGATTTTCTCAAAGAACCAACTCTGAGTTTCATTGATTCTTTGTATTATTTTTGTTGTTGTTTTTATTCTATTGATTTCAGCCCCGAGTTTGATTATTTCTTGCTGTCTACTCCTGTGTATGATTACCTCTTTTTCTTTAGCGCTTTCAGATATGCTGTTGTTACTAGTATGAGATCTCACTAATATTTTTATGTAGCTACTTAGTGCTATGAACTTTCCTCCTAGAATTGCTTCTTTTATGTTTCATAAGTTTGGGTATGTTGTATATTCATTTTTATTCAAGTCTATAAAGTCTTTGATTTGTTTTTTTTCTTAATTTCTATCGTAACCCATTCATTAGAGAATTGTTCAGCATCCATGAGTTTATAAGCTCTCTGTTGTTGTTGATATCCAGCTTTAATCTATGGTGGTCTCATAGGATGTAGGATGTTATTTCAATTTTCTGGTATCTTTTTTTTTAAAGGATTTATTTATTATATAAGTACACCGTAGCTGTCTTTGGACACACCAGAAGAGGACATCAGATCTCTTTACAGATGGTTGTGAGCCACCATGTGGTTGCTGGGATTTGAACTCAACACCTCTGGAAGAGCAGTCAGTGCTCTTAACCACTGAGCTATCTCTCCAGCCCCCTTCTTGTATCTTTTGAGACTTCCTTTGCATATGAGTATATAATCAATTTTGGAGAACGTTCCATGAGGTGCTGGGAAGAAGGTATATTCTTTTGTGTTTGGGTGAAATATTTTGTAAATATCTGTTAGGTCCATTTGATTTAGGTCAGTTAGCTCTAGAATTTCTCTGTTTAGTTTTTGTCTGGATGACCAGTCCATTAGTGAAAGTCAGGTATTAAAATCTCCCAGTATCAGTGTGTGAAAATCAGTATGTGATTTAAGCTGTAGTAATGTTTCTTTACAAAGGTGAGTGCCCTTGTATTAAGGGCAAAGATGTTAAGAATTAACATGTCTCCTTGATGAGTTTTTTCTTTGAATATGTAGTACTTTTCCCTATTTCTTCTGATTAGTTTTGGTTTAAAGTCAGATATTAAAATAGCTATACCATCTTGTTTCTTAGATCCATTTGCTTGGAATATCTTCTTTTATCCTTTTACCCAGGGGTGATGTTAAGGTATGTTTCATGGATGCAGTAGAGGATGGATCCTGTTTTCACATAAATTCTGTGTCTTGCAATTAAGGAATTGAGACCACTGATGTTGGAAGATATTAATGAGCTGTGTTTGTTGATTGATGTATCTATCTATCTAGTAAGGGCTTCTATTCATGCACAAAACAAGTTGGGGAGGAAGGGTTTATTCAGCATACACTTCCACATTGTTGTTTATCACCGAAGGAAGTCAGGACAGGGTAGGAACTGTGTGAATGCAGAAGCCGTGGAGAAATGCTGCTTACTGGCTTGCTTTCTTATAGAACCTAAGACTACCTGTCTAGGGATGGCACCACCCACAATGGACTTTCCCACCCTTGATCACTAATCGAGAAAATGCTGTACAGCTGGATCTCATAGAGGCATTTCCTCAAGGGAGGCTCCTTGCTCTGTGATAACTCAGTTTGTGTCAGGTTGATACATAAAACCAGCCAGTACACTATCGATCCATCTACCTGTTTGTTTTGAGACAGGGTCTGTCTATGTAACTTTGGGTGTCATGGAACTCACTTTGTAGATCAGGCTAGCCTCAAACTCTACAGACTCTTCTGGCTGACTTTTTAGAGTCTCTGTAATTCTAATAGGTCTGCCTTTCTGTTACTTAATCATTTTTCCTTGCCGCTTTTAATATTCTTTCTTTGTTCTTTCTGTTTAGTGTTTTGATTTTTAGGTGCCAGAGGGACTTTCTTTTCTGGTCCAGACTTTTTGGTGTTCTTGTACCCTGACCCACATCTTCTTCTTTAAGTTAGAGGAATTATCTTCTATGATTTTTGTTGAAAATATTTTCTGTGCCTTTGACCTGAGTTTTTTCTCCTTCCTATGTTCCTATTATTCTTAGATTTGGTCTTTTTGTACTGTCCCAGATTTTCGGATGTTTTATTCCAGGAGTTTTTTCAATTTAACATTTTCTCTGACTGATGTAGATATTTCTTTTATCATGTCTTCAATGACTAGGATCCTCCCTTCTATCTCTTGTATTCTGTTGGTGAAACTTGCCTCTAAGGTTCCTGTTAAAGTTCCTAAATTTTTCATTTCCAGTTTCCCTCCATTTTTTAAAGTTCTATTTCCGATTTCCAGTCTTGAATAATTGCTCATTTCCTTCCACTGCTTGTGTTTTCATATATTTCTTTAAGAGATTTATTAGTTTCCTCCTTAAGGACCTGTACTTAACTAATAAAGGCTGTTTTAAGGTCTTTTTATTTGTGCTTCATATTTCCCACAACATAATGTTTTCCCCCCCTAATCTGTCCCCCTCCCCTTCTTTATGGGTGTTCCCCTCCCCATCCTCCCCCCATTGCCGCCCTCCCGCCAACAATCTAGTTCACTGGGGGTTCAGTCTTAGCAGGACCCAGGGCTTCCCCTTCCTCTGGTGCTCTTACTAGGATATTCATTGCTACCTATGAGGTCAGAGTCCAGGGTCAGTCCATGTATAGTCTTTAGGTAGTGGCTTAGTCCCTGGAAGCTCTGGTTGCTTGGCATTGTTGTACATATGGGGTCTCGAGCCCCTTCAAGCTCTTCCAGTTCTTTCTCTGATTCCTTCAACGGGGGTCCTATTCTCAGTTCAGTGTTTTGCTGCTGGCATTCGCCTCTGCATTTGCTGTATTCTGGCTGTGTCTCTCAGGAGCGATCTACATCCGTCTCCTGTCGGCCTGCACTTCTTTGCTTCATCCATCTTGTCTAATTGGATGGCTGTATATGTATGGGCCACACAACATAATGTTTTTATTGCTTATTTGGAAGTTTCACATAATGGACTTTGATCAAACTCACTTCCCAGTATTCCCAGGTCCATTTTCTACCCTTGTAACCTCCCCCAAAAGAGAAGAAGAAAAAAACCCAAACCAAAATACCAAAAATAAATAAATAAATAAATAAATAAATAAATAAATAAATAAATAAATAAAAACAACCAACCAAGTTCAATTTGTGCTACCTAAAAACTCACTGGAGCATGGCCAAAGTTCCAGTGGCCAGCTCTTTAAAGAAAACAAAATCCTTCCCCACCCATCCAGAAACCACCGAGAGTGAAGAGCTACACTTTAGCGTTCCTATCATAATTTTTAGAAGTTCTTTTCAAGGGCCTCCTGTCTAGGTTGTTTCTTTTGGGGGTAGAGTGGAGGAAACGCTGCCACAGAGGTCTGCCTCAGTCTTAACTGTGAGTCTATAGTCGGTAGAATTGCTTTTTATAGTGACCCACAATAAGCTTGGACCTGAACTGACCACTGAGCAGTACTTCCTGCACCCATTTATAAGTTTTTATGGTATTTGCTTTTATAAACTGCCCCTGAGAGGGACTCCAACATAAGAGACACCTGCATAAATACAAGAAACCAAGACTTCCATTTTGATTAGGGGTTGAGTAAAGTTTAAGTTCCCAAGTCCTCCCTGGGAATTGACATCCTACTTGGCAGAGTCATGTATGTGGGCAACGGACATCTTGGTTGGCAAATTAAGATATGAATGTTAGACAAGTCCCATCCTGGGAGACAAGTTAGGACATGAATATTAGACAAGGTAATTCCCCTGCCACAGTTGAATACCCCAAATCAGTGGGAGCAGGATAAAGATTTCCTAAGGAAATCCTCTATCCCTAAATCCTAATTGGTAAAATAACTCGGCACAAATGTTTGCACGTTTTAGGCTTTAAACCCTGTAGGATCTTAACTCAGTGTCTCAGTTCAGCTCCCAAACCTGAATCAGGACCCTGATCCATCAGTCCTTGAGTGTAGGCTCAAAAAATTATCCCAGTATGACTGAGATCAGTGTTCATATGGTTTGTGAGGTGATTCCTGGACCCCAACATTAGTACATAAGTACATAAATACTTGTCAAATGGATGGGTTTGATAAAATTGAAAAAGTATTTGTCCCATCCCAAGTTTGCTAATGTTTTATCTGTGGCATGGGAGAAGTGACAGTCATAAACTAAGCCATGAGCTTTAATAAACCGGAATAAATAGCAACCACAGCTATGATCATTGTCCTCCCCACACTCTTCCAACTAATTACAGACATTGACAACTTTTCTTTCATCAAGAGCCCTTGCTGAGCACTTTACATGTGCTCCCTCAATCCTTCCATCCACCTTGTAATTACCCAGATGTCAGTTATTCCTCCAGGAAATTTCATATAGCATTTCTCTTCACAAATAGGTACCAAAATTTGGCTAAGGAATGACAAAGTCCTTTATCGTCTCTTTCTTACAACTTTATCCTCTAGAGAGGCACAGCTCAGCTGCTCAAACAAGATTTGATGGAGCGTAAGTGACTGGTAATTTATTAAGAGCTATCCTAGAGTGAAATGTGATAGATCCACTGTTGTAGCAACAGACACCACATGACTTTAGAGACAGGCAAAGGTTGAGTCTGTGGTTCGTAGTGATGGGAAAAGTTGATGGTAGGTGTGTGAGAGCCAGGAATCAGAGGGCTTTATCTTCTGGCAATGTTTATTCCTGGAACACATGAAAATACACAGGACTAACCTCAGAATCTTGAATGAAATCTAAAGATTGACTGGTGGGTTGGAGAAGGTCCTCCTTTTTTTTTTTCATATAGGTTATCAGGACATATTTACTATTCTAAGGTGCTGGTTTTCTTAGTTCTAAAATAGAAAAAAAGTGAGTATTTGTGAATTTAATAAAGCAATGGTCAGAATTTCTCTATAGGAAAATGCAGTAGAGATATAAATTAATTCCAATAACTAAATATATGCAAGCTCCATGCAGATACTGAAGATATGAAGTAAAAATGCCACTGGTTTATTTATATTAAGTCATGATCCACATATTGGTACTGCACATTGAAATCCCCATATCAATCAATACTGTCACAAATCTGCACATTCATATAACAGAATCGATTGTGTATTTACAACTACAGATGTTCTTTAGATGCAAAATTGCATACTTGTTTTTAACTCCATAGCTTTTTGTTCTCCCAGAAAACATAAAGATGAATTTAACTTTTTTTGTCATGTTATCATGTCATTATTATATGCTTTATAAGTCCAAGGGACTCCTTAAAGCTAAAAGAATTGCAACAACAACAAAAAGTAAAGCAAGAAAATCTGACTTTGAGTATTTAAACCCTCTAGACTAGAATGACTCCATTGTCCAGACATTTTTGGCTCAATAGCTGTGGGAAGTTTTGTGATTAGAAGGAAGAAGCTTAAGTTATTTGAAAAAGATCCCCTGACATGGAACAGACAGGTGCCTCGTCATAACTTTACTGTAATTAGTTGAAAAGGACTTAGAAGTGGGATGACCTTGGTCCTACCTGAGTTTATGACTTAAGGAGTGAGAGACCTTGAGAAGTCACAGAGGTGCAAAGTTAGATGCCAGCTGAAGAGAATGGAATATTTTCCAGTTTTTCAGCTTGTGATTACTTTCAATCACTTCTAAGAGACAATGCTTATTGTTGGAACACAATTAAGCAACAGCATGGAATGAGAGCTAAAACCAAAGTGAGACTAAACACAATACAGATAAACTCTTTGTCTCTAGCGTGCTAGACTTTTGAACAGCGTTAGATGTGGTTAATTGAAACCATTTTTGCATAGGGCCTCCAAAACAAACCAGGTTTTTATCTCTCTAGCTATGAGGTTATAACTTTCTTTGGTGCTTTCTCATCTTCCCAACTCCATGGAAAAGATATCAGAGACATCTTCTGTGGCAGAACCCTCCCCTAATGAATAAAGATTTCAGGGGAGCAATCACTGGGCGAGGAGTAGGCGGGACTTCCGGATCAGAGAGGGGAAAAGATGAGGCAGGACTTGCTTTAGGACAAGGAGAGCTTAGAGGACAAAATGTAGCTAACAAAAGGCCCTTGTTTAGATGGTGGATCCGCCAGGATTCGCCACCAGAGGAGTTATATTTAATATAACATACAAAATTAGGATGCTAGTTGCTGTGCCCAACAATTGTGTTACGTATTGCTTCTAAACTGTTTGTGTGGTGTTTTCCGTCAGAAAGGCGACTCAGTTGGATTCCAGAGAAAAAAGTATGGTGGCAAAGCGTGGATTTGGGAGAAGTGCAAACCAGCTATGACTGTGAATTTGGATGCATGGGACTGGCATGGCGGTGACCCATCATGGAAACTTAAAGTGGAGAGATTTCGGAGCTCAGGTCAAAGAGTCTGCCGAGATTAGAACAGGCTAGGCTCACTGACCTGCCCGCCACCAGCCTTAACATGTTGACTTTTTTATTATTTCACACAACAGTCTTCTCCTACCTGTCACTTGAGAGCCCTCTGCTTCTCTCAGCCACTACGTCCTCAGAATTCTATTTATCTCTAACAGTTTATCTTTCTCTCTGCTAATGGGCACAGACTATTTTTGTCTCATTCCGCAATCCAAGTTGACAACAATATTTGTGATAAACACAATCAATATTATATTTCAATGGCATATTCTAGAGTAATTTATTCGAGATTAATAATAAAAACACTTGCCACAATCAAAGAAAAAGCCCTATTCTTTCCCACTCTTTGGAGTATTTATTTTACTGGTTTGTCCTGTTTTGCTATCTTCCTTCAGGAGAACACAAAATCCCTGAACCCATGTACTGGTGTGCTGCCCCATGCTCTGGTCTCCTGGAGCCTCAACTTATAGCCATCTTCACAACCCTTGCTCTTAGGCTCTTCATGCTCTGGTCACCTGCTTACTGCTATTCAAGTTGAGCATATTGAAAGTAAAATTTGGATAATTACCTACCAAAGTAATATATGTCCATTTTATAAGTAGAAAAATGAGGAAAATAGAAGTTAGCCACATCTGTCAAGCATTTTACCAACTGAATGTCACAGAGGAGAATTGGTTCTGCCTGTATCCCTTGTACTCTGCTTTCTAACTTTGAGGACTATGTCTTGATGTTGTGCCAACCACCTGGCAGCATAATTAATTCTTTGAGAAAGAAAAGCTGGGATAGAACTTTGATGGCATTACCCACTCATCGAAGGAGCCCAAGGCCATACAGCCCCAAGGCTCGTTGATGACCACACAATCAAATGTACTTATGGTTTGAACATTTATTATATTTTCTAATACTACATCTCAATAACCGATACATCCAGACAAAACAAGACTTGTTAGAATGCAATGCTATGCACGTATAGAGGAACCACAAAGTGAACATCACAACACATATAGATAATTTAATACAATGTTATACTTTTTTTTTTTTTTTTTTTTTTTTTACCAATTCAACATTTTGTTGTTCATTGTCATAGCCGTAGGACTTAATAAAGTACCTAGCACATAGTGGGTTCTTTTTTTTTTTTTTTTTTTTTTTTTTTTATTAACTTGAGTATTTCTTATATACATTTCGAGTGTTATTCCCTTTCCCGGTTTCCGGGCAGACATCCCCCTCCCCCCTCCCCTTCCTTATGGGTGTTTCCCTCCCAACCCTCCCCCCATTGCCGCCCTCCCCCCATAGACTCGTTCACTGGGGGTTCAGTCTTAGCAGGACCCAGGGCTTCCCCTTCCACTGGTGCTCTTACTAGGATATTCATTGCTACCTATGGGGTCAGAGTCCAGGGTCAGTCCATGTATAGTCTTTAGGTAGTGGCTTAGTCCCTGGAAGCTCTGATTGCTTGGTATTGTTGTACTTTTGGGGTCTCGAGCCCCTTCAAGCTCTTCCAGTTCTTTCTCTGATTCCTTCAATAGGGGACCTATTCTCAGTTCAGTGGTTTGCTGCTGGCATTCACCTCTGTATTTGCTGTATTCTGGCTGTGTCTCTCAGGAGAGATCTACATCCGGCTCCTGTCGGTCTGCACTTCTTTGCTTCATCCATCTTGTCTAATTGGGTGGCTGTATATGTATGGGCCACATGTGGGGCAGGCTCTGAATGGGTGTTCCTTCAGTCTCTGTTTTAATCTTTGCCTCTCCCTTCCCTGCCAAGGGTATTCTTTTTCCTCATTTAAAGAAGGAGTGAAGCATTCACATTTTGATCATCCGTTTTGAGTTTCGTTTGTTCTAGGGATCTAGGGTAATTCAAGCATTTGGGCTAATAGCCACTTATCAATGAGTGCATACCATGTATGTCTTTCTGTGAGTGGGTTAGCTCACTCAGGATGATATTTTCCAGTTCCAACCATTTGCCTACGAATTTCATAAACTCGTTGTTTTTGATAGCTGAGTAATATTCCATTGTGTAGATGTACCACATTTTCTGTATCCATTCCTCTGTTGAAGGGCATCTGGGTTCTTTCCAGTTTCTGGCTATTATAAATAAGGCTGCGATGAACATAGTGGAGCACGTGTCTCTTTTATATGTTGAGGCATCTTTTGGGTATATGCCCAAGAGAGGTATAGCTGGATCCTCAGGCAGTTCAATGTCCAATTTTCTGAGGAACCTCCAGACTGATTTCCAGAATGGTTTTACCAGTCTGCAATCCCACCAACAATGGAGGAGTGTTCCTCTTTCTCCACATCCTCGCCAGCATCTGCTGTCACCTGAGTTTTTGATCTTAGCCATTCTCACTGGTGTGAGGTGAAATCTCAGGGTTGTTTTGATTTGCATTTCCCTTATGACTAAAGATGTTGAACATTTCTTTAGGTGTTTCTCGGCCATTCGGCATTCCTCAGCTGTGAATTCTTTGTTTAGCTCTGAATCCCATTTTTTAATAGGGTTATTTGTTTCCCTGCGGTCTAACTTCTTGAGTTCTTTGTATATTTTGGATATAAGGCCTCTATCTGTTGTAGGATTGGTAAAGATCTTTTCCCAATCTGTTGGTTGCCGTTTTGTCCTAACCACAGTGTCCTTTGCCTTACAGAAGCTTTGCAGTTTTATGAGATCCCATTTGTCGATTCTTGATCTTAGAGTGTAAGCCATTGGTGTTTTGTTCAGGAAATTTTTTCCAGTGCCCATGTGTTCCAGATGCTTCCCTAGTTTTTCTTCTATTAGTTTGAGTGTGTCTGGTTTGATGTGGAGGTCCTTGATCCACTTGGACTTAAGCTTTGTACAGGGTGATAAGCATGGATCGATCTGCATTCTTCTACATGTTGCCCTCCAGTTGAACCAGCACCATTTGCTGAAAATGCTATCTTTTTTCCATTGGATGGTTTTGGCTCCTTTGTCAAAAATCAAGTGACCATAGGTGTGTGGGTTCATTTCTGGGTCTTCAATTCTATTCCATTGGTCTATCTGTCTGTCTCTGTACCAATACCATGCAGTTTTTATCACTATTGCTCTGTAATACTGATTGAGTTCAGGGAGAGTGATTCCCCCTGAAGTCCTTTTATTGTTGAGGATAGCTTTAGCTATCCTGGGTTTTTTGTTATTCCAGATGAATTTGCAAATTGTTCTGTCTAACTCTTTGAAGAATTGGATTGGTATTTTGATGGGGATTGCATTGAATCTGTAGATTGCTTTTGGTAAAATGGCCATTTTTACTATATTAATCCTGCCAATCCATGAGCATGGGAGATCTTTCCATCTTCTGAGGTCTTCTTCAATTTCTTTCCTCAGTGTCTTGAAGTTCTTATTGTACAGATCTTTTACTTGCTTGGTTAAAGTCACACCGAGGTACTTTATATTATTTGGGTCTATTATGAAGGGTGTCGTTTCCCTAATTTCTTTCTCGGCTTGTTTCTCTTTTGTATAGAGGAAGGCAACTGATTTATTTGAGTTAATTTTATACCCAGCCACTTTGCTGAAGTTGTTTATCAGCTTTAGTAGTTCTCTGGTGGAACTTTTGGGATCACTTAAATATACTATCATGTCATCTGCAAATAGTGATATTTTGACCTCTTCTTTTCCGATCTGTATCCCCTTGATCTCCTTTTGTTGTCTGATTGCTCTGGCTAGAACTTCAAGAACTATATTGAATAAGTAGGGAGAGAGTGGGCAGCCTTGTCTAGTCCCTGATTTTAGTGGGATTGCTTCAAGTTTCTCTCCATTTAGTTTAATGTTAGCAACTGGTTTGCTGTATATGGCTTTTACTATGTTTAGGTATGGGCCTTGAATTCCTATTCTTTCCAGGACTTTTATCATGAAGGGGTGTTGAATTTTGTCAAATGCTTTCTCAGCATCTAATGAAATGATCATGTGGTTCTGTTCTTTCAGTTTGTTTATATAATGGATCACGTTGATGGTTTTCCGTATATTAAACCATCCCTGCATGCCTGGGATGAAGCCTACTTGATCATGGTGGATGATTGTTTTGATGTGCTCTTGAATTCGGTTTGCCAGAATTTTATTGAGTATTTTTGTGTCGATATTCATAAGGGAAATTGGTCTGAAGTTCTCTTTCTTTGTTGTGTCTTTGTGTGGTTTAGGTATAAGAGTAATTGTGGCTTCGTAGAAGGAATTCGGTAGTGCTCCATCTGTTTCAATTTTGTGGAACAGTTTGGATAATATTGGTATGAGGTCTTCTATGAAGGTTTGATAGAATTCTGCACTAAACCCGTCTGGACCTGGGCTCTTTTTGGTTGGGAGACCTTTAATGACTGCTTCTATTTCCTTAGGAGTTATGGGGTTGTTTAACTGGTTTATCTGTTCCTGATTTAACTTCGATACCTGGTATCTGTCTAGGAAATTGTCCATTTCCTGAAGATTTTCAAATTTTGTTGAATATAGGTTTTTATAGTAAGATCTGATGATTTTTTGAATTTCCTCTGAATCTGTAGTTATGTCTCCCTTTTCATTTCTGATTTTGTTAATTTGGACGCACTCTCTGTGTCCTCTCGTTAGTCTGGCTAAGGGTTTATCTATCTTGTTGATTTTCTCAAAGAACCAACTTTTGGTTCTGTTGATTCTTTCTATGGTCCTTTTTGTTTCTACTTGGTTGATTTCAGCTCTGAGTTTGATTATTTCCTGCCTTCTACTCCTCCTGGGTGTATTTGCTTCTTTTTGTTCTAGAGCTTTTAGGTGTGCTGTCAAGCTGCTGACATATGCTCTTTCCTGTTTCTTTCTGCAGGCACTCAGCGCTATGAGTTTTCCTCTTAGCACAGCTTTCATTGTGTCCCATAAGTTTGAGTATGTTGTATCTTCATTTTCATTAAATTCTAAAAAGTTTTTAATTTCTTTCTTTATTTCTTCCTTGACCAGGTTATCATTGAGTAGAGCATTGTTCAATTTCTACGTATATGTGGGCATTCTTCCCTTATTGTTATTGAAGACCAGTTTTAGGCCGTGGTGGTCCGATAGCACGCATGGGATTATTTCTATCTTTCTGTACCTGTTGAGGCCCGTTTTTTGACCAATTATATGGTCAATTTTGGAGAAAGTACCATGAGGAGCTGAGAAGAAGGTATATCCTTTTGCTTTAGGATAGAATGTTCTATAAATATCCGTTAAGTCCATTTGGCTCATGACTTCTCTTAGTCTGTCGACATCACTGTTTAATTTCTGTTTCCATGATCTGTCCATTGATGAGAGTGGGGTGTTGAAATCTCCCACTATTATTGTGTGAGGTGCAATGTGTGTTTTGAGCTTTAGTAAGGTTTCTTTTACATATGTAGGTGCCCTTGTATTTGGGGCATAGATATTTAGGATTGAGAGTTCATCTTGGTGGATTTTTCCTTTGATGAATATGAAGTGTCCTTCCTTATCTTTTTTGATGACTTTTAGTTGGAAATTGATTTTATTTGATATTAGAATGGCTACTCCAGCTTGCTTCTTCTGACCATTTGCTTGGAAAGTTGTTTTCCAGCCTTTCACTCTGAGGTAGTGTCTGTCTTTGTCTCTGAGGTGTGTTTCCTGTAGGCAGCAGAATGCAGGGTCCTCGTTGCGTATCCAGTTTGTTAATCTATGTCTTTTTATTGGGGAGTTGAGGCCATTGATATTGAGAGATATTAAGGAATAGTGATTATTGTTTCCCTTTATATTCATATTTGGATGTGAGGTTATGTTTGTGTGCTTTCATTCTCTTTGTTTTGTTGCCAAGACGATTAGTTTCTTGCTTCTTCTAGGGTATAGCTTGCCTCCTTATGTTGGGCTTTACCATTTATTATCCTTTGTAGTGCTGGATTTGTAGAAAGATATTGTGTAAATTTGGTTTTGTCATGGAATATCTTGGTTTCTCCATCAATGTTAATTGAGAGTTTTGCTGGATACAGTAACCTGGGCTGGCATTTGTGTTCTCTTAGGGTCTGTATGACATCAGTCCAGGATCTTCTGGCCTTCATAGTTTCTGGCGAGAAGTCTGGTGTGATTCTGATAGGTCTCCCTTTATATGTTACTTGACCTTTTTCCCTTACTGCTTTTAATATTCTTTCTTTATTTTGTGCGTTTGTTGTTTTGACAATTATGTGACGGGAGGTGTTTCTTTTCTGGTCCAATCTATTTGGAGTTCTGTAGGCTTCTTGTATGCCTATGGGTATCTCTTTTTTTAGGTTAGGGAAGTTTTCTTCTATGATTTTGTTGAAGATATTTACTGGTCCTTTGAGCTGGGAGTCTTCACTCTCTTCTATACCTATTATCCTTAGGTTTGATCTTCTCATTGAGTCCTGGATTTCCTGTATGTTTTGGACCAGTAGCTTTTTCCGCTTTACATTATCTTTGACAGTTGAGTCAATGATTTCTATGGAATCTTCTGCTCCTGAGATTCTCTCTTCCATCTCTTGTATTCTGTTGGTGAAGCTTGTATCTACAGCTCCTTGTCTCTTCTTTTGGTTTTCTATATCCAGGGTTGTTTCCATGTGTTCTTTCTTGATTGCTTCTATTTCCATTTTTAATTCCTTCAACTGTTTGATTGTGTTTTCCTGGAATTCTTTCAGGGATTTTTGCGATTCCTCTCTGTAGGCTTTTACTTGTTTATTAATGTTTTCCTGTGCTTCCCTAAGTGTGTTCATGTCTTTCTTGAAGTCCTCCAGCATCATGATCAAATATGATTTTGAAACTAGATCTTGCTTTTCTGGTGTGTTTGGATATTCCGTGTTTGCTTTGGTGGGAGAATTGGGCTCTGATGATGCCATGTAGTCTTGGTTTCTGTTGCTTGGGTTCCTGCGCTTGCCTCTCGCCATCAGATTATCTCTAGTGTTACTTTGTTCTGCTATTTCTGACAGTGGCTAGACTGTCCTATAAGCCTGTGTGTCAGGAGTGCTGTAGACCTGTTTTCCTCTCTTTCAGTCAGTTATGGGGACAGAGTGTTCTGCTTTCGGGCGTGTAGTTTTTCCTCTCTACAGGTCTTCAGCTGTTCCTGTGGGCCTGTGTCTTGAGTTCACCAGGCAGGTCACTTGCAGCAGAAAATTTGGTCTTACCTGTGGTCCTGAGGCTCAAGTTCGCTCATGGGGTGCTGCCCACGGGCTCTCTGCAGCGGCAGCAATCAGGAAGACCTGTGCCGCCCCTTCCGGGAGCTTCAGTGCACCAGGGTTCCAGATGGTCTTTGGCTTTTTCCTCTGGCGTCCGAGATGTGTGTGCAGGGAGCAGTCTCTTCTGGTTTCCCAGGCTTGTCTGCCTCTCTGAAGGTTTAGCTCTCCCTCCCACGGGATTTGGGTGCAGAGAACTGTTTATCCGGTCTGTTTCTTTCAGGTTCCGGTGGTGTCTCAGGCGCAGGGGTCCTGCCGCTCCTGGGCCCTCCCCCACAGGAGCCCAGAGGCCTTATACAGTTTCCTCTTGGGCCAGGGATGTGGGCAGGGGTGAGCAGTGTTGGTGGTCTCTTCCGCTCTGCAGCCTCAGGAGTGCCCACCTGACCAGGCGGTTGGGTCTCTCTCTCACCGGGTCTGGGAGCAGAGAGCTGCTGCGGGCCGGGATCCGCGGGTCATGTTATACTTTTAAAGTGGGAAAACTACTAACTCATTAAGTACTTAATTCCTGTAAGTTTCCCTGAATTAGCTGATATGTCTTGGTAGAAGAATATTACTTAGTATTTCTAATTAAAATAAAACAAAAATCTACCTTCTCTGACTTATAATCCTTTTCAAGTGTGTATGCCTTTGAGAGCTGTATAATTCATTTTGCTGCCAGTGTTTCCTTCTTGCTCCTCTAACTTCCTTCCATTTATTACTCAATTATGTCAGATCAAGCAGTCTGGGATTTGAGGAGACACTACCTAGTGGGTAAGAATGTGATCTCTTTATCGACCTACTGTTCTTCAGGTCAGCTTCTATCTCTGTCAATACAAATCTGGTTTTGAAGATGATAACAAGTTATTGAATTTTCTAAGAGTGGAATGGATTGCCTCAAAGCCTGGAGAAGTAGGCAACAAAATAGCTTGCTATAAATGGACTCTACTAAATCCCACTTATCCTATTTGTTCCAAATGGTTGATGTCATGGTATGTTAGCTGACCCTCAGGTTACAAATGAAAACCAGGAGAGTTGGGCTGTCACTGAGGTAGTGACCCTGGGTTTGGTCTGGGTAGTAAGCATGACACTGAGTGGAGGGAACGAAGAGGTTCTGATGTGTATGATGGCAGGGCAGGGTAGGGAGATGTAGCCACCATGTGTCAACTCTATCACTACTTTTGTTTGTTTGCAGGCTCTGACTGGCTAGGAACTGAGGGGCAGTGTGGTAGGTGGCTTTCATGATCTTCATGAAACTTTTTTTTGGAAAACAGGGTTAGTTAGAATAGTAATTCAAATCACAATATCTTCAAGACATGGAAAACACACCTTAAAGTGTGATATACAAATGTTCTAGTTTTTGTTGGGCTCAGTTAGTAAGTCTGTGAGTAAGTGTGAACACCCTAATGTCCATGCATACATGAGGCTCTGTGCCTCAACCAGCATAGCTTTGGGATGTTCAAAGCCTCAATGATGCACACTAATAAAATTAATGTGAAAATTACATCGGAAGACTTAATGCCCTTTAGTTGAGCAATGAAAGTCTTTGACTTCATGGATATTTCTTAATGCAACTGATCATTAAGGCCTGGCTCAACTGATCATTTTCTCTGATCTTGGCAGAATTTAGCCAGGTCTGTAAGCACTATTAAGGCAACAATAGTGATTCAAAATTCCTTCAAGGATTGATATTTAGAGTTAGGAAAACAATAATTCTTAATTCTTGGATCAAGTGCAAAATAAACTTCAGAGGAAAGAAAACAGTTTTCTGAAAATATTCTTTCCTTTTCACTGGACGAGCTTGGCAGTCTCTTCTGTCAGCAGCTATGCCTGGGAGGCGATCTTATTTGTCCATGTTTGCAGTTATTTAAGATCCCTACGAGTCATGACTTGTATACCTAGCTTTTATTCAAAAGAAACTCTCAAAACAAAACAAGTAAGAAAGTTTAGTCCTGGGAACAACACAAAGAACATTCTTAAGTGTGTTCCAGACCTCATTGGCTCTCTTTATAAGCATGCATACAACCGAAGTGTATTTTTGTGGCTTCTAGGTAATTCTCATAATTGAAAACATACCATCTAAAAGATCAACAGGCCCACACATGTAGAAGAACCCAATTAGTCCTCTTCAATTGACTGCCTCGTGGAATCACTGTTTCCTCTCACAAGGAGGCCAATATGCCTTATCGTGTGGTGAAAGGCTGACCTGGCAGATCTCAGTACTTTAGTGTGCTTGGCACTGCCAAGCTCTGGAGGTCTGGCAGAGGGGTGATATTCTGGCTACCCTACCCAGTGCTCCATTAATCATTCAGAAAATCTAAAATGAAGTGGAAAGCTCTCTGAGCATTAGAACTGTTGGTCCCCATCCTCGACTTTTGACTCAACTCTATATGTTAAATGTATTTGTGGATTCTTCCATCCAGGTGACATTAAGAAATCCTGACCTAAGTAGTTGTGGCTTAAATCCTCTTCACTAAATTTTACAAAATACAGTCGTCTAAGTGAGATCTGTGTATATGTACATCGTGATTTTACCAGAGAAGATGATCTTCTCTGCACTACATCCAGTGATAGACTGACAACTACTGCTACTTCTGCTTCTGGTGAAAGAGCTTGAAATCAGTGGGTCAAGTAGTCATGGAGCAAAACTGGATGTAAGGTTGAGGAAGCACAGCTATACTGCAGCATATAAGGATGAGGGGGAGCATGAGGGTGGGTGGGACCTATCCTAGATTCTCAGCATCCTACACATCTTGAAAGACCCCCTCCCAGAAAGGAAATTGTACAAGCCCAAGGCCCTCAACTATAGAAGTAAAAAGTAAGTTTTTAGATATGTGGGACAAGCTGACCCATCATTTAGACGAAACAGACCAGAAAAAAAAAAACAAAATACAGAAACCAGACTAAATTATGGGCACTGCTCCATGGGCCACCTGACAAGAAAAAAAAAAAAGTCCCTGACCCCCCGGAAGCCCTGACCACCATGTACTTTTTGCTAACTCACTGTTATGATTATAGCCAAAATAGATAACATACACGTATGTTTCATTTACTCCACCAATCACATCCCTGTAACTATACATCTGCTTCTGTAAGCCTGCTTCTGCTCCCCAAAATACTATAAAAAGCCCACCCTGGCTCTGTTAGGTGCGCCAGTCTTCCGAATTGACTGGGACGCCCACAGATACCTGTGTATCCTGATCAATAAAAATCCTCTTACAGATTACAGCCTGGACTCGGACTGGTCATTGGGCTCGAGGATCTCCCTCCTGAAGAAAGATTCTCTCTGAGAGTCTTACATTATGGGGGCTCGTCCGGGATCGGAGATCCTCTGCCTAGAGACTACCGACCACCCACCGGGAGGTAAGCTGGCCAGCATTTGTCTTGTCCTGTCTTGTCTTGCTTTGTGACTTGTTCTGTAAATGCTTAGTTACTTGGCTTGGGTTTAGACCGTTTGTATTTGGGCGGGCCAGAGAAGGAGCTGACGAGCTCGGACTTCTCCCCCGCAGCCCTGGAAGACGTTCCAAGGGTGTTTAGAGCCCGGTTTTTCGGGGCTCAGCCTGTATCGGAAGGATACGTGGTTTTGGGTTGGAGGAGAGAGGAGAGAGCGGGATCCACTGAAGGATCCGGACCCTCGTCGCCTCTGTCTAAATTTTTGGTTTCAGTTTGACACCGAAGCCGCGCAGTGCGTCTGTCTGTCTGACTGTTGGAATTGTTTGTCTTCTTTGTGTCCTAATTTTCTTTGAACACCTGTGGAAATTGGTTATAGGATTCTTTGTCTTGGTCTTGTTTGTCTGGGTTGTTTTCTGTGGTATTGTCCAGTGTCTTTTTGACTTTTGTTTCGTTTTTGGACTTTGGATAGACAACTGTGTTTAAAATCTTGGACTGATGACTGTGTTTGAAATCATGAAACTGTTTGCTTTGTTTGTCAAGGAGTTTTACTTGGTCCTCTTGGTGCTTAACTTGGAAATAATTTGCTTGAAAAAAATTGTTTTCTGCCGGGGAGTTTTATCTTTCTCTCTTGAGCCTCCTCCCCAAGGAGAGATGCCCCTCCCTTTGCTCCCCTTGTCCAGTCTAGCTGCTGTTAACAGTTGTGTATGAAGAACTCCAGGTTAGTGAGTGACCCTGTCTAAAGAAGATATTAACAAGAGCCTAAAGGGACAACACAGAGTAGAAAAATATAGGGGCTGAGTGTGACAAGCATGCAGGCCTGCTAGCAAGCTACAGGCTGCGCGTGGGCAGTGGTGCAGCTCTGGCCAAGTCAGCGTAAGAGGAGTTTCAAGGTGATGAGGCCGGCTGGGGTTGACGCTTTGACAACAAAAAGATAGATATAGAGTTAGTGGTTGTTTTATGAGACTTTTGGCCCTGAAAAAAAAAATAATTCCAGTTGCTGCCTTCAGTGACCAGACCTTCAACACTTGCTCACAGAAGGAGAGTGTTCATTAGCGAAGTTCTTTAAGGGAGCCTGCCTTATCTGCTGGCCCTATTCCAAGAGAGGAGTTGATCTCCAACATTAAGTAACCTTCCCTGTTAGTCATCATTGACATGGAGAGTGCCTTTGATCCTATCCCCACAGCAGCCAGTTCCTGCCCCTGTGGTCAAAATGCCCCAGGTTGGGGGACAGAGAAGCCCCTGAGATAGTTTCGGAGAGAATCTGCAACAAACTGTGAAGAACTTTGTTTTGCCAGTCAAAATTTAGAATTCAGGCTTTGGCTGTGGCCAAGGTCAGGATTAATGTTTTCTTTTCCATGGGCCTTTAGCCCACTGAGACAGTTTGGTAAAGGGCTGCTACTGAGGTCCTGAAAGTCCCAGGTGAATAGGTGTACAATTCTTTTGTCAGCCACTTGGCATCTAACACCCAGGTCCTAACCATCTCTCCATCCTTTTGTTATTAGTTCTTAAGTCCAGAGAGATGGTCGGTAACAGATCAGCTCCCTCTGCTTGCCGTTCTGTTTCATTTTTACAACGGCCTTTTTGTCCCCAAAAGTCCTCCTGGCTTAGCTGTGTGACTAAATGCTATTTGTCCTCTTCAGTGGACCTCTATTCTCTAGATTCTCTTCTTGTTTTCTCACCATCCCACTTGAGATGCTTGTTAGTAACTGTTACAGGTCTTCTTTACCACCGAGGAAAGACAGAATCCTACTAGAGGCCAGAAAGAATGTTCCAGACATGGATAGAAGACCCTCACTCCTGACTGTTGACTTGAATACCCCTGAAGGTAGGGAGTGCTCCAGGTCTACCGCCAGGCTCCAAGGGTGGGTCTCTGAGGGGCTGGAAAATGCCCCACCAATCTGGCTAAGATAAAGAAAAGATATAAAGAGAAAAAGTTACAGAAATTTAAAGGGTTAAGCTAAGTTGCTGAGAGTTAGTGTAAGTTACAGAGAAAATAAAGTTGATAAGAGAGAGACTGAAGAAGAAAAAGAAAAAAAAAGGTAAAAAGAACAGGAAGCTAAAAAAGAAAAGAGACAAAAAAAAAAAAAGCTAGAGAGCTAAAGAGAGATAAAAGACAGGAGAAAAATATATACTGGCCACAGTAGTTAGAGAACCTAGGAAGACAGTACCTGGCAACAGAAGAGAATTCCTAGCTAAAGATCAGTGTGCCTATCGCAAGGAAAAAGGACACTGGGTCAGGGACTGCCCCAGGAAGAACAAGAGGGGCCTCTCCAGCAGCCCGGAAGGCAAGCCTCTTGGTCCTAGAGTGCTGGCTATGCGCTAAGATAGAAGGGAAGCCTGCCCAGTTGTTTTGTGAATACGGGGGCCTAACACTCTGTGCTCCTACGCCCAAATGGGCTAGTGTCCAGAAAAAGACCTTGAGTACAGGGGACTACCGGCAACAAATGATATTCATGGACTACCCGAAGAACGGTGGACCTTGGCGTGGGCCGGGTATCCCACTTGTTCCTTGTGATTCCAGACTGCCCCTACGAGTCTAAACCCTGCAACCCTGCTCCCGGACCCTGACCTAGACACCCCCCTTCATGACTGTCAACAGGAGCTCACTAAAGAGTGGCATAAAGATCGGACTGATCAGCCAACAGAGGGGGTAGATGCCATCTGGTTCATAGATGGGAGCAGCTTCTTAGAAAAAAAAAAAAAGATGGGCTGTGCCACAGTGGTAGATAAAAACAGAATCATATGGGCTCAGGCCCTACCAGAAGACACTTCTACTCAGAGGGTAGAGCTCGCTCCCCTCACCAAAGCCCTTGGGCTGAGAAGGAGACTTAACATCTATGTGGACAGCACGTATGCCTTTGCTACAGCCCATCAGCAGAGGGGCCTGCTGACATCTGAGGGCAAGAAAAAAAAAAAAGAGATTCTGGCTCTGTTAAGGGCCCTACATGACCCAGCCAGATCGAGGAAGAGACTCTGGTACACCTCAACGAGAAAGATCCTGCTACAATTTTTACAGGCAGAGGCCATGGTAAAACAAATACATCAATGGACTCACTTAGGGGTAAGCAAACTCATCCAGACGTTTTCAAAAACTAAATATTATGTCACAGGTCTCAAGTATCTCATGGAACAGATAGTGCACTGATGTATACCATGCCAAAAGGTAACTGTTTTCAGGAAAGTTGACTCTGGTAGGAGGCTCCGTGGGGAACGGCCTGGATCCTACTGAGAAGTGGACTTCACAGAGATAAAACCAGGAAAATATGGTTATAAATGTCTCCTAGTGTTTATAGATATCTTTTCAGGAATAGATAGAAGCTTTCCTCACCAAACGAGAGACGGCCTCTACAATCATCAAGAAGATACTAGAAGAAATCTTCCCCCGATTTAAAATGCCCAAGGTAATCTGGTCAGACAATGGCCCTACTTTCGTTGCCAAGGTAAGCCAGGGTGTGGCCAAGTATTTAGAGGTCGATTAGAAATTACATTGTATTTACAGACCTCAAAGTTCAGGACAGGTAGAATAAATAAATAAAATTTTAAAAGAGACACTGACCAAATTGACCGTGGAGACTGGCACAGACTGGGTGACACTCCTTCCCTCTTGCTCTCTTCAGAGCAAAAAATATCCCTTCCAGATTCAGCCTTATCCCCTTTGAGATCTTATATGGGGCCTCAGCTCCCCTGACTGTATTAGATGATGTTACTAAACCAACATGTCATAGTAATAATGATTTATATGCCAGGCTAAAAGACCTACAGGTGATACAGAAAGAAATCTGCTCACAGCCGACAGCAGCCTATGCCCCGGAGACCCCTGAGACATGTCATCAGTTCCAGGTTAGAGACTGCAGCTACACTGAGCCCAGACACTCGAGCCTCGCTGGAAAGGACCGTACCTGGTGCTGCTGATCACCCTGACAGCCGTCAATTCTCAGCCCTCACCAGCAGCGTACTAGCTGTTGGGGCTGAGAGCTGGGACCTAGAGGGACACTCAGATCTTCAAAAAGCTCCCTAGACTTACACATCAGATAAGTGGATACATCAGAGACGTGACTGGGAGGTTGCTATAATGCTTACTTAAAGAGTGTGCTTTAGAAACAAAAATTTCATGTTTGCCTGTTTGCCCTGGGTTCCCTCAAAATAGATATAGAGATAGGCTTGATTTTTATTGCAAATGGTGTAACATTACATATGTTAGTACTCCTAACACTTCTTGGGACTGTGCCTCAGGGATCACAACCTATATAAGTTTAGAAGTTCTAAAAGACCTTGATTTATAGGTTCAGATAGTGTCCAGATTAGAATCCTGATGCTAAAGACTTAATAAGACACAAAAGAGAGTTAAAAATTATTTAAGGCTATCTAGGTGCTACAAGGACAACACAAGGACATCTGCTGTTGCCCTATAATGCAAGGCTTATAGAAAATTCAAAACTGCCATTGACTCAGATATAAAAAGAATAAAAAAAGACTTTTTAGCTGACCTCTAAGAACACCTAACCTCCCTCTCAGAGGTAGTCCTTCAAAATAAGAGAAGATTAGATCTGATATTCCTTAAAGAAGGAGTCTGTGTGCTACACTAAAAAAAGAATGTTGTTTCTATACAGATCAGACAGGAATAATAAGAGATACAGACTTTCAGTCATTCAAACTTTTGTGCTGAGACAACAGTATCAGATGGTGAAACAACAAGAAACAGAGGTACCTTAACCAAGTTGAGTGGAAGATTCCACTCAAGGACAAAAAGAAAATGGGGGAATGAAAGACCCCCTCCCAGAAAGGAAATTGTACAAGCCCAAGGCCCTCAACTATAGAAGTAAAAAGTAAGTTTTTAGATATGTGGGACAAGCTGACCCATCATTTAGACGAAACAGACCAGAAAAAAAAAAAACAAAATACAGAAACCAGACTAAATTATGGGCACTGCTCCATGGGCCACCTGACAAGAAAAAAAAAAAGTCCCTGACCCCCCGGAAGCCCTGACCACCATGTACTTTTTGCTAACTCACTGTTATGATTATAGCCAAAATAGATAACATACACGTATGTTTCATTTACTCCACCAATCACATCCCTGTAACTATACATCTGCTTCTGTAAGCCTGCTTCTGCTCCCCAAAATACTATAAAAAGCCCACCCTGGCTCTGTTAGGTGCGCCAGTCTTCCGAATTGACTGGGACGCCCACAGATACCTGTGTATCCTGATCAATAAAAATCCTCTTACAGATTACAGCCTGGACTCAGACTGGTCATTGGGCTCGAGGATCTCCCTCCTGAAGAAAGATTCTCTCTGAGAGTCTTACAATCTAACTTCTGTGATGCAGCTGTCTTTCAGAAGGTGCTGGCAGTTTATCTCTCACACAGAGGAGTATACTTTGCTCCAGAATCACAAGATCTAATGAAAAATGACCAGTGGTAATTAGACGTGCTGTCTCATCTTTTCCAGTGGAGCCCAGATCAGCAATGGTGTGTATGAATGGCAATAGACACAAAGAAAAATGTGTCTGTACAAATCTTGGAAGGATAAAATAGTATGACTGCATTATTTCTTTTCTCAGTAAGTCAATTGGGCAAGAAAAGGAATTCTGGGAAGTGTAGTCTCAGTTTAGCTAAACTGACATGGATAGTATGCACCCACATAGAATAGAACAAGATTAACTGAGTAGCCAGATTTATTCACTGGTGACAGGTAATTAGACATTTTAATTTATTTGATAGAAAGCCTAAGATGGGATGTGTAAAAACCAAAAGTCTGTGCCTAGAGAGATGGGCCTAGGAGTTAAGAATGCTTACTGTTTTCACAGAAGACTAGAGTTCAGTTCAGTTCTCAGCACCCGTGTTGGGTGGCTCACAATCACCTATAACTTCAGCTCTAGGGTTCACTTCTCCTGGTATCTTAGAGCACCTTTAATCAGGTACAATCCCACACACAGACACACATAAACACACACACACACACACACAGAGATACAGATGCATATATATACATATACACATAGACACAGACACATGCACATAGATAGACACATACAGACACATGTACATAGACACAGACGTATACACACATAGACACACACATAAACACAGACAAATAGACACAGACACATAGACACAGACACAGATACACACACACACACGCACGCGCACACACACACGCACGCATGCACGCACGCACACTAAACAAAAATAAATCTTAGACCTAGAGAAATGGCTAAGCAGTTGAGTGTATACTGCAGCTGCAAAGAACCCAAGTTCAGTTCCTAGCACCCACACTCCAGTTTCAGGAGTGGACATTCTTTTCTCAGACACATACAACACACATAATTTAAAAGTTAAAAAATTACGAAAAAACTTTTGTAAAAGCTAAAAGCCCAGTGTAAGTTATTTAAATTAAAGAAGATACAGAGAAAATTAATAGACACTTTGAGCAAAGTTAGAAATATCAAGCACACATGAACCTTTCTCAGAAAGCGGCTTCTGAAGGGGTCTCTAGCAGTGAAGTCAGTGACCCCTGGAACTGTAGGTGTTCACCAGCACTGTCTGAATGAAACATGGGAAAGTACTCAGGAGAAAACTAGGGAGACAGAATGGTCTCCAGCTCTTTATGGAGCACAGGTCTTGGGCCAGATGAGGTCTGTGACCTGGCCCTGTCATTCCATTCTTAGCAGTTTGGGGTGGGGGTGGGGGGGAAGATGGAATTCTCAGAGAGTTCCTAGAATTTGTTTTTGTTTGTAGACATGGCTTTACCATGTAACCCATGCTGGTCTTAAACCTGAGATACTCCTACCTCAGCTTCCCCAGCTGAGCTGGGATGACAGCCCACCATGACTACTGGGTTCCTGAAATTCTTAGGACTCTCACATCTTTTGACTCCTATAATTTTCTCTAAAGGGAAGCCAGTACCTTGAATCATATTCAAATGGGCAGAATGAACCAGTGACAGTTTTCTAAAGCTACCATGGTGATAATGCTAATGACAGACATTCTGAAAAATTTCACATTGGGAAGATATCTATTTAGTTAAGCTTATATCATTAATAACTGACTTTCCTGTACCGCATTAGGTGATGGCTTTTGCTAATTGCATGTATATGATTGCCCCCAAGTGCATTTATCTTTGATCTGCCCGTGTCATAAATATTTCAGTGCTTCCTGTCGGAGAAGATGATTCATCCTTTTATCCGTAGATTGCAGAGAGATTTAATCTGAGTAAAACCAAGAGTGCCCCTTAGACTCTGAACAAGTAGAAATGCAGGAGGCATTCTGTTGTAGTTTTCATAATATTTTAAAGGAAGAAAAAGCTTAATTAGTCTGAATGATGTAGACGCAAAGAATGGTTACAGTTGAAAGAGGAATTAATGTTATAAAAAGAACTTATGGGGAAAAAAGAAATGCATTATTTATTTGATGAAAAGACTAGCCTGTAAAAAAGAAAATATCTCCCCAGATACCTACATTGCCCTCAAATTGCTATTTTCTGTCTGGCAGAAGCTTGGCCTCTGTATGTGCAAGGAATATGTGCCACTTAGATGGACTGTACTTCAGTGCTATGACCTGTCTGACCTGAGTTAGAAGCATCTTCAGAATGCAGAATACATCAATAAATGAACATGTCAGCAACAAAAGAGTTGAAATTGCTTTAATGCATAGTCTGCAGTGCTTGAAGTATCCCACAGATTAACTCAAGATCTTAAATCAATTTTTACTAGAGATATTGACAATGAGAACCCAACTTATATAAAAGTTCACAAAGAATGCAGCCTTAGCTACTTAGGGTTCCTAAATAGAATGGAAGGGAACTGTAGCAAGTGTTATCTGCAATGAAAGGCCTTTGAAGATGCCCAAAGAGTCAAACAAGCCTGATACTTTCATGACTGACAATCTCTTTCAGGATAGCTTCCTTTCCAGGGCAGAATGCTCACCGTGACCTTAGTAAAATGGAGCCCAACAATACAGGTCAGACTAGCACAGACTCATTACCTAAGGCTGTCATTGAAGTAAGGCTAGACAGAAGGCCAGTAAGGTTGGGAGGTCTGGCCATGGTCACATAGTGACCCCCTGCCTCCACTGATAACTAATTTGTGATTCCCTTTCATAGAGAAAAGAAATGGGGTTTCTTATTAAGCATAGACATGCCTTCCTTTCCTCCCTATAATTTAGGACCATTACTGTTTGAGTGTTTGACTACTTCTGTCTTTAGACATTACCACCTGGATGAGGCCCATTTCTCTTTTTCCTTCTTCCCTTACCTCACCACTAAAGAGTCTTGATACAGATATAATTAATTATTCATTGGGATTCATTGATCTGACTTCAGTATAGTAGAACAGATTCATCTCAGGGTAAAAGCAAAGGTTGCAACAGCCTATTACAGTGTCATTTCCCCTGTTAAAGCCATAGATGTATAGGGTTTCCTCTAAGAGTCTGCTCTCTGTGATACCCCAAGAAGACCAGAAGAACCTGAAGTATCCCTGTGGATGCCATGGGCTTAAGGAAGATGTGGCATAAAATATTTATAGGCCTTCAGAAGGTTTCCTGGAGGCTGCCAATTTCTATTTGGCCCAGGTACTATACTTGGAGGCCTGGAACTGAAAGAGACCTCTAGTTTCAGAAGGAATCACAAGCCAGTGTGTTACTGGTAATACCCAACCAAATGAAATGAAAGGCTATGAGCCATACGTTCAAGTCCCCTCAGACTCTTGTTTTTTTTTTTTTTTATTGTTTATTTTTTTTTTTATTAACTTGAGTATTTCTTATATACATTTCGAGTGTTATTCCCTTTCCCGATATCCGGGCAAACATCCCCCTCCCCCCTCCCCTTCCTTATGGGTGTTCTCCTCCCAACCCTCCCCCCATTGCCGCCCTCCCCCCATAGTCTAGTTCACTGGGGGTTCAGTCTTAGCAGGACCCAGGGCTTCCCCTTCCACTGGTGCTCTTACTAGGATATTCATTGCTACCTATGGGGTCAGAGTCCAGGGTCAGTCCATGTATAGTCTTTAGGTAGTGGCTTAGTCCCTGGAAGCTCTGGTTGCTTGACATTGTTGTACTTTTGGGGTCTCGAGCCCCTTCAAGCTCTTCCAGTTCTTTCTCTGATTCCTTCAACGGGGGACCTATTCTCAGTTCAGTGGTTTGCTGCTGGCATTCGCCTCTGTATTTGCTGTATTCTGGCTGTGTCTCTCAGGAGCGATCTACATCCGGCTCCTGTTGGTCTGCACTTCTTTGCTTCATCCATCTTGTCTATGAGCCCCATTTTTTAATAGGGTTATTTGTTTCCCTGCGGTCTAACTTCTTGAGTTCTTTGTATATTTTGGATATAAGGCCTCTATCTGTTGTAGGATTGGTAAAGATCTTTTCCCAATCTGTTGGTTGCCGTTTTGTCCTAACCACAGTGTCCTTTGCCTTACAGAAGCTTTGCAGTTTTATGAGATCCCATTTGTCGATTCTTGATCTTAGAGTGTAAGCCATTGGTGTTTTGTTCAGGAAATTTTTTCCAGTGCCCATGTGTTCCAGATGCTTCCCTAGTTTTTCTTCTATTAGTTTGAGTGTATCTGGTTTGATGTGGAGGTCCTTGATCCACTTGGACTTAAGCTTTGTACAGGGTGATAAGCATGGATCAATCTGCATTCTTCTACATGTTGACCTCCAGTTAAACCAGCACCATTTGCTGAAAATGCTATCTTTTTTCCATTGGATGGTTTTGGCTCCTTTGTCAAAAATCAAGTGACCATAGGTGTGTGGGTTCATTTCTGGGTCTTCAATTCTATTCCATTGGTCTATCTCTCTGTCTCTGTACCAATACCATGCAGTTTTTATCACTATTGCTCTGTAATACTGCTTGAGTTCAGGGATAGTGATTCCCCCTGAAGTCCTTTTATTGTTGAGGATAGCTTTAGCTATCCTGGGTTTTTTGTTATTCCAGATGAATTTGCAAATTGTTCTGTCTAACTCTTTGAAGAATTGGATTGGTATTTTGATGGGGATTGCATTGAATCTGTAGATCGCTTTTGGTAAAATGGCCATTTTTACTATATTAATCCTGCCAATCCATGAGCATGGGAGATCTTTCCATCTTCTGAGGTCTTCTTCAATTTCCTTCTTCAGTGTCTTGAAGTTCTTATTGTACAGATCTTTTACTTGCTTTGTTAAAGTCACACCGAGGTACTTTATATTATTTGGGTCTATTATGAAGGGTGTCGTTTCCCTAATTTCTTTCTCGGCTTGTTTCTCTTTTGCATAGAGGAAGGCAACTGATTTATTTGAGTTAATTTTATACCCAGCCACTTTGCTGAAGTTGTTTATCAGCTTTAGTAGTTCTCTGGTGGAACTTTTGGGATCACTTAAATATACTATCATATCATCTGCAAATAGTGATATTTTGACTTCTTCTTTTCCGATCTGTATCCCCTTGACCTCCTTTTGTTGTCTGATTGCTCTGGCTAGAACTTCAAGAACTATATTGAATAAGTAGGGAGAGAGTGGGCAGCCTTGTCTAGTCCCTGATTTTAGTGGGATTGCTTCAAGTTTCTCTCCATTTAGTTTAATGTTAGCAACTGGTTTGCTGTATATGTCTTTTACTATGTTCAGGTATGATCATGTGGTTTTGTTCTTTCAGTTTGTTTATATAATGGATCACGTTGATGGTTTTCCATATATTAAACCATCCCTGCATGCCTGGGATGAAGCCTACTTGGTCATGGTGGATGATTGTTTTGATGTGCTCTTGGATTCGGTTTGCCAGAATTTTGTTGAGTATTTTTGCATCGATATTCATAAGGGAAATTGGTCTGAAGTTCTCTTTCTTTGTTGTGTCTTTGTGTGGTTTAGGTATAGGAGTAATTGTGGCTTCGTAGAAGGTATTCGGTAGTGATCCATCTGTTTCAATTTTGTGGAATAGTTTGGATAATATTGGTATGAGGTCTTTTATGAAGGTTTGATAGAATTCTGCACTAAACCCATCTGGACCTGGGCTCTTTTTGGTTGGGAGACCTTTAATGACTGCTTCTATTTCCTTAGGAGTTATGGGGTTGTTTAACTGGTTTATCTGTTCCTGATTTAACTTCGGTACCTGGTATCTGTCTAGGAAATTGTCCATTTCCTGAAGATTTTCAAGTTTTGTTGAACATAGGCTTTTATAGTAAGATCTGATGATTTTTTGAATTTCCTCTGAATCTGTTGTTGTGTCTCCCTTTTCATTTCTGATTTTGTTAATTTGGACGCACTCTCTGTGTCCTCTCGTTAGTCTGGCTAAGGGTTTATCTATCTTGTTGATTTTCTCAAAGAACCAACTTTTGGTTCTGTTGATTCTTTCTATGGTCTTTTTTGTTTCTACTTGGTTGATTTCAGCTCTGAGTTTGATTATTTCCTGCCTTCTACTCCTCCTGGGTGTATTTGCTTCTTTTTGTTCTAGAGCTTTTAGGTGTGCTGTCAAGCTGCTGACATATGCTCTTTCCTGTTTCTTTCTGCAGGCACTCAGCGCTATGAGTTTTCCTCTTAGCACAGCTTTCATTGTGTCCCATAAGTTTGGGTATGTTGTACCTTCATTTTCATTAAATTCTAAAAAGTTTTTAATTTCTTTCTTTATTTCTTCCTTGACCAGGTTATCATTGAGTAGAGCATTGTTCAATTTCCAAGTATATGTGGGCATTCTTCCTTGATTGTTATTGAAGACCAGTTTTAGGCCGTGGTGGTCCGATAGCACGCATGGGATTATTTCTATCTTTCTGTACCTGTTGAGGCCCGTTTTTTGACCAATTATATGGTCAGTTTTGGAGAAAGTACCATGAGGAGCTGAGAAGAAGGTATATCCTTTTGCTTTAGGATAGAATGTTCTATAAATATCCGTTAAGTCCATTTGGCTCATGACTTCTCTTAGTCTGTCTACATCTCTGTTTAATTTCTGTTTCCATGATCTGTCCATTGATGAGAGTGGGGTGTTGAAATCTCCCACTATTATTGTGTGAGGTGCAATGTGTGTTTTGAGCTTTAGTAAGGTTTCTTTTACATATGTAGGTGCCCTTGTATTTGGGGCATAGATATTTAGGATTGAGAGTTCATCTTGGTGGATTTTTCCTTTGATGAATATGAAGTATCCTTCCTTATCTTTTTTGATGACTTTTAGTTGAAAATTGATTTTATTTGATATTAGAATGGCTACTCCAGCTTGCTTCTTCTGACCATTTGCTTGGAAAATTGTTTTCCAGCCTTTCACTCTGAGGTAATATCTGTCTTTGTCTCTGAGGTGTGTTTCCTGTAGGCAGCAGAATGTAGGGTCCTCGTTGCGTATCCAGTTTGTTAATCTATGTCTTTTTATTGGGGAGTTGAGGCCATTGATGTTGAGAGATATTAAGGAATAGTGATTATTGCTTCCTGTTATATTCATATTTGGATGTGAGGTTATGTTTGTGTGCTTTCATTCTCTTTGTTTTGTTTCCAAGACGATTAGTTTCATGCTTCTTCTAGGGTATAGCTTGCCTCCTTATGTTGGGCTTTATCATTTATTATCCTTTGTAGTGCTGGATTTGTAGAAAGATATTGTGTAAATTTGGTTTTGTCATGGAATATCTTGGTTTCTCCATCTATGTTAATTGAGAGTTTTGCAGGATACAGTAACCTGGGCTGGCATTTGTGTTCTCTTAGGGTCTGTATGACATCAGTCCAGGATCTTCTGGCCTTCATAGTTTCTGGCGAGAAGTCTGGTGTGATTCTGATAGGTCTGCCTTTATATGTTACTTGACCTTTTTCCCTTACTGCTTTTAATATTCTTTCTTTATTTTGTGCGTTTGGTGTTTTGACTATTATGTGACGGGAGGTGTTTCTTTTCTGGTCCAATCTATTTGGAGTTCTGTAGGCTTCTTGTATGCCTATGGGTATCTCTTTTTTTTAGGTTAGGGAAGTTTTCTTCTATGATTTTGTTGAAGATATTTACTGGTCCTTTGAGCTGGGAGTCTTCACTCTCTTCTATACCTATTATCCTTAGGTTTGATCTTCTCATTGAGTCCTGGATTTCCTGTATGTTTTGGACCAGTAGCTTTTTCTGCTTTACATTATCTTTGACAGTTGAGTCAATGATTTCTATGGAATCTTCTGCTCCTGAGATTCTCTCTTCCATCTCTTGTATTCTGTTGGTGAGGCTTGTATCTACAGCTCCTTGTCTCTTCTTTTGGTTTTCTATATCCAGGGTTGTTTCCATGTGTTCTTTCTTGATAGCTTCTATTTCCATTTTTAGTTCCTTCAACTGTTTGATTGTGTTTTCCTGGAATTCTTTCAGGGATTTTTGCGATTCTTTCAGGGATTTTTGCGATTCCTCTCTGTAGGCTTCTACTTGTTCTCTAATGGAGTTCTTTATGTCTTTCTTGAAGTCCTCCAGCATCATGATCAAATATGATTTTGAAACTAGATCTTGCTTTTCTGGTGTGTTTGGATATTCCATGTTTGTTTTGGTGAGAGAATTGGGCTCCGATGATGCCATGTAGTCTTGGTTTCTGTTGCTTGGGTTCCTGTGCTTGCCTCTCGCCATCAGATTATCTCTAGTGTTACTTTGTTCTGCTATTTCTGACAGTGGCTAGACTGTCCTATAAGCCTGTGTGTCAGGAGTGCTGTAGACCTGTTTTCCTCTCTTTCAGTCAGTTATGGGGACAGAGTGTTCTGCTTTCGGGCGTGTAGTTTTTCCTCTCTACAGGTCTTCAGCTGTTCCTGTGGGCCTGTGTCTTGAGTTCACCAGGCAGCTTTCTTGCAGCAGAAAGGTTGGTCTTACCTGTGGTCCCGAGGCTCAAGTTCGCTCGTGGGGTGCTACCCACGGGCTCTCTGCAGTGGCAGCAACCAGGAAGATATGCGCCGCCCCTTCCGGGAGCTTCAGTGCACCAGGGTTCCAGATGGCCTTTGGTGTTTTCCTCTGGCGTCCGAGATGTGTATGTAGAGTGCAGTCTCTTCTGGTTTCCCAGGCGTGTCTGCCTCTCTGAGGGTTTAGCTCTCCCTCCCACGGGATTTGGGTGCAGAGAACTGTTTATCCGGTCTGTTTCCTTCAGGTTCCGGCGGTGTCTCAGGCAGGGGTCCTGCCGCTCCTGGGCCCTCCCCCACGGGAGCCCAGAGGCCTTATACAGTTTCCTCTTGGGCCAGGGATGTGGGCAGGGGTGGGCAGTGTTGGTGGTCTCTTCCGCTCTGCAGCCTTAGGAGTGCCCACCTGACTAGGTGGTGAGGTCTCTTTCCCACAGGGTCTGGGAGCAGAGAGCTGCTGCGGGCCGGGATCCGCGGGTGTGGGACTTCCGGTAAACACAGGACGTGCCCGGTCCTAGAGGAATTCTGCCTCTGTGTCCCGATTTCACCAGGCAGCTTTCTTGCAGCAGACAAGTTGGTCTTACCTGTGGTCCCGAGGCTCAAGTTTGCTCACGGGGTGCTGCCCACCCAGACTCTTGTAACTTTTGTAGTTCTCCATTAAAAGGCTTGTGCCTGAGAAGTAGATCCAGCACATGTGCCAACTACCCTCCAAGCCCTCTCTGGGGAAAAGAGCATTGAATCTCTTTTGAGATTATTTTATACTAACTTTAATAACTACATGCGATGCAAGAGATATCAAATCTGTTTGAATTATACTGAACATTAGGAAAAGGTGATTTGACAGGACACTGTCGAAAGAAGTAACTTAATATGTGCATAAAGCCATTTTCTTATATTACCTCAACAAACTGAGACCATTCAATCAAACCAATTACCTAAAATGTTTAATAGTTTAGTTTATGGAGATTTTAAATTCAGAGGTGAAATACAACCATAGCATAAAAGGGGGTAAATTGTGTCATCTTTTTGAGTACTGTCCCCAAGGATGCTCTCTTTGTCTGTAACAAGGAGCTCTTGGTGGCCTAGGGTCTCAGAGCATTGGGTCTGAATCAGAGAACCCAGGATATGGCTCAGCATGACAAAGCTATAGAAAGTCCCATTCCCTCCCTCTCCTTAGTTTCCTCATCCAGCAGATACCCACTTTGGTTCTGAATCCTAAGCTATTCTAGATTTTCCCATTGCTTGCTCATATTGACTCAGAACCTGACCCTTCATAGAAGCCAGAGCACTTGGTACATGTCAAATATAGGTTAAAAACATCCATAAAAACCCATATAAAACCCCAACTATATGAACAGAACTTTTGGCTCTGGGTTTGTGCATTGTTCTGGCTGTCCATCTCTTTCATATTCCAAAGGGTAATTACTAAATGGATGCTGGTGATGTATTTGGACCCCTTGGATGGGTCACCTGGGATCTCAGAAGGCTGTCTCTCCATCAGTGAATAGATCTTGGTCACTGTCATCTGGCTTCTTCACTGTAGCTATTTTAACATCCCAGTAGTAAAGACAGAGAAGTACACAAAAGAACCTGCAATGGCAGACAGCTCTGGTTGCTCCTCTTCCTTGCCCTAAACTATTTTTGAAAGTTAATCAAGAAGAGACTATCAGTAGGCTTAGCAAGTTGGCTATAACACTAATTGACCAGGAGCCCAATGGCAGCAAGGGTTGTTCAAGAAAAGAAACAGACTTGATTTCCTCTATTGGCTTGGAGAAACCAAAAGAAACCATGAGAAAGGATTAAAACTTAAAGCCAATGGTCACCAGCTCAAAGATGGCGTGCAGAACGTGGAGGCCAGGTTACAGAGAAAAATTCATAAATCCTTTCAACATGCCTAATCTACATTAAAAGTTGGGGACTGATCCAAGGACAAAGACACTATTAGTGACCCCATCTACCAGGGACTGCCAACAGTGATAAGACATGCTATGCAATCTGGGTACAATGCCATAAGATCTCTGATCATGGCCAAACTCAATGTCCTCCTTGGGCAATATGGATAAAGAGAATGAGACTGCCAGCTGGCTTTCTTCCACCTCCTCCCAGAAAGGATGTCAAGCAGAACCAATAGAAGATCTTCAAGTGAATAAGAAAGAGTTTCAGAATGATGCCTATACAACCTTGAAGCATCATGGCAGGGCCAAGAAGCTAGGCTCACCAACATGACTTATGTAACCAGTTAGGCAGTGTATAGTTTACAAAGGCTGACCACAACAAATGCCTGGAGCTTGTGAGAACATTGCAGTGAGCAGAGAGGATCAAGAAGACTACAAGCCTATTTCCAAAGGTGTCCAAATTGGCACTTCCTATTTCAAAGAAAGAAAATAAAAAATACTATAATTTCCACAAGTCTCTGACTAGAACTGAAACACAGATAAGCCAATAAAAGGCCAACAGGCAGGGGAAATCCAGAATGAACAAGAGTAGCTGACCTACACCAACTCTGACCATAATAAAAGCAATGAATGCTTCCAGGAAGGGGACTACCCCTAGACTGTGAAGGACTATACAAAAACATTAAACAGTGCTTGAGAGATCCCAACTGCACAGAAATGAGTGCCTGCTACACCAAGCTCCTAGAGTTGCAACTGGTATTCCAGGATTGTGAGGAATGTAGTCAACTGGAGCTGACCTTCATTGAGGGTCATATAGGGGATCTCTGCTCTGAGAATGTGAAAGGCTATACCAAACCTAAGGTTGTACACCAAGGGTGTGCTTGAGGTACAATTGATAGCATGGTTCAGAGGCTGTAAATCAAAATCCCATGGCCAACTCCGAGGTGAGGCTTTTTCTTGCAGTAGATGGAAACAAACACAGAGACCCATAACTGGACAATGCACAGTGAGAGACTTGGAGCACTCAGTCCTAAATGAGATGTTTCCATCAAAACCTTCTCCTCATGTTGTTGTAAAAATATAAAAAATTTAAAAAAAGGTATGGTTGTCTTTTACCCTGCTAGGTCCGGCGCCACGGTGCCCCAAGATATCTGCTGGATATCTTGCCAGAAACACACATCCTAACTCCTTCTCGGCCCAGACTAGCCACTGAACACTCCATTACACTTAAATTTACACATGAAAGAACACTCAACACAATAAGCTTTGACCCAATTGGTAAGATATAATGGCCCACCTAAACATACAAAGCCTAGTACCATCCATCCCTTAAGAATATTAATAACAACCCGTAAATACACAGAGCGGAATCTTAACGTCACCTGCCATGGCTTCTCGCCCTCTCCCTCCTGTCTCTTCTCCTTTCTGTTTCAGTCTCCTTCTCTTCCTTCAAACTTCTCTCCCACCCATCCTTCCTTCTCCTCCAATGACAGGATTCCTTCTATCCTGTACCTGCCCCTCACCTGTATTTTACAAATTCAGTGGGGAGAAGGTTCTGGTGAAGTCACCTGATTCCTGCGTATGTGACTAGGCAGCTGTCCTTGGGATAGAGGAATTAGCATCAAATAACTCCAGGGCAAACCACAACACCCTCAGGACTCAGACCTATGCAGAAGAAGAAGAGAAAAGATCGTAAGATCCGGGGGTGATGGATGACTCCAAGGAAGCAGTGTCTTCCAGACACAACAGAACTGATAAACATGAACTGACAGTGCTGGTGGCAGCATGTGCAGAACCTGCGTAGGCACAAGTCTAACAGAGTCCCAGCACTGAGACGTGGAAGTGGACATGGGCTTCCACCCCGAGACAAGAAGCTACTGGCAACTGACAACTGCTGGCAAAGGAAAGAACAGTTTTTTCTAATGGAGGTCCCTTGGGCATATTAATAGTATGTTAGGGCAAGCCGAATGCTCAGGAGCACTTGTCCAACACAGAATTAACTCAGTAGTGATTGTGTGGACTTTTTCAGTCTCATTTGTGTGTTCCCATACAAATGCCACTATGCTAGTGCATATCTGACTGTCTGAAAAGAATGCCTCTGCTTCTACCATTTGGATCCTGGGGACCAAACTCAGGTTGTCCAGCTTGGTGGGAAATACCTCTCCCAGTCAAGCCATCTTGCCAACACCCATTCCTATTTTAATCTCTTTCTCCCTCTTCATCTTGTCCTTTCTTCTCAGTCAATTCTTTTAAAATAAGCCTGTCACTCACTTTAAATAACTCTGCTACCCTCACTGAGATTGTTGTCTTATCCACTGCTCTACCAGTTGGACCTATGTCACTTATTTCTTCTGATTTGCTGTGATTTATTAGTCCATGTGACTTATAAATTAGTATTGATTGGCAAGTGTTTCCTTACCTGGGATATTTGTATTTACTAAGCTGTGAAAGGCTCATTTTGGGCCAGTTTGTTTTGGCTTTTGTGCCTTAGGTGTTTCACTGTATTGGATCCTAGTGGCTAAAGTCAATTTCTTATACTCTTGTTTATTAGGTCTCCTTATACATTCAAGCTACTTGGAGAAACTTCTAAAAGTAATAGGATAATCTGTCCTTACCCTAGAACAACCCCATTGGAATTTCTGAGGTAGCCTACAACGATCAGTATTTTAAAACTTGTAAATTACTCTAACATGCAGCCAAAGTGTAAGACTGACTTAGATAAACATCACCTTAGTAACATTCCATAGTTATTGTCTATACTTTGAAGCTCAAATCAGTACACATTGGCACATACCTGTAATCCTAACTGTTTGGGTAGGCTGAAGAAAGAAGATTACAAAATCAAGGCCCACCTGAGATACAAAGTGAGTACAAGGACAGTCTGGGCAATTTTGGAGAGATTCTGCCTCATAACTTTAAAAGGGATGAGTATATATGAATAAATTTCTTATGTACTATTCCAGAGGCCCTGGGTTCAGTACCTAGTACCCCAGAGTACTGAGGGGAAGACTTCTGACCTTCCTTGGAATTATTAAGGAGCTATGAGACAAAGTTAAAAGAGCTTTGTGTATATATGCCATAACCCTTAACATGAGTGTTTTAAGACTTCACAATCCAGACCACTTGAAATTACATGTTGTGGTTGACACTCATAGGATCTCCACATGCAAGTCAAGCACAGCATCACTTTCTCCTGTGAAAGGAGAAGTAATGGAGGGTGCTGACAACCAAGATGCAAGAGAGCAAGGTAGACCAGTGAGACAGAATATATATCGGGGTTACAGACAACGATTCCACAGGGGCCAGCTTTGCCGAAGACAACCTAGAGAGGATGGCAATGAAGAGGACAGCGAAAATCAAGGAGATGAGACCACCGTCAGCAGCCACCTCAACATTGGTATCGCTGCAACTTCAGTTACTGATGCAGATGCCCAGGGAACCTTAAACCACAAGATGGAAAAGAGACAAAAGCAGCTGATCCACTAGCTAAGAAGTCATCAGATCCTGAGGCTGAGTGGGGCGGGGCTGAAAAAATGCCAGCTTACCATCTCTACCATCATCCGGTTTGGTCATACATCAAGAAGAAATGAATATAAAATTCCAGCAACAAGAAATGAACAAAGATTGGAGCTGAAGACCTTAAGACCTCTTTGCCTGTTGACCAGATACACTAGAACTATCTGCATTATCTATGCAACATGGGATTTTTATTATTTTTACCTAAAGATGTCTCTTTTTGGTAATGACAAATGAGTTTTTTTCCTTCCATTTTTATTAAATTGGGTATTTCTTATTTACATTTCAAATGTTATTACCTTTCCCAGTTTCTAGGTCAACATCCCCCTAACCCCTCCCCCACCCCTTCTATATGGGTGTTCCCCTTCCCACCCTCCCCCCAACAATCCTGTTCACTGGGGGTTCAGTCTTGGGAGAATCAAGGGCTTCCCCTTCCACTGGTGCTCTTACTAGGATAGTCATTGCTACCTATGCAGTTGGAGCCCAGGGTCAGTCCATGTATAGTCTTTAGGTAGTGGCTTAGTCTCTGGAAGCTCTGGTTGCTTGACATTGTTGTTCATATGGGGTCTCAAGCCCCTTCAAGCTCTCTCAGTCCTTTTTCTGATTCCTTCAATGGGGGTCCTGTTCTCAGTTCAGTGTTTTGCTGCTGGCATTCGCCTCTGTATTTGCTGTATTCTGGCTGTGTCTCTCAGGAGAGACATCCGGTTCCTGTCAGCCTGCACTTCTTTGCTTCATCCATCTTATCTAGTTTGGTGACTGTATATGTATGGGCCACATGTGGGGCAGGCTCTGAATGTGTACCCCATTTTTAATAGGGTTATTTGGCTATCTGGAGTCTAACTTTATGAGTTCTTTGTATGCTTCGGACATTAGCCTTCTATCGGATGTAGGATTGGTAAAGATCTTTTCCCAATTTGTTGGTTGCCATTTTGTCAAAAATATAGAACGTTTCACGAATTTGCGTGTCATCCTTGCGCAGGGGCCATGCTAATCTTCTCTGTATCGTTCCAATTTTAGTATATGTGCTGCCGAAGTGAGCACTCAAGTTGAGATTTTTAAAGAACTTACTTTTTAATTTGTAATAAAGTTTACAACTTGATTTTTTAAAAATGTCAACCAACTGCAAGCACCTGTTAATAAACGTCTTTGATGACGACGTTGACGATGACGATGACGACGACGATGATGATGATGATGATAAATCACATGCTATTCTAAGTGCTATCAGTAAGCTAGGGGACCATTTCACACTCCCGCCCCTGGATAATTTGATTTCTTTTTTATCCTTGAAAAAGAAAGATTGTCAACCTGTAGAATTTTTGCTGCTGTAAGGGTGATCAGTGGGGCTTTGTTTTATTTGGGGTTCCAGTGATGGCCCTGCAGGACTTAATAGTGTTCTGTCTGATTTCTCTCTTCTCATAGTTCCCACTGAATCCTTCAATTGACACTCTTCCTTACTGTGTGTGCTACATGTTGATGCCCCTGAGCCTTGGTGACTAAGTGTTCTTTTGGCAGTGGCCAGCTTTGCTCCTATACTCCAGAGTGCTTGTGCTCCTTGCTCTCATTCTCAGAGCTCCTACCAGATTGTCCGGCTTAGAAGACTTTTTAGAAGTTGGGGCCATCAATCTCAAGTAACCACCGTGGATGAGCATGGGTTCTTTGAACATGAGGAGTCTAGACAAGCCACTGAATACCTTTCTCCAGGTAAAGGGAAAGCTGGACCCCTCTCTCCAGGGACGGCCTTCTTGCAGTCCCTGGATGGGTAGGTGCTCAGGACGCCTCCTGCAGCTAAAAAACAGAAAGTAACTGGGGACTTTTCCAGGGACTTGGAACCAAACTCTTGAAATACGTATTGAAATGAACTCATAGGTGTTTACTATTTTGCTACAACACTAAAAGTTCACTGATCCATTATGAAAGGCCAGGATTTTCACATTTTTCCCTTTACAGTGTCCCTAAGACTTATGCCTCTTTGTTCACCATTTCTACCTTGGCATGGTTAATTTAAAATTTCCAAAACAGCCATGTTATTTACCCTTCTATCAAAGGACAAAATTCTTTTCATGTTTGTTCCCTTCATTTCTTAATTCTTGGTTTTCTCAAAAGATGTTAGTCTTATTTTCTTCTGCTCAGTTTGTTTTTAGACAGGCTTCTGTTTAACGTGTTTCTAGAACCCCTCTGAAAGCCACCCACAGTGATAAACATCAGTGTTAGCTTAGAAGTTGGGACTGGAAGGAGTACGATCATTCATATTGTCTTTATAAAACTCTGTTGTCTTTACTTTCTTAAAATAAGAACATATTAACTAACTTCATATGATTTAAAATATTAAATAATAAATATGATCACAAAGAAACTAAAAATGTAAAGATTTATTCAAACTCTTACTATGTAATTCCTTATAAATATAAATATGCACATAAAGAACACAAAATAATGTTTGTAAAAAACATAAGATACTTCCTAGAACATTGTAAATCCATCATTTAGTAAATAAAAAGTCTATCATATGTGCTTCAAGAAAATATGAGCAAGGGGGCTGGAGAGACGGCTCAGTGGTTAAGAGTACTGGCTGCTCTTCCAGAGGTCCTGAGTTCAATTTCCAACAACCACATGGCAACTGAAACTGTCTGCAATTCCATTTCCAGAGTATCTGACACCCTCAAACACCAATGCAATAAAAATAAAAATAAATTGAAAAAGAAAATATGAACATTAGAAAATTGTGTAAAAAGATGTGCAAAAGAAAATTTTCTGTGCCTCCTGTCTGGTGTCTTTTTTATTCTCATGCAAGAAACTGTAGTGAGAGTCAAGGCACATGCTGAGTTTAATTCATTCCATAGTGCTAACTGACTCAGACATAATTTAAAGCCAGCAGGCTTGTCCAGAGTTTCAGCTCTTAGTAGAAGTTGTCTGTCTTTGATTGATTGCATAGGGCTAGGGGTTCTGAACACTTCTTGTGACTGACTCAGGGCTGAATATTGATAGGCAGATGGTATGTTGCATTCCTGTGATTTTTTTTGATTGCAATGAATGCCTTGGGCATGAGTAGCTCTTGGATCTTGAACTCTTTAGTTGCTTCTGAACCCAATATCTGTTCCTATGATCCCAACACATCTGGGTATTTCCTCAGACTTCAAATCTCAAAATGAATAGGCTTTGAACTGTGTCTGAGACTTGGGTCACCTAAGAAATTGGAGGTAGGCACTAATCTAAGATTACAAAGAATGGGAGGAGACAGGGCAAAGGAGGAATCCCAAAGATCCAGGATGGTTCCAGATGGCAGTCAGAATCCCACTCAGACTCTTATCCAGTAGGGAGGCCAGGAGAGGTCTGGTCTCACCTCAGTTCCAGGGGTTCATTGAACCCTGAACAGGTGCACTGATGTCAATAAGGTTTTCCAAACTAAAGTTTTCTTTGAAGACAATAATAAAGTTGGAGAGGGTTATATAGCAATATATATTTATAAATGTACTATTCTCTCTTAGTGATTTATAACATCCTTTACTTTGGACATATATACCACAGATTTTCTTTACTAATAGCAAGGCAATTATAAAGTTCTCCTTTGCTTATGGTTGGTGGTGGTTTGAATATGCTTTGCCCATGGGAAGTACTATTAGGAGGTGTGACCTTGTTGGAGTAAGTGTGTTTTTGTATAGATGGGCTTTAATGGCTCCTAGTGCTCAAGCTCTGCCCAGTGTTGAAGAGTCATTCTTTCCTGGACATAGTTGGATCAAGATGCAGAACTCTTGGCTCTTCCAGCACCGTATCTGCCTGGATGCTGCCATGTTTTCTGCCATGATGATAATAGACTGAATTCTTGAACTGTAAGCCAGCCCCAATTAAATGTTGCCTTGGTCATGGTGTCTCTTCACAGCAATGGAAATCCTAACTAAGACATGGACCAATAGGACTAATATAATAAAAATTATCAGTCTACCAAAAGAAATCCAGATTCAATGCAATTGCCATTAAAATTCCAATACAATTCTTCACATAACTTGAAAGGACAATTTTCAGCTTCATGTGGGAACACACACACACACACACACACACACACACACACATGCACACTCACACACATGCACCCCCCCCACACACACAATTCCAGGATAGCTAAAACACTCCTATTATGTTCATAATAGCCAGAAACTGGAAACAAGCTAGATGCTTGTCAATAGATAAAGAAAACGTGGTATATTTATTTACACAGTGGAGTATTACTTAGCTGTTTAAAAAATGTAACCATGAATGTGATGGGTAAATAGGTAGAACTAGAAAAAATCACCCCAATTGAGGTAAAGTCAGACCCAGAAAGATGAAAATGGCATGTGTGCACTTACATGTGGATGTTAAGTCAATGATAGGCAAGCTACAATCTATATGACCATAGAGGTTAGGTATACAATAAGGGTCTATGGGCTTAGGATAGATCCCCTGGGAAGGGGAAATAGAATAGATAGTTATGATGGGGGTTGGTGGAACAGGAAGATCAAACAGGGAGGGATAGGGAAGGGGGCAAGAAAGGGACCATGGAGAGGAACAGTTAAAATTAATTTTAAATGGTTATAGGAAACCTAATACAGTAGAAGCTTCCTAAAGTATATACATATGTGAAGGCAATCTAAATGAAATTGACAAATAGTGAGGGAAACAGTTCCAACTGGACATTTCTCATTACAAATGAAGGTTCCAGTACCAAGTACCAGAATTCAATTATCAGGTTTATATCTAATTGAGTTCTTGGCCAAAGGGTTCTCACGAGAGCCCCGAACAACCCAAGCTGTTGTTGAGGCCATTGGTAGCTCTCCACAAATCCATGGTAAGTCCCTATTGCTGAAAACAATACCTATATAACTCATTGAACATAGAGATGTAGAACTGTACCTACCTGGAGCCTTCACCCATATGGACTAGTGTTCATGGTACTTAAAGATGCTCTTCATGCTACCAAAGGAGAAAGGTAAAACCAACCCCATTGCAAGAGTGACTGGCTGCAAGATGCACTGGTGCAATAGTGCTACAAAGCTTATGGAAGTAACCAACCAACACCTGATTTGAGTTGTTTTATTCCATGAGATGCAACCCATAACCAATGGGGCTTAAGTGGCCAAGAACCTGAGACTAGATAGGGCAGACACCTAGGAGAAAACCAACTGCTACTGTTCTGCTAAAGCAGTGGCTCTCAACTTTCCCAATGCTATGACTCTTTAATTCAGTTCTTCATGTTGTGGTGACCCCCCAGCCAAAAAAGTATTTTCATCGATACTTCGTAAGTGTAACTGCTATGAATCATAATGTGAGTATTTTTGGAGATAGAAGTTTGTCAAAGGGTCATGACCCACAGGTTGAGAACCACTGTGCTAAAGGAATATAACAATAAAATGATTTCTAATGACATTCTTTTATACTCATGGATCAGTGTCTTCATCAGAGAGGCTTCCTCTTGTAGCAGATGGGAGCAAATATAGAGACCTACAGGTCTCTACAGAAAGAGAGAGACCTTGTAACATTCAACCCTAAAGGTATATCTTCATCAAATCTCTCCCCACAGGACTCAGTGAACCCCGCAGAAGAGAAGGCGGAAAGATGTAGGAGCTAGAGTGAATGGAGGACACCAAGAAATCGAGGCTTTCTGGACACAAGAGGGTTGGTGCACATATTAACTCACAGAGACCGTGGCACCATGCACAGGGCCTGCACAGGTCTGCATCAGATGGAGTGACAGCACTGAGATGGGAAGTAGAGACATGCCCCATCCCTAACCCAGAAGCTTGTCCAATTGATATCCATCTGCAAATGAAAGATTAGACAAATGACTATTAAGGGCAGGCCCCATGCTCAGAAGTAGATGGCTAACACAAAGCAAACTCAATGGCATCTCTGGGGGTTCTTTGTCTAATAATGTTGTTAGGGGTGCCCACCTCTGCCTCCCTCACCCCCAACACGAGTACTTTGCACACAACACCACACACACACACACACACACACACACACACACACACACACACACACAGAGGATTCTGGTTTTATGTTTTTATGTGATCCCTGTGTGTGTGTGAACGTGTTCATTTCTATGTCTATATTCATTTCTTGTGCTTTTCTTTCTTTTCTTTTCTTTTCTTTTTTTCTCTTTTTTCAGAGCTGGGGACCGAACCCAGGGCCTTGTGCTTGCTAGGCAAGCGCTCTACCACTGAGCTAAACCCCCAACCCCTCTTGTGCTTTTTCTTTGTCTCTTTTTCTGGATTTGTTTTTGTTTTTTTTTTTTTTATTATTTATTATTCTTCCTTAGATGCCTGCTTGTTTTCTAAAAAGAGATGAAAATGGTGTGGCTCTGTATGGGAGGTGGGGAACTGGGAGGAGTCAGGGGAAGAGAAACTGTAATCTGAATGTATTGTATGTAAAAAAAACTATTTTCATTAAAAAAATCATCCATCTTGTGTTGGGTGTGGTAGCACCAGTCCTAAAAGTGACATCTTTTTATTAGAAAAGATAAGTTTTGAATCATAAACAGAAGAAGCCATTATTAAGTGCTTACTTCAGTGCTTCTGCTCAGTTAAAGAACCTGATCTCACTGGAATGGGCAACTACCCAGAGATTTGCAAAAGAAGCACAAGGACTTCTATTGTATTGTAGTCACTTATTCAAAGATTTTAATTCACCACTACATGTTCATGGCTTAATCATGCTCTGAGCATCAGAACTCCTTACCACACTGGTCTTGCTGAGGTCTGCCCCACACCCCATCCTGTCTGGTGCCTAAGCACGTGAATCACCACCGTGCTGTATCACCAGTCTTCTTTTCACTTTCTGTTTTGAGGCAGGATCTAACTAGTTGCGCAGGATGTCTCTTGAACTTGTGACCTTCCTGTATTAACTTCTCAAACTACCTGGATTTTCAAGACTGACCCAGCAGGCCTGATAAAATTTCTTCTAGTGAAAATATCATCCTGGACTTACTTTCATGAAGGAATTAAACATGGGTGGATTCATGACTGAGTAGGGAGGGACAGGTCAAGACCATTCCCAGTAAATCTATTCCAAGTTGAAGAGCCAAATTCAGTCCCCAGGGATCATACACTCATGTTTTTCCTTCCAGCTATTCTTACTGTGGCGGGAAGTCCAAGGGAACCTCCTGTTCTGAGGCAGATCATTAGGGTAAGAACCAGTTTGAAAGCTTAAAGATAAAGTATCAGAAGCTCCCTTGACCTGTGTTACCTCTCTCGATCCTTAAGTCTTTTCTAGACCTTTGAATTGGTGTTAGCTTTTTCACAGAGAATTAATTATATGCATTTTTACTTTGTAAGGTGCACAGACATTTCAGTTTTACTCTTGTCTCCTTTTAGTGCTCCAAAGACATTTCCTGGCCAAAATATTGATTGTGAAATTCAGAAATAGCCCAGGTACTTTTCTTTCTGGCCAAGACAGGCATTCAAGTTTGAAGAACCATTTACCTCTGTGGTTTTTTGTTTTTGTTTTTCTGAGACAGTCTCCCTGTGTAGCTCTGTGGACCTCACCATGTACACGTGTTTCAAACTCAAAGAAATCCACAGGCTTCTGTCCCCTGAGTGCTGGGTTAAAGTTGTACACCACCATGCATGGCTCATTTATCTTAAAGGCATGGCTCCCTGATAGTACTACAGATATTCAGCAACTATTTATGAAATAAATTAAAAAGAAAGAATCATTTTTATTCTGTTCCACCTCATATCATTTACTAAATACATTGTACATGCAGGAAGAATGGGCATGAGACAGCTATAGCTAATCTCAGCCCTATGCATGATATGTTGGCCAAACAAGTAAGCCTTAATCTCTTCCCTAGCTGTGAGCAGGACTTCGAGGTGAATTTTTGTTACTGTAATATAGTACTGTTATGCAGTGTATCCGTATTGCAGTAGCTATGTATATCAAAAGCATTACAGATGTTTTGGACCAGAGAATTACTTGTTTGGTGGGCTCTCCTATCCTCTGAAGGATATTTAGTAGCATTCTGGCCCTTATCAGTCACATATCAATAAGACTGTTCCCCACACCCAACTTTGATAAAGAAAAGATGTTTTTAGATACATTCTCTAGAGTAGAATGGGAATATTAGTTAGTTATAAACCACTTTTTTTTTTACATAAAACAGTGAGAGGATTGGGATTTAAATCAGTAATAAAATCTTGCCTACCATGAGGAAGGCCCCAGGTTCAGCCCCCTGCTGTGGAAAATAAAAAAAAAACAAATAAAACATGGTTTTATTTAAACAATATTAAAATTGAAAAAAAATAACAACACATGTTGTGATATGTATGTGTGTGTGTGTGTGTGTGTGTGTGTGTGTGTGTGTGTGTGTGTGTTTTCTATTGACATTCTAGTACAAGAAACATACACCAGCCTTTCCCCTGAGAAGTAAGGCTTTTGTTTATGAGAATAATAGTTACTATTTTGGAGCAGAGATTTCTAGTTTATTAAAGTTTCCAAACATAATATTTGATTTCTTTTGAAACAGAATAATAGAAAAACAAAAGACTTAAATGACCACAGTTCTCATCTTAATGAACTCTAATGTTTACAATTAATGAATGTTGAGGTGGCTCATGGGTGAGGGCATTCACTACCAAAGCTGATGACTTTAGTTTGATCTCTTGATCCTATATGGTGGAAGGAGACCAGACTCTTGAAGTTGTCCTCTTCATGTGCACCATGGCATAGTCAAGCACAAAACCCTTCCCCGCAAAAGGAATAAAAGATAAAATTAATAAAATGGTGTTGACAAGAAAGACCATCAGATTAAAGCACTTGCTGCACAAGCCTGATGACCTGAGTTCAATCTCTAAAACCCACATGCAGGGGGAAGGAGAAACCAGATTCTGTAAATTGATCTGCCATTTGATCTCTTTTTTTCATGCACACACACATGAAAACACACACATACACAAAGAAAGAGAGAAGAAACCAGCAAACTAAATTACTAAATGCACATGGTAGATACACAATTGATATAGGTAGGCAAGAATGGCCAACAGGTCTTGCTCTGGTTGTAATCACCAGTTTTCCCAAAGCCAGTTTCAAGCATATCAAAAAGGAAGCCCTTTGCTTTCCCTAAGACCTCTGCTTTTTTCCAGAGTATAACTATATATTATAGTTATACACATATATATATATGTATATATATATATGTTATAGGCTGTATAACTTGGAAATTTAGCTGGTTTTAGTTTGAGTATGATAGTTTGAGCTCAAGAACAAGACAGCTGAGACCAGTTCTTTGGCAGTGAGCTCTGTCCCCATCTTTGTCAAGGCTGACCTGTTGTGTCTGTGCCAGGGACTCATTTCAGGCCTTTTCCCCGGGCACACAGGCAGCCACTCTCAGCTTGCATGGCATGTTGTTCTGGGGGAACAATTCAGCCTTTGTCACCATGCTGAGGTCCTCTAGGCAGGCCTCTGGGAATGGATACAGGTTTCTAGTGACCCCAGCACCCATCTGTACTGCTTGAAAGGTGTTGGTGGGCTCCATTTTTCTTTAATGAGCTGCCTACTCACAGGAGTCCTGAATTTATTTGATGTTCCAAAGCACTTGAGGCTCCTGATCTAAAAGTGTAGATGTAGTGAAGTTTTAGCATTCTCTTAGCATGACTTTTATCCAGTGAAAGAGTCCCTTTATGTGCTCTAGGCACTGACACCCTAAAGTTCAGAAGACACAGCTAAACAGAGCCACTTGTATGAGGACAAAGCTATTTAGTAGCACAGGGTTTTCTTTTATTATTAACTGTGAACTTTTATGACATTTTCCCACCTGTTTGTTCATTCACTTGTTCATGAAGAAACAGACATTAATTAACCAACAATGAACAGTTTTGGGGCATTGTGTGGGAATGTCTGAGGGAGCTGAAAGTCTGTGTATCAAAACATGCAGCTACTTGGCCTTTTCTGAGCCTGAAGCAACTTAGCTTCCTTATAAGTCAGAGCCTATATCCAAAAACTCAAAATAGCAAGAGTAGATGTCAGCACTGACTGAGGCATGTGTTATATACTGCCAGGGTATTGTACTCACTAATCTGAATTCTATATAAGACAAGAATGTAACTCAAAGACTAGACTTTTAAAAAGACTACTTTTCAAATTATTATGTACAGTAAGGAGCACCAAATGTATTGGGAGGAAAAGGAGGCCATATTCTAGAGAGGAAGCATGATCTGCTACAACAAGCAAGTCCAAGTCTACAGGGAATGGCTTTCTAGGGTCTCAGGGCCAAACAACTGAGGGATACAACTCCCTTTGAGTTGTATCACCATCTATTTCAGGGATTAAAAATAGGAAACATGAATTTGTATGAAATATTACATGTATTATTTTTTATCTTAGTCTGTGTATTAGTTATCTAAGAATCTATAGATAATCCAATATGTATAAAAACAGTAAATATTGAAGTAATTTTTTGTGAGTCAGGAACTAAGCAGAACAGCTAGGTAGTTCTGACTTTGGCTTTCCTGTGAGAGTAAAATCAAGGTTTGCCTGATTACAGTCACTTTGTAGGACTGAATGAGGTTGCTGGATTGGATCCCACACATGACTGTGCATTGTCAGTTCAGTACCTTGCCACCTAGTCCTCTTCATTGAAGCTGATCTAGTGTTATTAAAACATACTAGTTAATCAGTTTTGGGTTAGGGAACATTGATTTTCTAGCCTTTATGACCTAGTCTCAGAAATCATATACGGTCACTCCTGCCATATGCGATGATCAGAAGAAAATCTAGCTCTCACACATGAGGAGGTAAATACAGTTCTTCTGTTCTTTTCAGAGCACAGTATCATAGAATGTGCAGTCATCTTTCAAGTCACTCCAGCCAAGGAATGGGAAAAATCACTTCTGTTTGTATTCTAGCAGGCTGTGTCATTTTTTTTTCTTTTCTTTTCTTTTTTTTTTTTTTTTTTCGGAGCTGGGGACTGAACCCAGGGCCTTGTGCTTGCTAGGCAAGCGCTCTACCACTGAGCTAAATTCCCAACTCCCTGTTTGTATTCTAATGGCATAAATTAGCACATGGTCTAATTAAATGAAGCTTGTTACATGTGGTTTGTTTGTTAGCATAGGGAAGAGAAAAAATAAATTCTGCATAGAAATTGTGTGTTTATTAATGTGTATGGAGTTAGCTAGCTAGGAACAGGGAGAAAGAAGGGAAGGGAAAGCATGTTGGAGGTAGTGAAGTTTGAATCAGTTTAGGCAAGGAAGTAACATTTTAAGTGAGAAAACAGATAAACAGGAAAGTGGGAAACACAAGATGCCTGAAATTAAACTTTCTTTTCTCTTTGATTTGATAAAAATCTTCTGACAAAAGCAACTTAAGGTAGAAAGGGTTTCTTTTGGCTTACAGTTCTAAGTATTACATCCACAGTCAAGAAGTAGAAAGTGATGAAGACATCCTCAGTTCACTAGGTTCTTTTTTTTCCCATTAATTTGTTATTTATTCACTTTACTTCCCAATCACAGTTCCCCTCCTTCCTGATCCCCTCTCCCCACAGCCCCTCCCACATCCTTCTTCTCCTGATCTGAGAAGGGGGAGGCCCCCTTGGGTATCACTACACTGCAGCACATCAAGTCACTGCAGAACAAGCTGCATCTTCCACTGAGGCCAGACAAGGCAGCCCAGTTAGAGAATGGAATACTCAAAGACAGGCAACAACTTTAGGATAAGCCCTTAATCCAGTTGTTGGGGGAACCCACAAGAAGACTAAGCCACACATATGCTACATATATGTAGGTGGCCTAGGTCCAGCCCATGAATGCTTTTTGGTTGATGGCTCAGTCTCTGGGAGAACCCAAAGATCCAGGCCATTTGACTGTTAGTCTTCCTGCAGAGTTCCTAGCCTCTTGTGGTCCCTTAATTCTTCCACAAGACTCCCAGAGCTCTGTCAAATGTTTGGCTGAGTCTCTGCATCTGTTTCAGTCAGCTATTGGGTGGAGTCTCTGAAAATACAGAGAAAACAGTTATTGGCAGGATTAAAATAATAAAAATGGCCATCTTGCCAAAGGCAATATACAGATTAAATGTAATCCCCATCAAGATTCTAACTCAATTCTTCATAGAGTTAGGAAGAGCAATTTACAAATTCATTTGGAATAACAAAAAACTCAGGATAGCCAAAATTTTTCAACAATAAAAAGAGCTTCTGGGGGGTGGGGAAGCAACAACTCTGACCTCAAGCTGTATTACAGAACAACTGTGATAAAAACTGCATGGTAGTGATACAGAAGCAAATCAATGGAATAGAATTGAAGACCCAAAAATGAACCCACACACCTACGGTCACTTGATCTTTGACAAAGTAGCTAAAACCATCCAATGGAAAAAAGATAGCAGTTTCAACAAACAGTGGTGGTTCAACTGGCAGTCAGCATGTAGAAGAATACAGGTTGATCCATTCTTATCTCCTTGTACAGAGTTCAAGTCCAAGTGGATCTAGATCTCCACATGAAGCCAGATACACCGAAACTAATAGAAGAGAAAGTGGGGAAGAGTCTCAAATACATAGTCACAGGGGAAATTTTCCTGAACAGAACACCAGAAGTTTATACTCTAAGATAAACAATAGACAAATGGGACTTCATAAAATTGCAAATCTTCTGTAAGGCAAAGGACACTATCAATGGGATAAAACGGCAACCAACATATTGGGAAAAGATCTTTGCCAATCCTACATCCAATAGAGAGCTAATATCTAACATATACAAAGAACTCAAGAAGTTAGACTGCAGAGAATCAAATGACCCTATTTAAAAAATGGGGTACAGAGCTAAACAAAGAATTCTCAGTTGAGGAATATCAAATGGCTGAGAAGCACCTAAAGAAATGTTCAACACATTTAATCATCAGAGAAATGCAAATCAAAACAACCCTGAGTTTCCACCTTATATTAGTCAGAATGACTAAGATAAAAAACTCAGGTGACAGCAGATGCTGGCAAGGTTGTGGAGAAAGAGGAACATTCTTCCACTGTTGGTGGGATTGCAAGCTGGTACAACCACTGTGGAAATCAGTCTGGAGTTTCCTCAGAAAACTGGAAATAATACTACCCGAGGATCCAGCTATACCACTGCCGAGCATATACCAAAAGATGTTCTAACATATAACAAGGACACACGCTCCACTATGTTCATAGCAGCCTTATTTATAATAGCCAGAATCTGGAAACAACCCAAATGTCTTTCAACAGATGAATGGATACAGAAAATGTACATTTACACAATGGAGTACTTCTCAGCTATCAAAAACAATGACTTCATGAAATTTTTAGGCAAATGGATGGAACTAGAAAAAATCATCTTGAGTGAGGTAACCCAGTCACAAAAGAAGACACATGGTATGCAATTACCGATAACTGGATATTAGTCCAAAAGCTCAAAATACCCAAGATACAACTCACAGGACATATGAAGCTCAAGAAGAAGGAAGATCAAAATGTGGATGCATCAGTCCTTCTTAGAAGGGGGAACAAAATACTCATGGGAGGAAATGCGGGGACAAAGAGGAGCAGAGACTGATGAAAAGGTCATCCAAAGACTGCCCCTTCTGGGAATCCATCCCATATGCAGCCACCAAACCCAGTCACTATTGCTGATGCCAAGAAGTGCTTGTTGACAAGAGCCTGATATGGATGTCTCCTGAGAGGCTCTGTTAAAGCCTTACTGAAACAGATTAAAATGCTTGCAGCTAACCATCAAACTGAGCATGGGGACCCCAATGGAGGAGTTAGAGAAAGGACTGAAGGAGCCGAAGGGGTTTGCGACCCTATAGGAATAACAAGAATGTCAACCAACATGTCACCCCAGAGCTCCCAGAGACTAAATCATCAACCAAAGAGTATACATGGAGGGACCTATGGCTCCAGCTGCATATGTAACAGAGGATGGCACTGTCTGGCATCAATAGGAGGAGAAGCCCTTGGTTCTGTGAAGACTCGTTTCCCCAGTGTAGGGGAATGCCAGGGTGGGTGGGAAGGGGAGCATCTTCATAGAATCAGGTGGAAGGGGGATGGGAGAGGGGGGAACTGGGAAAAGGGATATTTGAAATGTAAATACATAAACTATCCAATAAAAAACCATTATTGGAGGCAGAGGGAGGGAGAGAACTGGTTGGGAGAGGAGATGGGGAGGTTAAGGGGGATTAGGATCAGTTGTAGCAGAGAGGGAGAGTGCTGGAAGAATGAATGGAAATCAGAGGCTGGTAGTTTAGGACATTTCTAGGCTATGCCAGAGACCTGGGATGGAGGAAGCTCCCAAGAATCTATGTAGGGTACTCTGGCAGGAACTCCTAGCAGTGGGGGGATATGCAACCTGAAGTGGCCACCTCCTGTAGCCAGGTAGGACCCCCAAAGGAGAGATAAGGAGAGATAATCAAGCAACCCTTGAGTCAAAATTTTGTCCTGCCTACAAGAAGTACAGGGACAGAGATGGAGCAGAGGGTATGATCAACCAATGACATTGTCCCATTCTATGGACAAGAACCAATCCCTGACACTATTAATGATGCTGCTGTGCTTGCAGACAGGAGCCTAGCACAACTATTCTCTGAGAGGCTTCGCTAGGTTCTTACTCCAGGGAATGGTGTCTCCTACAGTAAGAAGGTCTTCCTATCTCAAGTCTAATCAAGATAATCCTCCATAGGCATTCCCAGAGGCCTCTTTCTGATGCAATTATAGATATGATCAAGTTGACAATTGAGCTTAATAATCACAGTGATGAAATACAGCATTTAAAGGCATCCTGCTCCTACCAGAAATTATATATAAAAGTAGCTGTTTGGTCAGTTGTTTTGTAATTATTTCTTCATTAAGATTGTTCTCTAAGGTATATTTTACAATGATTACATTATCAACAATTTTAATTAGTAAACACTGTACTGTACTGGCTCAGTTTGGCTGTTCTCAATATCTAGTGCAATTAAGCATTGATGACAACATGATGATCTAGAATATAGTTTTAAACTGACTATACAAATGGTACTGATATTTAGAGGAATGGTTAAAAGGAAAGGGAAAATACATTGTCTTTCATTTGTGCTTTGAAATAACATTAAGTTGGTGAAGTTTTATTCAACTACTTGATATGGAGGAACTTAATCATTTACCCTCTCTGTGCATCAGCCTCTTATTAATAAAAACAGCAGCCAATATTTACTGTGAAAGAGTTCTAAGTAAGATGACATGAAAACCACCTAGGTGGGGTAAACAGCAACTGCCAAATAAGTGGCAGCTTCTTCTCTACTCAGAATGAGGCAGGAAATAGTCACCTTAGCATCTTTCTACAAGGTGTTATCCAGATAATAGCAATATTCACTGAGGAATCATGGGTATACAATCCACAGGTAGATAGCAAATCATTAAATCAGGCAGAGCTCTGTAAGGTGAGAAACAGAAAGGCATCAGGTCTGAAGCAGTGCACAGCTGGTAGTTGACAGCATGGTGTTTAACCCTATGCCTCACTGGCCATGTGGACACCTTTTGGCAGTTTATTTCTCAATCTCCACTTTCTCATCAGAATTATTTCCCTTTTCTAAGGTGTTAGGTAGCTTCGAGAAAATAGGTGAAATATTTGGGGCACTTTGTCAACTTAAACCACAGCAAATGATAGTACTGGTATTGAGAAAAGAGCTCCTGCATGATAAGTGGAAAAGTCATTTTGAGAGCTAATGAAGTATTAGAACCTCACTGGAACCAGCACAAACAGAAGTGTAGGGGTTGGAGATATAACAGACCTGAGCAGAGATTGCTGAGGGAGGGTTCAAGCAGAGAGGGCTGGGGAGACATTCTAGAAATCAGAGTCATTCAGTAAACATGGATCTTGGGGCTCAACTCTTGGGTCAGGTGGTGGTTTATGCAAACATATTTTGGGGCTCTAAAGCAAAAGGTGAATGATAGAATGAATACCATGGACTGACTCCGTGATAAAAATATAGTCATCTAGCCACCAAGCCCAGTGAGACAGATCTACTCAACAGCACGCAGGAACTTCTCATCATTCTCAATCTGTAGTCAAGGAAACAGGAGGCTAAAAACAACGTTGTGAAGAAGATTTGAAAATATCTACCAAGAAAAGAGTAGAGCCAGTTACGTATTCTGTGTGCAGGTTTCCATGGTAGCAACATAAGGCACAGGTGTAACAGTGTGTGTGTGTGTGTGTGTGTGTGTGTGTGTGTGTGTGTGTAACACATAGTTCCAATTCATGCCCTGGAATAGAGGGTGTAAGCACTATTCCGGGTTACAAGAACACAATTCTCAGGAGCTTTCTGATCTCTTGCTCTTGTGTCAAATGATTTGAGGTATAATATTTTAGAGGTCACTTGGGTAGTCAAAAGAAGAAATTATCAGCTGAAATGTGGAGGCTTGGATGCATTCAATAGACAGAAACTAGATAGGAGTGAGATGCAGGGAGGAAAACTGAGCGTGGGGTCAGGTGCTGTAAAATTCAGACTCAATCGTAATTCACTGTGGGGATTTTGGCAACTTGTGTCAGATATTAGTGTCTGAAGTTCATCACTGAAAACCTGTATTGGAAGACTGGAGGACCACTGCTCACTGGCTCACTTCCACGGTCGTGCTCAGTTTATTTGTCTCGTGCAGCCTGTACCTGCCCACAGATGACATTGACCCTCAATGGGCCGAGCCCTTCTAATCTGCAAGCAATAACAACAACGAACAACAACAACAACAACAACAACAACAACAACAACAACAACATCAAAAACCAAAACAGTGCCTCACAGACATGCCCATAGGCCAAACCCCATCCAGGTAATTCATCGATTGAGGGACCTTCTTTCCAGATGTGTCAAGATGACAACAAAATCAAAGAGGACACTTGGAAAAAAATGCAAGCATAACATCTTGCAATGCGGTAATCTTCGGAGTGTTCTGGAGTCAGGCTGTACAGCGTGCGAAAGCCAATTGATAAAATTTTTAATTCTTTCTGAGTCTGTCATAAATCTGGCAGCTATTAATAGAAATTAAGTTATATATTTATGATTAAATTATGCTAAAAGCAAATACATACATATTAATAATCCATTACTGCTTTTCAATACACTTTATTATTTTTGCTTTTGAGAGAGATTGTTAGCATTCCCTCTTAGCTCCACCCCACAGTTACCGGGCAACAGCCAGGTGTGCCTGACTCAGTATAAAAGGGGCTATTTGCCCCCTCCTCACTCTTTTACCCTCCTACTCTCTTACTATCTTACCCTCCCTGTCCCTTCTCTCCCCCTTTCCCCTCCCCCCTTTCTCTTCAAGTGTTCCTGGCTGACCTCCCCTTCCCTTCCCTCCCCTCCCCCCCTCTGCCTTTCTCTGTCTCTACTCCCTCCTCAACTCCTCTAGCCATGCCCTAAATAAACTTTATTCTATACTATATTCGTTGAATGGCTGGTACCTCAGGGGTAAGGGATGCCTCAGCATGGCCCACAAGTGCACTCTCTTCCACCTTACCATACTGAGTTTCTATCAAACATATCCTGGCTTTCTTTTTTATAAAACACAACATTGTTGTCACGACTCAGATTTAGAAACTCACAGGTTCACAACTGCTGCTACCGCGTGGACTTTGCAGCCATTGGGTCTCTAGACCTATCTACCCAACACTGGCGAATTGGTAAGCTTTCTGACATGTCCCCTGGTCCCGTGGCAGGGGGCTGTTGAGCTCCCAGCTACCCTATGCTGTCCTTGAGGACGGAGGAATTCATAGTCATTGACTGGCTTTCTCACTGGACCTTCCTTCTAGGACCCCTACCCCTGGATGATCCCTTCCCTCTCTCTCTCCAAGAAGCGGTTCTCTCTTCCTGCTGAAAAAAAAATTCTAAGCTTAGGTAAACTGTTCTTCCTCAGGCTCTGAGCCCCACAGCTGGCCCAGAGCTCAGCTCCCAGTTCACAGTGTGATGACCTGGTGATCTGGTCTAGTTGTCGCCTTTGCTACCTAACTGTATCTGTCCTCTAGATTCAGGAATGGAATCTCTAGCTCCACTCCTACTCTCACCCAGAAGGGTGTCTTCACCCGCCACACCTTCCAGTCTAGTTCACAGGCTAAATTTGGCTCCATTAGTCACAAACCAAGGCCACTTAAAGGCACTTTTACAACTTATCAGCTATCTAGGGATCTGTAGAACCTCCCTCCTCATTCTCTTGCTGCTTTCTCCACCGCGCACTTTTGCCCTGTCGCTTGCTCTCTGGCTCCGAGCAACTGCTGCCTGACTCTTCTCAGCTCTTTACATTTCCCTTGCTCTCGTGCTCCCTGCACTCGTACTCTGCTCTGTCGCTGCCAGTGCTTCCAAGTTCCTGCAACCTCCCCTGCTCAGGCCCTGTCCCTGCCCTTGCTGAGCCGCAGGCGCACTCCCAAGTTCACTGCTTGCCACCAAGCCACTCCACATGCCCTGCACACTGCACTACTTAAGATTTGTCTGAATGTTTGTCTTTGGCATGCTTCTGTTGTCCCATTTTACAGCTCCATTCTAAAGGATGATAGTGACTCTTGGCCCCATCTTAACTAGGGGCAGTCCTGTGACTCTCTGCCATCTTTGTTATGGGCAGATAAGGTTTTGCTATGCTATTGCTTTAGTGCCATCTTAGATAAGGGCAGTTTTGTGGCTGGCTGTAGCTTCAGTGCCATCATTGTTATGGGCAGTCCCCAGTTTGCTGCCTTTGAGAATACAGCCTGTCAAAGTCATTTAGCAATTAAGGTAAAGTTTTCTTTTTATCCTGTCTTTGTAAATAATAATGCTAAATAGTAAAATGTAAAAGATCACTGCCTTAAATATATGTTTAAGTCTTGTATTTTGCCATTACACTACAGTGTGCTCTCTTTATTTGCTAAATACATCCACAGCAAGTAATTAAACAAACACAGGTTGTCTAACTCAGATATGTTTAATAGACTGGCTCAGAAAATGTAATGTTTGGGCTTGTGATAGACGGAGACTCCCAAATACTAACAGTTTACCCCCAGCCCCAAGGTCTCTGAAAAGGATATGGGCACGATTCTACCTGGATTGTGGTATGATAACCACTGAGAAACACTGCTCCATTGCCTTGACCACTGCCAGAGCTTGGCCTACACTGTGGACAAACAGAGGACCCCTGAAGAGTTAGATGTCTCATATTGCCTAAGACAAGGTGGGCCATTTCTTTCACAAGTACCTACTTCACAGGAAAAAGCTTCTCATCTTCTGGGCCTGACAGCCAGACTGACTCTGCCTAAGTTGCCATGGAGACCACAGGGACCTGGGAACTGTTTAGGTAGTGGATTATAGACCAACCTCTGTCAATTTAATACATGACTCCTAGATTATAATTTATTCTTCCCAGATTTCTGACTACATTGACAACTAAGGTAATTGTAGTTGATAGCTAGAAAACAGACCTCTAGCTCCCTACTGCAAGGTAATCCGCCACCGAATTAGCTCACTATTCAATTCATTAACTAGATTAGACTACTAGATCACTTATCAAAGACAGGTTTGCCTTGCTCACAGACTTCGTGATAAAGGATAGACAAGCTCAGATGTAAGTGTTCACAGATGCAACCTTCTGTTACTTTCTTATCAAAACTCAGTGTCCAGTGACTAAATGCTTCATATTTCCTCTCCTTGCTATTCCATTGTCCTAACATTAACCAGTAGAGTTCTTATAAATTATCCTAACCCTGACAAAATATTCCACTATACCATCTACTTTTATAATCACAAGGTCTGTTTTCTTTGGTTATCTTCTAACTATAAATGTAAAGCATTTCTTATGCTAATACTACAGATATCATAGTTACAAATACAAGTTTCATTTGATTATCTTTTAACTATGAACTTAAGGTGTTTCTCATGTTAAATCTATGATCAACTATCATATTCACAAAGGTCATCAAATTTTTGAGTTTCCATTAATTGTCTTTTAAAATGCAATATGTTCAGTCTCCTAGACAGAAGGACGATTTTTTTTGTCTTCCTAAACTCATCTTAAAAAAATATCAAATTCCAAGTGGATCAAGGACCTCCACATCAAACCAGACACACTCAAACTAATAGAAGAAAAACTAGGGAAGCATCTGGAACACATGGGCACTGGAAAAAATTTCCTGAACAAAACACCAATGGCTTATGCTCTAAGATCAAGAATCGACAAATGGGATCTCATAAAACTGCAAAGCTTCTGTAAGGCAAAGGACACTGTGGTTAGGACAAAACGGCAACCAACAGATTGGGAAAAGATCTTTACCAATCCTATAACAGATAGAGGCCTTATATCCAAAATATACAAAGAACTCAAGAAGTTAGACCGCAGGGAAACAAATAACCCTATTAAAAAATGGGGTTCAGAGCTAAACAAAGAATTCACAGCTGAGGAATGCCGAATGGCTGAGAAACACCTAAAGAAATGTTCAACATCTTTAGTCATAAGGGAAATGCAAATCAAAACAACCCTGAGATTTCACCTCACACCAGTGAGAATGGCTAAGATCAAAAACTCAGGTGACAGCAGATGCTGGCGAGGATGTGGAGAAAGAGGAACACTCCTCCATTGTTGGTGGGATTGCAGACTGGTAAAACCATTCTGGAAATCAGTCTGGAGGTTCCTCAGAAAATTGGACATTGAACTGCCTGAGGATCCAGCCATACCTCTCTTGGGCATATACCCAAAAGATGCCTCAACATATAAAAGAGACACGTGCTCCACTATGTTCATCGCAGCCTTATTTATAATAGCCAGAAACTGGAAAGAACCCAGATGCCCTTCAACAGAGGAATGGATACAGAAAATGTGGTACATCTACACAATGGAATATTACTCAGCTATCAAAAACAACGAGTTTATGAAATTCGTAGGCAAATGGTTGGAACTGGAAAATATCATCCTGAGTGAGCTAACCCACTCACAGAAAGACATACATGGTATGCACTCATTGATAAGTGGCTATTAGCCCAAATGCTTGAATTACCCTAGATCCCTAGAACAAAGGAAACTCAAGACGGATGATCAAAATGTGAATGCTTCACTCCTTCTTTAAATGAGGAAAAAGAATACCCTTGGCAGGGAAGGGAGAGGCAAAGATTAAAACAGAGACTGAAGGAACACCCATTCAGAGCTTGCCCCACAGGTGGCCCATACATATACAGCCACCCAATTAGACAAGATGGATGAAGCAAAGAAGTGCAGACTGACAGGAGCCGGATGTAGATCGCTCCTGAGAGACACAGCCAGAATACAGCAAATACAGAGGCGAATGCCAGCAGCAAACCACTGAACTGAGAATAGGTCCCCCGTTGAAGGAATCAGAGAAAGAACTGGAAGAGCTTGAAGGTGCTCGAGACCCCAAAAGTACAACAATGTCAAGCAACCAGAGCTTCCAGGGACTAAGCCACTACCTAAAGACTATACATGGACTGACCCTGGACTCTGTCCCCATAGGTAGCAATGAATATCCTAGTAAGAGCACCAGTGGAAGGGGAAGCCCTGGGTCCTGCTAAGACTGAACCCCCAGTGAACTAGACTATGCGGGGAGGGTGGCAATGGGGGGAGGTTTGGGAGGGGAACACCCATAAGGAAGGGGAGGGGGGAGGGTGATGTTTGTCCGGAAACCGGGAAAGGGAATAACACTTGAAATGTATATAAGAAATACTCAAGTTAATAAAAAAAAAAAAAAAAAAAAGGACTGTTATCCAGGTACATAAATCAAGACCACATAGTGTTAGTGGAATCTCCATTGGGTAAAGCCCAAGACTTAATATATGTTTTTATTAATATAATATATTAATTACTACATTAATTATATTAAAATGTAATCAATAACATCTTAATATAATATATTAATGTATGCATCAATAATGAGTACTATAGGTTATATATTAATTTATATAATATATACTTAGTATATACATATGTATGATATACCAAAAAAAAATATCATATTGTTAACAAATGTATCTCTTTTGTAAACTTATAAATGATAGGAAACCCACTCAGACATACCTCTCATGGACCAAATAAACTCCACCCAGTTACGTACACCTGCCAATCAATAGCCTAAGTTCCCACTTGGTCCCTATCCCAGAGGGTGCGATTCCCCTTCTGTGCCTTGGGATTGGGACTCCCCTCGTCCCCAACCACTAAGGGTTTCAAACATACACCTAAGACATTTTTTTTTCTTCCAGATATAATTAACTTTATTTTCTACCTCTAATGTATATATGTGTGTTTCAGCATCTTGCCAAGTCCAGGTGTTTACTCAAAAATCTACATTTAGGACAGCTCCAGAGAAGCAACCCACAGATGCTCCAATCTATTCTCACAGACACAGACACTTCTATTGGACCTGCTCCTTCCTATCCACAGATGGTTCCACAGATCCTGGACAGCAAGAACATATCCAACTCTCCTAAGACTGGACCAATTCCCCATCCCAGGTTTCCCAGAGACATATCACACCAAAGTCATCGTAAGTAGCTAAAGGTCACAATGACCTTATTCCTGCTTCACCATTGTGTCTTTCTAGTTATTCCTTTTTAAAAATAAACCAAAATGGAGGAATGTTAGCATTACTATGAAACACAACAGAGATACTTTATAATGGTATTATATACATGTACATCCCTTCCAGATTGATACTCAGTGATATATTTTGGTAGATTGAGGTCAGCGATGAGATTGTAACTTTATTGCAAATTTCAAGCATTACACATCAGGGTGATGGGAGCTGGCTTTTAAAACGTTTGCAAGGAGGTGGTGGTGCATGCCTTTAATCCAAATAATTGGGAGGCAAAGTCAGGTGGATGTCTGAGTTTGAATCCAGCCTGATCTACAGAGTAAGTTCTGGGGCAGCCAGGCCTACATAAAGAAACTTTCTCTCAACAGACAAACAAATCAAACAAACAAAAACTAACCAACCAATCAAAGCAAAATAAAACCAACCAACCAATCAATCAATAACAAAAAGCCCCCAAAAACAAAAACAAAAACCCCTCAAAACTCCAAAACAAAAAACCAAAAAACAAAACCAAGAACAAAAACAAATGAAAAACCCTGCAAAACAAAACTCAAACTAAAACGAAAGAAAGAAACAAAAACCCTGAAACCTTTACTAATGTAGCACAGACAGTCCGAAGGTGGGTGTTGTTATAAATCTCATTTATAAGGAAATAAACTTACCAAAGGGTCTAATGAATTATTTCCTATAAGCCCAAGGAGTGTATCCTCTCACTGGAGGCTTGGCTAGGAGAGCAGATGTTGAAGAACTGGAGCGTGTTGAATGGAAGTTGAGTAGTCAAACCACTCACCAAATCTCTATGTGGTAGCCCTCCTGTGATCTTTGAAGAGATCCTGAAAACAGGGTCCTTGCCCTCAAAGAAAACCAATCTGATACCAGCCTTTCTCTGTGAGTAATGCTTTTTCTAGAATATTCCAGTTTCCTTGGACTCACTGCAAATGGTCAAGTAGCAGCAGGCCTGGCTGGGAGGTATGCAAACACACAGTTACAGTAAAGAGGCAGAGGGCAAGTCACCTGACTTTCTTTTATTGTGTTATTCTGGGCACTGCCAACCTTCTCCCTGATGAGCATAGGTTGCTTTATTTTGGGCAATCATCACCACAGGCCAAATTTGCCCATGAGACCAGATATCTGGAACTGAAAAATGAGAAGAATCAGAAATGAAAGCACTGACAAGAGAAGAGTTCATAAGGTAAAATTGTGATTTTAAGATAAATAAGAAATTTCAATTTTTTTCTCCTTTAGGCAGGATCTCACTGTGTTGCTAGATTAGCCCCAAACTTATGAGTGGCCTGCATCTGCATCCCCAGTACTTGGGATTACAGGAAAGCCACAGTGTAACAGGCCTGCTAAATATAAAACTATGGGTTGATATTGGAAACATAACTGGATTTTCTTTTATTATCATTTTCTTAGTCAATTGTTTTATTTATTTATATATATTAATTATATATACATATATATAGTTACATCACTTTCCCCTTTTCTTTCTTTTCTCTAGTTCTTTCCATGTCCCTTTCATGCTCCTCCATGTCAAATTGATAGCCTCTTTTGCCTTGATTATTATAGTTACACACATATATACACACACAAACACACACTCATGTATGCAAACATGCATAACTGTACTCACATGCACACACATAAGCACATACATGCATGCATACATGCATATACACAGGAGTGCATACATACTCTCATGCACACATGCATGCAGACCCACACACCTTCACACACAGTTACATATGTAAATATGCTGAATCCATCTTATATGATTTGGAGGCTAACTGCTTTGTATTAGATAACCAATCATGGAGTTCATCCCTGGGAGAATTTAATTTGCTCTCCCTTACCAGTCATTAGTTGCTTGTAACTTTCCTTCTTCCATGTTATCAAGTCTCTTGATATTGTCATTGTTCAGGTCTTGTTTATGAAGTCAATTCTTAAACAAGAAGGGCAGTCAAATAGCAGAGTTCCTGTTATTCTTACATTTTAAAAGTATTAAATCAATCAAAATCATGTCACTGTAAAAAGCATTAAACAATTTTGAAGCAAAGCCTTAGCCTTGTTTTGAATACAGTATTCAGATTGTATCATAATGTAGCTCAAGTTCCCTGCTATAGAACATTAAAGTTTTCTTCAATTAGTTGCAATTAATGTGACAGTGCAAGTGAATGTCCTTGATTACTTGTAGATCTCATTGATTGCTTCTAGTCATTTTTATAAATAGCATATAGTAGAGTGAATTTACAAATCTGATAATTTTTATAATTTTGCCCTTCTAAAAATTTCCTTCTAGATTATAACAAATTATGCCCCCCTCCTTAACAGAACATTCATCCTATATAGAGTTGGCTGGGTTGGAACTAATGAGTTGGAACTAATGTAACCCAGGCTGGCCTTAATTTGTGATCTTTCTATTTTAATGCCTGGGAGTTGGCATTATAGACTTGTGCCACTACACGTGACAGAAATGACAGAAAAATAAATTGTTATTCTGAAAGTGTTTTTTGCTTGCTATGATTATCTCCATATATTCTTGAGATCTTAATTAAAAAAATCTCAAAATCAAAATCAGCGAGGGTGTCTCATTGATCTGGAGCTCTGGCTGGCTAGGCTGAGTGGTCAGTGAGCTCCAGGGACTAATTGGTCTCTGCCACATCTCTTGCCCACAAGGTGCTGCAGCTATAGATACAGCCAGCATGGCTCACTCTTACATGGCTGGACTCATGTTTGTGTAGCAGTCATTTTACCAAATACTGGAATATAATATTCAATATATCAAATAAAGAGCTCTGTAGAAAGCCTTACCAATAGAGTAGATCAAAGGGAAGATAGAACTTCAGGGCCTGAATGCATGGTAGAGGAATTGGACAATGACAAAGACAAAGAGAACACTTAAGAGCTGTGAGACAGTGAGGAATAAAAAAAGAAATGTACAAAGCATGAATGTAGAAGAATACTGTCATGCTAAAGGTATAGAAAACGTTTTTAATTACCTTACAGTATAGGGGGCAATGACTCAGTAGTTAGGAGCACTTGCTGCTCTTCCAGGAGTCCAAGGCTCATTTCTAAGTCCCTGTGTGGTGACTCCAATCATCTGTGACTACAGTTTGGGGGAGGGAAATCCAGTGTCTTATTTTGGCCTCCATGTGTACTAGGTACACATGCAACACACAAACACATGTGCAGGCAAAACACCTATACACATAAAATAAATATTTAGAAAATTAAAAGTGAAACTAAATTTACAGAAGAATGGTAAAGACCTTTGTCTTTATGTGATGCAATTTGGGGCAAGGGAGAATGAAAATATAGTGTAAGAGAAATGCAGTCACAGCTCTGATAAGATTGAAATATAGATAAGGTTGATATATATTAAGTAAAACACAATGAAATGCAAAGGACTGAGAGATGGTTGGGGTCTAGGATCCAAATGCAGTGTCTTGGCTCCCAGCCACCTGACAATCCCATAAGTGCTTTGTGAGTCACACTTTGATGAGTCACAGAGGCTGTCTTCATTTTGGGTAGTCCTTTGTGAGTTAGGTCTCAGATGCTCATCATCCTGTGTGGGCCTTCAAGTGTGTGGTTTTGAACGCAGGCCTCAATACTAGTTGGCCATTCCCAGTGTGTTGGTCATGGAACCTATATCAATGTTCCCTTGAAGACTCTGGCTCCAACCAGGTTTCTACCTCACTGGATACTATGTGGTTCTAATTTAAAGCTCATGCCTGTAATCCCAGCTTGGGCTAGAATGAGATCATGCCAGAGAAAGATCTAATATTTTATTAACTAGAGCAAAAACTAGATTATTTTTTTTGTTGATAAGAGAGATAGCAGTGCAGAAGCTGCATTGCACTGTGAACACTGCAACTTGAAAGGTAGAGAATGAGGAAGATAGCAAGACGCAGGAGGGGTGACAGTATGTTTTGTTTTTTTATAATTTCCTTTATTTATTTATTTTTCTCCATCTTTGTTAGCTTGGGTATTTCTTATTTACATTTCGATTGTTATTCCATTTCCCGGTTTCCCGGACAACATCCCCCTAACCCCTCCCCCTCCCCTTCTATATGGGTGTTCCTTTCCCCGTCCTCCCCCCATTACCGCCCTTCCCCCAACAATCCCGTTCACTGGGGGTTCAGTCTTGGCAGGACCAAGGGCTTCCCCTTCCACTGGTGCCCTTACTAGGCTATTCATTGTTACCTATGCGGTTGGAGCCCAGGGTCAGTCCATGTATAGTCTTTGGGTAGTGGCTTAGTCCCTGGAGACAAGTATGTTTTATCATGGAATTTATGTGTAAAATTCAGCACTCAAATTAAGCATTCAAACTCAGGCTAATGTCACAATTTTCTGGTGCACATATAATGTGAATATATATATATTCATTTTCTTCAACATAAATTAAATTGTATATATATACATACACATATATACATACATATACACACACACACACACATATATATGTATATATATATGTATTAACCCAGCATGTGCACATAGTAGGAAAGTACATCGCAACTGAGGTACACACTCAGCTGATTAATTTATTTTAATGAGGACAAACTATCCTGTTATTGTCAAAGAACTTTGCCACTCCTTAAAAAGCAGTGCTTACTTAGTTTTTTTCTAAGAAATATTGTATTGTAGCTTAAAATAATGAAATCGTTATGCTTTTATTTCCTTCTGATTTCTTCCATATTATTTCAAAGAAATGAGGCAGAGAATGTGAAGACACCCAATGCTCTATGGCCTCCCCATCCCCGCATAGGTTGCCCTATTCGTAGACACATGCATATGTTATACATGCATACACATGACACACACAGACACATACACAATACAGACTATTGCTGTTGCTCTTAAATGCTCATCATTTCACTAGGATAGTGAAACTGACCTTAGCAATACACTTTGGTTGCAGGACATAAAGAAATCAAGCCATAATTGAACTAGATGTTTCCTCCCTTTGGAATAGCTTTTGTAGTCCCTGATTGTGCGATGAGAGAAGCTCTGGGTGAAGTCATCAGCAGTCTTCCAAACAGGAGCCCTCTTATGCTGTGGTGCTGACTTGTCAGACAACATGTACCTACTACTGTAATAGTGGCATGACAATTATGGAGGAAACCAATTGCTCTCTAATTGGATTTGCGCCCCAATCCAAAGGAGGTAATCCATGGATAGTGTGAACATAGTCAAAAGTTCACAGCTTGAGAGGTTGGGGTGGGTGGGTAGATAGTATTGCTAGATTGCTAAATGGACATGGTGTCAAACTTGTTTCTAAATATTTAAGAACAAGTGCTACTATCAAATTTGATTCGAGAAGTAGTTATTTATTTACTTAAACATTTATTCATTTATTTACTTATTGCAGTAAATGATGGTGAATGCAGAGACTCATGGTTGGTCAAGGTGCTGAGAACTAGTCACTTCTGAGTGCTCAGTTCTATATGGGACATTTATATATTCTTCACTAAGGCTGAGGAAACATCATGGAAGAAGGGGTTAGGAACAATATAAGAGCTGGCTGATGGGAAGAAAGGCTGTTATAGGGAGGAGGGCTATGTTGGACAGGAGGACTACTTTCTGGATATGACAAGCTGTCACAATCATGAGTCCATAGCAGCTATGGTTGTTTACAGTAGGCCAGTGGCAGGCCAAGCCTGTCAGCATTCAGTCATCGACAGAATAGAGGCTCACACCCTCCCTAAGGAACTTTAATGTTGGCTGCTGTTGATGGCTGCTAGGAAAGGATCATCGTTTTCAGTGGTGTAGTACTGGTTGTCTTTCTGTGTTGACAGCTACATGTCCATGCTAATGCAGACTGCTTTGGTTATACTCGGTGGACAACATCATAAATTAAAGCAAAGAGATGTGAAAGTGAGAAGAGGACTGTATGAAAGGCACTGGCAATGGAACTCACCATTTTAATATGCACAAAAATATGATCACATGGACATTCATGAAACTTGATGCAGTTATGTGGTGTTAGAATAGAGGAAGAGGAAAACAGATCCTCTATAAGAGAAACAGACAATTAGGAAGATGGTCATGTGAGTGTATTTCACATACTGAGGATGGTACCACAGAGGGCAGAAGCAGAGGCAGACAAGAGGTGGGCAAGGGGCAAACTCATCTGATTTACTGGGAAACTTCTTACTCAGCTTTCTCTCAGTCCAAAGACATGGCTGTAGGCTACTGACCCTATGGCCAGGAGTTTTAGTTTCAGTGATGGTGAATCAGGTAAAATTTCTGGACAATACTATCTTGTAGTTCAGCAGTTTCCAACCCATAGGTTGTAATCCCTTTAACAGACCTCTATATCCAAAAATATTTCCATTATGATTTATAACAGTAGAAAAATTTCACTTATAATAGCAATGAAAATAATTTTATGGCTGGGGGTCACAACATAAGTAACTGTATTAAAGCAGCCTTAGGAAGATTGAGAATCACTGTTTTGGTGACTGTATTCTAAGAGTCATTTTGTTAGTGTAGGAATCACTGGATTAGCATAGCAGCAGTAGGAATTTTAGCAGAACTTACAGGCTGCCTGACAAGCCCTGAACACAGGACAGAGAGAAACATGGTACAAGGACACAGACAAGCAGACAGGGTAGGTAGAGAAGATTCTGGTTTGGATATTATAAGTTTATCTGGTATCTATCACAGGAAAATAAATTATCCTAAATAGAAGGACAAACAACTCCAACTTTAATACCCAGTGAGTATGTTGTGTCTGATCCTATTGAGGCCTTCAGTGTAAAAATGAGGGATGGCCAGCTAGTCAGAGCTGGACAGTGGGCTATAAGAGCCACTGTGTGCTTAGCACTTGGGTGGGCAAGATGAGAGGGCTGAACCAGACCAGCACTGCTGGGTGAGATACACGCATGTGGCCTTTCCACCTCAGCAGCCTCAGGGGAGTAAACTTCCCACAGAGTCTGTAAGAACATGTGATCTGTCCTTAGAAGTCTCGATGATTGTTTCTGACTGACTCTGTTGTTCTAAGCAGTCACAAAGCTTCCATCATTCAGTAGAAGTATCAGAAGGTTCAATGCTTTCAAACTGCCACAGTATGTGGGAATAAGAAAAGAAGGACAGCTAAGAGATCCAAACAGACTCCACAGGTGTCAGAAGTCAGCACTGGGCTAAGGAGGAGGGAGCCTGAGGTTGATTAGGACACATTACATTGCTGGTGTGATAGCTGACTTCTCTGCCCCTCTTACACACTGCTGTATCTTAACAAGTACAACAGTAAGCCACTTCACAGGTCGATGAGGAAGTTTGTTAAGATGTAAGGCTTCTGCTACAGCACCAGACATTGCCCCATTGAATACACTTGAGCAACTTTTGTTTACAACTCACTTGCACACACATTAGCTCATTTATTTTTCACATCTGTTGCAGCTGTTGAAATTACCATTGTATAAACAGATGAAGAACTGTGACCCTGAGAGGTCAGGTAACATTTTGAACATTACACAGCCGGGGATTGTGGCTAGTGATAGTGATAGTGGAGGCTTGGGAACTTGTTTTTCAACTCTCAGAGTCAATCCTTCCCACGGCTGTGCAGCTGCTTCCCAAATAGGAGCATGCCTCGAGACCACTCCTGTGCCCACCCGTGCTGTAGGACCAGCCTCCTGGAAAAAGCCACTGTATTGTTGGCATTTATGTTGTTCTCCCAGGAGATGCCAATGAAGCTGCCTCCACCCTTGCCCACCCTGGGTATGTCTGAAATGTATTAGCCGATGTGAACAACTGTGGCAGCAGGTGTGTGCCTGCAGGCACCCAGCCGCCATGCGGGAGATATAGAGACTGCTCCTTTTGTTCTGAAACAGAGGACTGGGTATGACCTTTTCTCCATGGCTAAGAACAACACACAAGACAGACACATCAAAGTATAGCTTTTCTCTAGAAACTATGCAAGAGAATATAGCAGGCCGAGCTGTGCCTGACCAGGATAGCTGCTAGGAATCTTGAAGAAGGACAGGTCTGACTTTCCTGTAACCAACAAGGCCCTACTCACTTCCTGGGAGTTCCATCTCGGCCTGCCTCAATTTTCTGTTCTGGGTAGAGGGGTTCAAAACTAATAAGGGAGTATTCAAACATTGATATTCTTGCTTCCTGAAAAGCCCACAACACTGATCAATCAGAATAAACGTTCATCTATTGACCCATCAGACACTGCAAATGCCCAGAAAGGACTAGCAAGTTTGCTGCTCCCCGTTAAAGGTCACCCCCACCCTAAACTCTGAAGAATTTTTTCCTGAATCCCGAAGAAGGAAGAGATCAAATTCCTGTCATAACATACTTCAGAAAGCAAGGGGCAGCCAGAAATTCCCATTCATCTGAGGAATCTTTGAAAATCCTTCCTTGGGTGGAGTGACATTTGCTAACAATGACAACAGTGAAGTTGGCAGGCAGCCCTGGGTGCAGCCAGACAAATCTAAGCACACTGTCCCTTGGGGTCTGTGTCTCAAGACTTGCAGGAAGTTTCTGAGATCAGCAGGAACTCTGTCCTGGCTTGGGAGATCACTCCAACCCCAGGATTCATTTGCAACTACGCCACAACAGAAATGTGTCCTAAAAAGAGCCCAGTGGGGCCTCTTCACCTTGCCATGTAAAATGTGGGCAGAACCACTCACAGAATGGAGTTCTCTACAAGTTTACTTCGTTCCTGCCCAGTATAGAAAGGGAAAGATAGGAGCCTTGGACAGTAAAACCAAATCCATCCTATTAACTGTGCTACCATTGGTCTGCATTCTCAATGTACTAGTTTTTGAACATTTTAATCACCAAAAATGAGTAATGTCCACAATACAACTTAAAAGAAATTTTCAAAGCATGTTTCCAATTAACAATGCATATTTTTCACAACACTCTGTCTTCCTATGAAAATGTAATTTCAACTTAATAAAACTGTAGCTGGCAATATGGGTACACATCGTGGGCTAAAGATGTATGGAACTACTGTTCTGTGCTGTGGCGAAATCACAACTGTGCTTTAAGCAAGGGGAAAGAACAAGTCACTCATCATTCTGCATGTGAATCACTCTCCATGACTGTCAAGGACTCAGCGTCATTTTCTGATTGGCACCATGAGAAACATCAGCATGACATTGATGCACAAACTACCCAGGGGTCTGGGAAGGCAAATACCACATATTTGAAAAACAGAGAACAAATGCATTTCAGGGGTATGTATGCCTTTCCTTTTCTTCAAGACAGTGTTTCTCCAGAATCAGAAAGTCATAACTGTAATTTAAATAGCTATTTTAATTTGCCTCTTAAATTTGCATGAAGGAGCTGTCCATGCATCTCTGTATAGAAAGTGCTTACTGTGCAACTGACACCGGGTTCAGTCTCTGGATTCACAGAGCCCACTCCACAAACTATCCTCTGACATGTGCTGTGACAAGTTAGGGCTCACAGATCCAAACATTAATGATATGATCCTGACTGTAAAGATGAAATAATTAAATTCCATGTCTTCGGGCTTGGGACTCTTACAGCATTTCAAATCTACTGCCTTTTATTTTCTTAGAACTTATCGGTCATAATTCTTATTATTCTTATCAGTATAGCTACTATATTGCTCTTGCTTTGTGAATTAGAAACCAGTGATTAAGTAGGCAGGGTCTGCTGTATGCTGCCTTACTGTCTAAACAATACTTTTTAGCACTTGGTTGTACTAGGTTTGAACTGCCTCCTCAGTGATTCTCAGGAAGTTTTTCAGCTTCTTGAGGAGGGGTTACATTTAAATGATAGATGTCAAATGTCTCCAAATGCATGCAACTCATGTTACATAACACACACACACACACACACACACACACACACACACACACACCTACCTACATACTGTACAGTATGGGCAAGGTAAAGGATCCTTAATAGAATTATGACAGCCTCTTAAAAATACCTTTAAAACATCTCCAGTTCCTACATCGTAAAACGCAAACTGCTGCTATTTCTTGCCTATTAAGAAACAAAACCAAGGGGTTGGGGATTTAGCTCAGTGGTAGAGCGTTTGCCTAGCAACCGCAAGGCCCTGGGTTCGGTCCCCAGCTCCGGAAAAAAAAGAATAGAAAAGAAAAAAAGAAAAAAGGAAACAAAACCAAAAGCAAACAATGTACCTCAAATTAAGTTGGTTTAGCAAAGAAATAAGAGTGAAAATTTGTCACTTTATTACTACAATTAATATTCTATCCAAGGAATCCTCCCTAAGACTATGCTATGGGCAGTATATAATTCACAGGGTTTTTGAGGGATTAGGAAGATAAAATAGGCAAAGTAGTTTAGCAGCTCTTTGTTCCATTGTTTCAGAGATGTGCTTGGTGGGACTTCAGATAGGAACACTTTGCCCTCATTCACGTGTGCACTTTGGTGTTGACCATTGTCTTCATCATTGTTAACATTATTCCATTATTTTATATCTACTGCTGTGGAGCTTACGGGAGAAGCCTCCTTGGTTATTTTCTGCCTGACCTCAGATGCTCATTGCCAGCAACAATGGACAAATTCGAACTTCTCTCCATTACTCCCAACACTGGGATCAGTGTCTTTCTTCATCATAGACTGCAAGAAAGCACGTGAGCCATCAATCCAGTGTGTTTTTATGAGCCTCCAGGAGCATCTAAATAGAGGGGCTGAAAAGCACTGAATTTACAGCCTGTACAGTGGAGCTCTGAAGAGAGTGCCTTGTGTTTTCCTCCTCTACCCCTGCCTGTTTAGAAACAGGAGAGAATTCATTCGATAAAGCCACACAGGGGTTCTGGCTGTATCAGACATAAGTGGAAATCCACTCACAGTCAGCTTGGTTTTTCTGAGACATCATTTTCTACAGTGATTTTGTCACCCTGTCCCATTATGTCTCTGAATTATTATCTTGTGAGGACACTCAGCATTGCACACTGGGGATGAAGTCTTCATCCACAGTCTCCTTTCATTGGCCTTTTTGATGTCTAGATGGTGTTGGCTTTTGAAGACAATTGTATTCTTTTCCACTCACCAAGTGCTTGCAGGAAAGAATCATTTAAATAATTAAAACAACAACAACTGTGATCCTTTCTTTACAGGTATGAATTTTGGGAGGATTGTTCTTTATATTTGATGTTCTATGCTTTCAGTATTATTGTGTATCTTATTCTAGTCCTTATTTACATATTTCACATGCATTTATATTGTATTTTTCCCTAGCATCTATGTGTGTTAGAAATGATGAGTTCCTCATCTGGTAGTTTGAATAACCCCCATAGGCTCATGTATATTATTTGCTTAGTTTCCCTGCCATGCTCCCTTTGAATTGTTTGGAAGGATTAGGAGGTGTGTCGTTATTGAAGGAACTGTGTCACTGGTGTGAATTTGAGGTTTCAAAAGCAGATGTTAGGCCAGGCTGAGCCTTTCTCTTTCTGCTGCACTCTCCAAATCAGGACATAAAGCTCTCAACTACTTGCTCCAGTGCCATGCTTGTCTGCGTTCCACCATGATAATAGACTAACCTTCCCAAACTGTTAACAAGCCTCTAATTCAATGCTTTCTTTGATAAGAGTCACCTTGGTCAAGGTGTCTCTTCATAGCAATAGAATATTGATGAAAATACTCCCACTGAAGTTTAGCCCAACACAGTGATGAGAAGTCTAACAGGATTCTAAATTCTCAGAGCAGTAAAAACCCGTCTCTCACGTGTCATTAGCTGCTTTAGTACTTTATATGCTGCCATCAGATGTTCATTTAGGTTTCTTTGTTTGTTCGTTTATTTGTTTTTATTGGATATTTTCTTTATTTACATTTCAAATGTTATCCCCTTTCCCAATTTCCCCTCCAGAAACCCCCTAGCCCATTCCCTCTCCCCCTCCTTCTATGAGGGTACTCCCCCACCCACCTACCCACTCCTCTCCGCCCTGGCAGTCCCATACCCTGGGGCATCTAACCTTCACAGGACCAAGGGTTTCTCCTCCTATTGATGCCAGACAATGCCATTCTCTGCTACATATACCGATGGAGCCATGGGTCCCCCTCGTGTATACTCTATGGATGATGATTTAGTCCCTGGGAGTTCTGGGGGAATCTGGTTGGTTGATATTATTGTTTTTCCTATAGGGAAAACCCCTTCAGCTACTTCAGTCCTTTCTCTTAACTCCTTCATTGGAAACCACGTTCTCTGTCCAATGGCTATCTACGAGCATATGCTTCTGTATTTGTCAGACTCTGGCAGAGCCTCTCAGGAGACAGCTATATCAGGCTCCTGTCAGAATACATTTCTTGGCATCTGCACTAATGTCTGGGTTTGATGACTGTATGTGGGATGGATCCCCCAGGTGGGACAGTCTCTGGATGGCCTTTCCTTCAGTCTTTATTCCACACTTTGTCTCTGTATTTCCTCCTGTTAGTATTTTTGTTCCTCCTCCTAAGAAGGACTGAAGCATCCACACTTTGGTCTTCTTCTTTTTGAGCTTCATGCCGTCTGTAAATTGTATCTTTGGTATTCTGAGCTTTTGGGCTAACATCCATGGAGGTCAAAGGGATACAAATTGGAAAGGAAGAAATCAAAATGTCATTATTTGCAGACAATATGATAATATACTTAAGTGACCCCAAAAGTTCCACCAGAGAACTCCTAAACCTGATAAGCAACTTCAGCAAAGTGGTTGGATATAAAATTATCTCAAACAAATCAGTAGCCTTCCTTTACTTAAGGATAAACAGGCTGAGAAAGAAATTAGGGAACTGATACCCTTCACAATAGTCACAAATAATATAAAATACCTTGGCGTGACTCTAACCAAGCATGTGAAAGATCTGTATGACAAGAACTTCAAGTCTTTGAAGAAAGAAATTGAAGATCTCAGAAGACGGAAAGGTCTCCCATGTTTATGGATTGGCAGGATTAATATAGTAAAACTGGCCATCTTGCCAAAAGCAATCTGCAGATTCAATGTAATCCACCTCAAAATTCCAACTCAATTCATCATTGAGTTAGAAAGAGCAATTTGGGTTGGGGATTTAGCTCAGTGGTAGAGCGCTTGCCTAGCAAGCGCAAGGCCCTGGGTTCGGTCCCCAGCTCCGAAAAAAAAAAAAAAAAAAAAAAAAAAAGAAAAAAAAGAAAAAAAAAAAAGAAAGAGCAATTTGCATATTCATTTGGAAAACCAAAAAACCCCAGGATATTGAAAACTATATTCAACAATAAATGAACCTCAAGCTGCATTACAGAGCATTAGTGATAAAAACTGTATGGTATTGGTACAGAGACAGGCAGAGAGATCATTGGGATAGAATTTTAGACCTAGAAATGAACCCTCACACCTATGGTCACTTGATCTTTGACAAAGGAGCTCAAACCATCCAATGGAAAAAAATAGCATTTTCAACAAATGGTGCTGGTTCAACTGGAGGTCAGCATGTAAAAGAATGCAAATCAATCTATTTTTATTGCTTTGTACAAAGCTTAAGTCTAAGAAAAGATCTTTACCAATCCTATATTCAATAGAGGGCTAATATCCAATATATACAAATAATTCAAGAAGTTAGACTCCAGAAAATCAAAAAATCCTATTAAAAAATGGGGTGCCCTATGGGTTGACCTCTGCACATTAATGCATACCTTGTCAAGAAATTGATTATGGTCCTAGGTCTATTGCTGGTTAACAATTCAGATGGAGAAATCTCTTGTGCCTCCTGAGCTTCTTATTAGCTATGAAATTAAACTGTTTTCCTTTCCATATAGCTAGATAAGACTACTATATTACATGAATATATACTAATAAATGAATTAATAAAAATGTCTTAACATAAAAATTTATGTCAGTGCTAATAGCAATCTTAGAGTTGAAAACAATCCTTACAGCATTTGAAAATGTTAAATTATAAGAAATATCATGTGTTTGGGTAATTAAAAAGATCTATATCGTGATAAAGGTTTTCAATCCATCAAAGTATCTAGTAAGGATATTAAATAAAAAAAATCAAATACTCTTGTGAAGTGTCAATATACCATTTGTACTAAGAAACAATTATGACTTTAATAGATTTCAGACTTCATTTTGGTTGGATATATCCTTTAAAGTTCAAACATATTATTGAACCTGGAATCATCAATGCTTTTTATAATCATTCATTTTCCAAATGGTTGCAACTGAAAGGTTAATGACTACTTTTGTGAGGAAGCATGATTTTTTATTTTTAATGGAAAAAGAGGTCCTCATCTTTGAAAAGATTAAGAACCAATCTATCCTGCAGACTGGTACAACTATTCTGGAAATCAGTCTGGAGGTTCCTCAGAAAATTGGACATTGAACTACCTGAGGACTCAGCTATACCTTTCTTGGGCATATACCCAAAAGATGCCCCAACACATAACAAAGACACGTGCTCCACTATGTTCATAGCAGCCTTATTTATAATAGCCAGAAGCTGGAAAGAACCCAGATGCCCTTCAACAGAGGAATGGATACAGAAAATGTGGTACATCTACACAATGGAATATTACTCAGCTATCAAAAACAATGACTTTATGAAATTCGTAGGCAAATGGATGGAACTGGAAAATATCATCCTGAGTGAGGTAACCCAATCACAGAAAAACACACTTGGTATGCACTCATTGATAAGTGGCTATTAGCCCAAATGCTCGAATTACCCTAGATGCCTAGAACACATGAAACTCAAGACAGATGATCAAAATGTGAATGTTTCACTCCTTCTTTAAAAGGGGAACAAGAATACCCTTGGGAGGGAATAAGGAGGCAACATTTAGAACAGAGGCAGAAGGAACACCCATTCAGAGCCTGCCCCACATGTGACCCATACATACACAGCCACCAAACCAGATAAAATGGATGAAGCAAAGAAGTACAGGCTGACAGGAACCAGATCTAACTCTCCTGAGAGACACAGCCAGAATACAGCAAATACAGAGGCGAATGCCAGCAGCAAAACACTGAACTGAGAACAGGACCCCCATTGAAGGAATCAGAGAAAGGACTGAGAGAGCTTGAAGGGGCTTGAGACCCCATATGAACAACAATGCCAAGCAACCAGAGCTTCCAGGGACTAAGCCACTACCTAAAGACTATACATGGACTGACCCTGGACTCTGACCTCATAGGTAGCAATGAATATCCTAGTAAGAGCACCAGTGGAAGGGGAAGCCCTGGGTCCTGCCAAGACTGAAACCCCAGTGAACGTGATTGTTGGGGGGAGGGTGGTAATGGGGGGAGGATGGGGAGGGGAACACCCATAAAGAAGGGGAGGGAAAGAGGTTAGGGGGATGTTGGCCCGGAGACCGGGAAGGGAATAACAATTGAAATGTAAAGAAGAAATACCCAAGTTAATAAAGATGAAAAAATGCAAAAAGCTCCTAACCCCAAACATCCAGGAAGTCCAGGACACAATGAGAAGATGAAACCTAAGAATAATAGGTTGGGAACACCCAAGGTACAATTCATAGACCACATGAAGCTCAAGAAGATTGAAGAACAAATTGTGGATATTTCAGTCCTTCTTAGAAGGGAGAACAAAAATATTCATAGGAGCAAATATGGAGACAAAGTTTTGAGCCGAGGCTGAAGGAATGGCCATTCAGAGTCTGCCCCATCTGGGGATGCAGCCCATATACATATAGCCACCAAACCCAGACAATATTGCTGATGCCAAGAACTGCATGCTGACAGGAGTCTCATACAGCTTTTTCCTGAGAGACTCTGCCAGAGCCTGATCAATTCAGAGGGGGATGCTTGCAGCCAACCACTGAACTGAGAACAGGGTCCCCAATGGAGGAGTTACAGAACGAACTGAAGGAACTGAATGGGGTTTTCAATCCCGTAAGAAGAACAATATCAACCAACCAGACTCCCCCCCCCCCACCACACCGAGAGCTCCCAGGGAATAAATCAACATCCAAAGAGTACACAGTGATGAACCTGTAGCTCCAGTTGCAGAGGATGGCCTTGATGATGGGCATCAGTGGGATGGGTCCTGTCAAGGCTCCATGCCCCAGTGTAGGGGAATTTCAGGGCAGGGAGGTAAGAAGGGTTGGGTGGGTGGGTATGGGAGGACCCTCATAGAAGCAGGGGAGCAGGGATGAGATAGTGGGTTTCTGGAGGGGAAACCATGAAAAGGGATAACATTCAAAATGTAAATAAAAAATCCAATAAATGAAAAAAAAATACATCACCAAAAAAAAAAAAAAAAAAAAAAAAGAACCACTCTATCCTATGATAGTAGTACCCCACTATTGGGCTATTTGCTCCAAACTCTCACCTTTTAAAAGCCTCAGTGATGTTTATCAGTCAACCATGTGGTCTATTGCAGAGAATATGTTATTTACTAATGGGTAATGTGCTGTTTGCAAATACTTTACTTAAAAGAGAATTTGAGATTGATTCAAGGTGGCAGACTGATTATGTACACCTGATGCTTATTGTCCCCTTTAGTTCATAAAAGTACAAATAGATAAATGTAAATAATATCTATTTTAAGAGAATTCAAAAAACATGGAATAATATAGTAATAAAAATACATTTTTAGAGGTTGGAGAGATGGCATAGAATTAAGCCATCTCTCTCTGCTCTTCCAGAGGAGGTCCTGAGTTCAATTCCCAGCAACCACATGGTGGCTCACAACCATCTGTATTGAGATCTGAAGCCCTCTTCTGGCTTGCAGGCATACATGCAGGCAGAAAGCTGTATGACATATACATAATAAATAAATATTTTAAAAATTCATTTTTTAATTTTTTATTAGATATATTTCTTTACATTTCAAAGGTTGTTCCCCTTCTTGGTTTCTTGTCCCTAAGCCCCCATTCCCTCCCCTCCCCCTCCGCCATACGGGTATTTCCCCTATACATCCCCCTTATTGCCGCCCCCCATATTACCCTGCACTGGGGGGATCCAACCTGGGCAGGACCAAGGGCTTCCCCTTCCCCTGGTGCCCCAACAAGGCTATTCTCTGCTACATATTCAGTTGGAGCCCTGGGTCAGTCCATGTATAATCTTTCAAGAGTGGTTTAGTCCCTGGAAGCTCTGGTTGGTTGGCATTGTTGTTTTGATGGGGTTGCAAGCTCCTTCAACTCTTTCAATACTTCCTCTAATTCCCCCTAAGGGGGTTTTATTCTCAGTTCAGTGTTTTTCTGCTAGCATTGACCTCTGTATTGGACATGTTCTGGATGTGTCTCTCAGGAGAGATCTATATCTGGTCCCTTTCAGCATGCATTTTTTAGCTTCATCAATCTTACCTAGTTTTGGTGGCTGTATATATATATATGGGCAACATGTGGGTCAGGCTTTGAATGGCCATTCTTTAAGTCACTGCTCTAAACTTTGCTTCCATATCCCCTCCTATGGATATTTTTCCTCCTTTTAAGAAGGAGTGGGAGCATCTGCATTTTGGTCATCCTTCTTCTTAAGCTTCCTGTGGCCTATGGATTATGTCTTGGATAATTTGAGCTTTTGGGCTAATATCCACTTATCAATGAGTGCATACCAAGTGTGTTTTTCTGTGATTGAGTAACCTCACTCAGGATGATATTTTCTAGTTCATCCCAGTTGCCTATGAATTTCACAATGTCATTGTTTTTGATAGCTGAGTAGTACTCCATTGTATAGATGTACTACATTTAAAAATACATTTTTAACCAATTTTGAAAGATATTGTTGAAGAACAAATGTTGGGAAGCATAAAACTACAGGAAACAAAAGCCTGCCATGTGGGTATAAATGAAAAGTGGTAGACCTGATGCCATGATTCTCAATCTTTCTAAAGACGCAACACTTAATAGAATTCCTCATGTTGTGGTCACCCCAACCATAAGATTATTTTCATTGAGAGGGAGGGAGAAAGAGAAGCCGTGGCAGGACGATGGAGGCCGACATTAAGATTCCGCTCTGTGTATTTACAGGTTGTTAGTAATGTTCCTCAGGAATGGATGGTACTGGGCTTTGTATGTTCAGGTGGGCAATTATATCTTATCAATTGGGTCAAAGATTATTGTGTTGTGTGTTCTTTTATGTGACGGTTTGAGTGTAGGAAAGTGTGTGGCCTCTGGAGACACTGGGCCACTGCAAAGTTGGGATGTGTTTCCGCCAAGATATCTAGCAGATATCTTGGGGCACCATGGTGCCGGACCTAGCGGGGTAGAAGATAACCTTACTTTTTTTTTTTCTTTTTTTTTTTTTTTTGTATTTTTACAACAATAGATGGTGAACCAATGTGTTAGGCAAGAATCCACTAGTAATCCTAAGAGTTGAGAGAAAGTTTTTATTTTCTAAGAGGAGGCCGGCGCCATGTTAAGTCATGTGATATCTCAAGGATGGGAATTCAAACAAAGAAATGGGGAAGCCACCTGGGCTGGCAGGCTGTAGGTCCCCAGCTGTGTGAGAAGTAATGGCAGCTCAGAGAGTTAGAGATTAAAAGCTGCTTTTTAAAGAAAGTTGTTTAGAAAGTCTTTCAGGATACTCATATTCTTTTTAACGTGGGCTCCATGGGAATTTTGGGTTGAAATCCTAGTTAGACAAGCTTCTTCTTTATTACAGGTATTATTAAAAGGTGATTAAGTTTGTTTTTAGAAAGAAGAGATTACCTGAATCAGGTGGGGATTTTCATCCACGGTTCAGAACTTAGATAGTGAAAATTAGTCACTACCTCCAAGTAGAGAGTTGTGATGAATGTCTGTAACACCAGGGAGAGTGAATGCAGACATATATTATAGAAGTTATTAAGGTTAAAGAAAAATCTGTGGTTCCAGGTAGAGAGCTTAACAGATGGATATATTTTGGGTTAAAGTCCTGAGTTTTAAGTTGCTTATTGGTATTAGAATTGATAGAAGGTGTTTAGGTTTGTTTTAAGGAGAGTACAGAGATTACCTGAATCATGGTTCGGAACTTAGGGAAAAATTAGTCACCGACTCCAAGTAGAGTATTGTGATATTTAAAAGTTATTAAGGTTAAGTAAAAATCTGTGGCTCCAGGTAGAGAGCTTAATATATATTTAGGTTGTTAAGGTTAAAGAAAAATCTGTGGCTCTGGGTAGAGAACTTGACAGATTGAGATATTTTGGGCTAAAGTCTTGCTTTAATACATTGCTTTTTGATATTAGAATAGATAAAAGGTGTTTAGTTTGTTTTATGAATTACCCCGCTAAAGGCCATATGGCTCGTTGATGCCGGCTAGCGAGGGTTTGTGGTTACTTTTGATATTTACTACAACAGGAAGCTCAAATTCTCTTAACGCGGGTTCCACAGGAATTTTGGGTTCATTTCCTGATATCATAGAGTACAAAAGCCTATCAGTCTCATTGTTTAGCTTGCTTCCTTTTTTAAAAATTTGTTTAATCTTCATTATGGGTGTGACTTTGAGTTTTATGGTTATATTATTACTCTGGGAGAGAGTGCAAGTTACAAGATTATCTGGTTACAGACTAAGGAACACAATATTTTGGGAGAAAGATTTTGTCTTTGTGTTTTTAAAAAGTGTGATTAGGTGCTGGAAATCTCACAGAGTCATACTGATCAGATTTGATAGAGGTGGACTGCCTGAAACATTTGATTCAGGAGAATCAAACAAGATATCTCAATTCTAAACTTTTGTCTTGAGAGCTGTATTTTGCAGAATGTGCCTACTTGGATTCCTGGTCTCAAAGACTTTCAGCTGGGTCCAGTCAGGACACATAGGCTACAGCATTTGCTTTATTCTTCCTACCCCCTTACCCCAAGGATATCTCAATGTCCATGTTCAGCTTGAAGAATTTATGGAGGAGTCGTCGCCTCAATTCCCTGGACTTTTGGGGGGCTGGAAGTGGTTATTCTAAAGTTGTTTTTATGAGGAATTTAAAATTGGTTGTAATTTACAGGGAGGAATTAGCTAGATTGAGTTGCACAGTCATAATCTCATTTGGTAACTTAGTTAAAATAATATCTTTGCTTTGATATAGAATTTATTTGTTAAAAGAATTTAAAAGTACAAGGTTTAGAGCCAGTCCTTCTAATGATGTCATTACAAACTTCTGAGTTGATTACACCTGTGAGTTAAGGGCCAACTAGCAAATTCACAGCTCTGACTCTGTGAGAGTACTTTCAAGATATTATTAAGACATAAAGACAACAATACAGATTGTCTTATATAGGTAGATAGTTTTCAAAAACGTCAGAAATCCACAAAATTTGAGATTTAAAGTTATTTATCTTTTGTTTAGACATATCTGCTCCTAACAGTTCCCTTTGGTGGATTTAACGAAGGATTTGCACATCTCTACCTCCAGGTGAGGCAACACTTTGTGGCTAGGCAGCCACTAGACAAAACTGCCTGTTTCATCTGCAGACTAATACTGTCCAGAAAAGGACAAATTATGCAGAATAGTTGACTGATAAACTCTGCCAAGACAGGGTGATCAGCCCTTCAAACTCTGCATTTCAAGTCTGTCAGTTGATTTTGGGCCAGAAGGCTGAAGGCTTACGCTAACAGGGGACTGTGCTAGTGGAGTTTTGTCTCTACAACCTCTCAGTTCTGAAAGCCGTGTTAGGCTTCCTGTGTGTATAGATATTTGGTCATTCTCAGATTTCTGATGGGGTTGAAGACTGATTATAGTTTCATAGCCTATCAGGCCATTTAACTCTGGAAATACATATTTTATTAGATAGTTATCAGATAGCATACAAGCTAGCCAAGATATAATATAGATTTTAAGCCTTTCTTATTTTTTTGATGGTTTTTTTTTAAATTTATTTAATACTTAATAATAATTCTTTGGTTTCCGGGCAAACATCCCCCTCCCCCTTCCCCTTCCTTATGGGTGTTCCCCTCCCAAACCTCCCCCCATTGCCACCCTCCCCCCAACAGTCTAGTTCACTGGGGGTTCAGTCTTAGCAGGACCCAGGGCTTCCCCTTCCACTGGTGCTCTTACTAGGATATTTATTGCTACCTATGAGGTCAGAGTCCAGGGTCAGTTCATGTATAGTCTTTAGGTAGTGGCTTAGTCCCTGGAAGCTCTGGTTGCTTGGCATTGTTGTACATATGGGGTCTCGAGCCCCTTCAAGCTTTTCCAGTTCTTTCTCTGATTCCTTCAACGGGGGACCTATTGTCAGTTCAGTGGTTTGCTGCTGGCATTCGCCTCTGTATTTGCTGTATTCTGGCTGTGTCTCTCAGGAGTGATCTACATCCGGCTCCTGTCAGTCTGCACTTCTTTGCTTCATCCATCTTGTCTAATTGGGTGGCTGTATATGTATGGGCCACATGTGGGGCAGGCTCTGAATGGGTGTTCCTTCAGTCTCTGTTTTAATCTTTGCCTCTCTCTTCCCTGCCAAGGGTATTCTTGTTCCCCTTTTAGAGAAGGAGTGAAGCATTCACATTTTGATCATCCGTCCTGAGTTTCATTTGTTTCTGATTTTGCTAATTTGGACACACTCTCTGGGTCCTCTCGTTAGTCTGGCTAAGGGTTTATCTATCTTGTTGATTTTCTCCAAAAACCAGCTTTTGGTTCTGTTGATTCTTTCTATGGTCCTTTTTGTTTCTACTTGGTTGATTTCAGCTCTGAGTTTGATTATTTCCTGCCTTCTACTCCTCCTGGGTGTATTTGCTTCTTTTTGCTCTAGAGCTTTTAGGTGTGCTGTCAAGCTGCTGACATATGCTCTTTCTTGTTTCTTTCTGCAGGCACACAGCACTATGAGTTTTCCTCTTAGCACAGCTTTCATTGTGTCCCATAAGTTTGGGTATGTTGTACCTTCATTTTCATTAAATTCTAAAAAGTTTTTAATTTCTTTCTTTATTTCTTCCTTGACTAGGTTATCATTGAGTAGAGCATTGTTCAATTTCCACGTATATGTGGGTATTCTTCCCTTATTGTTATTGAAGACCAGTTTTAGGCCGTGGTGGTCTGATAGCACACATGGGATTATTTCTATCTTTCTGTACCTGTTGAGGCCCGTTTTTTGACCAACTATATGGTCAATTTTGGAGAAAGTACCATGAGGAGCTGAGAAGAAGGTATATCCTTTTGCTTTAGGATAGAATGTTCTATAAATATCTGTTAAGTCCATTTGGCTCATGACTTCTCTTAGTCTGTCTACGTCTCTGTTTAATTTCTGTTTCCATGATCTGTCCATTGATGAGAGTGGGGTGTTGAAATCTCCCACTATTATTGTGTGAGGTGCAATGTGTGTTTTGAGCTTTAGTAAGGTTTCTTTTACGTATGTAGGTGCCTTTGTATTTGGGGCATAGATATTTAGGATTGAGAGTTCATCTTGGTGGATTTTTCCTTTGATGAATATGAAGTGTCCTTCCTTATCTTTTTTGATGACTTTTAATTGAAAATTGATTTTATTTGATATTAGAATGGCTACTCCAGCTTGCTTCTTCTGACCATTTGCTTGGAAAGTTGTTTTCCAGCCTTTCACTCTGAGGTAATGTCTGTCTTTGTCTCTGAGGTGTGTTTCCTGTAGGCAGCAGAATGCAGGGTCCTCGTTGCGTATCCAGTTTGTTAATCTATGTCTTTTTATTGGGGAGTTGAGGCCATTGATGTTGAGAGATATTAAGGAATAGTGATTATTGCTTCCTGTTATATTCATATTTGGATGTGAGGTTATGTTTGTGTGCTTTTCTTCTCTTTGTTTTGTTGCCAAGATGATTAGTTTCTTGCTTCTTCTAGGGTATAGCATGCCTCCTTATGTTGGGCTTTACCCTTTATTATCCTTTGTAGTGCTGGATTTGTAGAAAGATATTGTGTAAATTTGGTTTTGTCATGGAATATCTTGGTTTCTCCATCTATGTTAATTGAGAGTTTTGCAGGATACAGTAACCTGGGCTGGCGTTTGTGTTCTCTTAGGGTCTGTATGACATCTGTCCAGGATCTTCTGGCCTTCATAGTTTCTGGCGAAAAGTCTGGTATGATTCTGATAGGTCTGCCTTTATATGTTACTTGACATTTTTCCCTTACTGCTTTTAATATTCTTTCTTTATTTTGTGCGTTTGGTGTTTTGACTATTATGTGATGGGAGGTGTTTCTTTTCTGGTCCAATCTATTTGGAGTTCTGTAGGCTTCTTGTATGCCTATGGGTATCTCTTTTTTTAGGTTAGGGAAGTTTTCTTCTATGATTTTGTTGAAGATATTTACTGGTCCTTTGAGCTGGGAGTCTTCACTCTCTTCTATACCTATTATCCTTAGGTTTGATCTTCTCATTGAGTCCTGGATTTCCTGTATGTTTTGGACCAGTAGCTTTTTCTGCTTTACATTATCTTTGACAGTTGAGTCGATGATTTCTATGGAATGTTGTGCTCCTGAGATTCTCTCTTCCATCTCTTGTATTCTGTTGGTGAAGCTTTTATCTACAGCTCCTTGTCTCTTCTTTTGATTTTCTATATCCAGGGTTGTTTCCATGTGTTCTTTCTTGATTGCTTCTATTTCCATTTTTAATTCCTTCAACTGTTTGATTGTGTTTTCCTGGAATTCTTTCAGGGATTTTTGTGTCTCCTCTCTATGGGTTTCTACTTGTTTATTTATGTTTTCCTGGAATTCTTTCAGGCATTTTTGCGATTCCTCTCTGTAGGCTTCTACTTGTTCTCTAAGGGAGTTCTTCACGTCTTTCTTGAAGTCCTCCAGCATCAGGATCAAATATGATTTTGAAACTAGATCTTGCTTTTCTGGTGTGTTTGGATATTCCATGTTTATTTTGGTGGGAGAATTGGGCTCCGTTAATGCCATGTAGTCTTGGTTTCTGTTGCTTGGGTTCCTGCGCTTGCCTCTTGCCATCAGATTATCTCTAGTGTTACTTTGTTCTGCTATTTCTGACAGTGGCTAGACTGTCCTAAAAGCCTGTGTGTCAGGAGTGCTGTAGACCTGTTTTCCTGTTTTCTTTCAGCCAGTTATGGGGACAGAGTGTTCTGCTTTCGGGCGTGTAGTTTTTCCTCTCTACAGGTCTTCAGCTGTTCCTGTGGGCCTGTGTCTTGAGTTCACCAGGCAGGTCACTTGCAGCAGAAAAGTTGGTCTTACCTGTGGTCCCGAGGCTCAAGTTTGCTCGGGGGGTGCTGCCCAAGAGCTCTCTGCGGCGGCGGCAACCAGGAAGATATGCGCCGCCCTTTCCAGGAGCTTCCGTGCACTAGGGTTCCAGATGGCGTTTGGTGTTTTCCTCTGGCGTCTGAGATGTGTGTGCAGAGTGCAGTCTCTTCTGGTTTCCCAGGCGTGTCTGCCTCTCTGAAGGTTTAGCTCTCCCTCCCACGGGATTTGGGTGCAGAGAACTGTTTATCCTGTCTGTTTCCTTCAGGTTCCGGCGGTGTCTCAGGCGCAGGGGTCCTGCCGCTCCTGGGCCCTCCCCTACGGGAACCCAGAGGCCTTATACAGTTTCCTCTTGGGCCAGAGATGTGGGCAGGGGTGGGCAGTGTTGGTGGTCTCTTCTGCTCTGCAGCCTGGGGAGTGCCCACCTGACCAGGCGGTGAGGTCTCTCTCCCACGGGGTTTGGGAGCAGAGAGCTGCTGCGGGCCGGGATCCGCGGGTGTGGGACTTCCGGTAAACACAGGAAGTGCTCGGTCCTAGAGGAATTTTGCCTCTGTGTGTACTGAGTTCACTAGGCAGGTTTCTTGCAGCGGAAAAGTTTGTCCTACCTGTGGTTCCGAGGCTCAAGTTTGCTCGTGGGGTACTGCCTAAGTCCTCTCCGCGGCGGCAGCAACCGGGAAGATCTGCGCCGCTCTTTCCGGGAGCCTCCGTGCACCAGGGTTCCAGATGGCGTTTGGTGTTTTCCTCTGGCGTCCGAGATGTGTGTGCAGAGTGCAGTCTCTTCTGGTTTCCCAGGCGTGTCTCGATTTTAAGCCTTTCTTAAGCTGGAATGGGTAACTAAATGTTCTGTTTAACTGATATAGTGATGACCTGGGTCTTAGATATATTTTATGCTTTTCATTACAAAATGACAATAGTTGTGCTCAGCTAATATTTGAAACATTTTTTTTAATTAGACAAAAAGGGTGAAATGTGGGATGATGTCACAGGTGAGGCAGGTACAAGATAGGAGGAGGCCTATCATTGGATGAGAAGGAAGGATAGGCGGGAGAAAAGTGAAGGAAGAGTAGGAGACTGGAATGGAAGAGAGAGGAGAGGGAGAGAGAGAGAAGCCGTGGCAGGACGATGGAGGCTGACGTAAAGATCTCACTCTGTGTATTTACAGGTTGTTATCAATGTTCCTAAGGGATGGATGGTAGAGGGCTTTGTATGTTTAAGTGGGCAATTATATCTTATCAATTGGATCTAAAAAAAGATTATTTTCATTGCTACTTTTAACTGTACTTTGCTACTATTACAAATCATAAAGCAAATATCTATGTTTTCCCATGGTCTTAGGTGACCTCTATGAAAAGGTGTTCAACACCCAAAGGGGGCATGACCCACAGATTAAGAACCACTGATCTGATGGAATATTAGCCTAGGATTAATGGGCAAGATAGGTTTGTGTTACTTTGGGGCATGTCTCAGTTTGAAGAGTTAGGGAATTTTACACAGAAAAGCAAATCTGTCATCCTTCCCCATTCTCAGACTTGGGATGAGTAATAGGAAGCTAGGGCAGAAACTAAGTCATGCAGTAGGATTGGAGAGGCAGAGCAATGCTTAAGAAGCTACTGTTTCCCACTGGAGTTGGAGCATCCATTACTTAAATCATCTTCAGATTCGGTTTGTCTGTATGTCATCCCTGTTCCTAAGCTAGTCAGCAGTAAACTAAGAAAGATATACTAATGATGTTCTAGAGATTACTGAATTGGAGAATATGCAAACAAGAATGTGAGATCTCATTTAACAAAGAAAAATCACTATATTTAAGGAAGCAAATATAAGACATAAAGCCCAAATACAATAGTCTGGGTGCTGTTATATCTGTAGTATAGTCACATGTATTAAGTCACATGTATAGGTATTGAAATATGCACTTGGTTTAGTGGATATGTTTAAATTTAGTGTTTTATGTTTAAATTGTTCATCTGACAGAATAGTGAATATGGCTGAAAATCACAGTAGAAGAAAGTTACTGTAAAGGAATTCATACATTACTTTGTGGTAAGTACCATGAGAAAGAGAACGAGGGGAAAGTTAGGGGGCATAGATGACAGCCCCAAATTGTTGCAACTTTCAATTAGTAGCTGTTAGAAAAGAGAAGAGAGGAAACAGAAGAGATAGAAGTAACAAAAAATATAGTGAAATTTCCTAATGTATACACGTACATATTTATACACATATGTGCATAGCATGCACATATGCACATGCACACATGCAAACATGCAAACACACATGTGTACACACATCACATTTGCACACACATGAATACACATGCACACATGAGCATACAGATGCACACTTACTAATGTGTGGGCATGTGCACATGCACATACATGTACACACAGGCATACATGCACACACAAATGCACACACACATATGCACATGCATACACACACATGCATACACACACAGATCTTTAAGGTGCTTTAACTCCATTATCTTCAGTTTTGAAGCTTTCATCATTTTTGTAGCAGACTTTTGCTCTTCTTTTCTGGTATGATTTGTATTTTTATTTGAGAGTTGTTCTTTCGACAGGTCTCCTTATACACCCTAGGCTTGCCTCAAACTTGTAATCCTCCTGACTCATCTTACTGAATGCTAGGATCAGAGACTTGAGACACCATTTCTGGCTTAGATATATGATTTCTGTTTGATTTAAATCCTTTTTCCCTGTGGATCATGGAGATATATTGGGGTGAGGGTTGCATTGGCTTTTGTTGGGCATCTCATAAGCATCAGTAGTGGACTTATGTGTTAGCTTTGTGAACTATGAGAAACCCTCCACATATACTCTTATTACAGACTGCAATGTGGCACACAAGTACTCACTGGAGTGCTAACTATCTGTAGTTTAGACAGAAGCAAACTTTCTTGATGTCTTCTTCATTATGAATGGAATAGAGTTTGCCTTGAATTGGCAGCAAGCCGCTTGAGTCTGGCTTCAAGATTTCAATTCCACCTCTTTGCTTTGGAGACCATAAAGTTACATATTTGCTCAAATGTGGATACAAAATCAAGTCTTTGGGTTTCTTTTCAAATCTGATTACAACTCCCTCCTTTTTTCCTCTTTATTCGTGTTTTTACTAACCTGATTCAATACAGTGTTTGTTGAGTGAGATGCTACACATTCTCAATTGCATGTGCTTCTTCAATTATGAGATTGACAGACCATCATCAGTATGATCTGTTTCAGAACTACAGCTAGCTTTGGAAGGGGTTGAGATTCACAGGTAGGATCTGAGGATGATTTGACTAATGGGTACTGTATATGTAGTCAACTTTACCCTGAGTCTAGTGCTTTTAAAACGATGAGGCAATGTGTATGTGTTGACAGTATCATCGGGTGCAGAAACAGGCACATTTCCTATTTTGGAATATGAAAGTTATCCCTTTTATGATTGTCTATATTTGGTTGTTTACTTTCTCCTGAATTTTGGCAGCAATACAGTTCACCATCAGCATTCATCCACCATGACACAAGAGTCAGAAATCACAACACACAAAAATGATGCTTACTTTCTGTAGTTTATTAAAATGCCTCATGTGGGTCAGAGGAATAAAGGTATAACTAGTATTCATCAGAGTAAAATTTCATCTGCTTCAGCTTGTACACAGTACAAATGCTCCCACCTGAGTCTATATGTATACAAAACTGCATGTGTACATCATGGCACACGAGACATGACAAATCACAAGAGCCATAGGAGCAGTTTTCACCAAATCATCTGAAAGGGAAACTGAGCTAGTATGATGAATGATGTGGCTAAAGCTATAGCAGATATTTCATCTCCTAAGTACTTATGAGTCCTTAGTGTGTGTATGTGTTTGCGTGTTTGCATCTCTGTGTGTACATGTGTGTGCATGTGTGTGTGTGTGTGTGTGTGTGTGTGCGCGCGCGTGCACACATGTGTGCATCTGTACTGGTGATGCTTTTCATTTTCACACTCTCAGCTGTGTATAGAGTCTAACTTTTAGAATAAGAAAGAGGACTTAAAAGTTATAGAAAATTATACTTAAAATTTAAGTGTAGGAGTAGTAATGATGGGATTACAATAATTTATTGATCAATGTGTTCAATCTCATGCTGAATAATTTTATGAAATCTATAGAGGTTAAGTAACTGACCCAAGGCCACATAACTTTCATTAAGTATAAGTCAACATTCTTATCAGTGGCTTTGATTTCAGGGCTGCAATTAATGATCATGTAAGCTGAGCCTCTTTTTAAGACCTCGTTTTTCTTGTAAGTTGTTTTATTTATAAATAAAGACAGTGTTTATAATTTACCACTCACTGAGCCACTTAAAATTTTGATGCATTATTAAACCCTTTTCCACCTTTCCCCTGTTTATGTAAATTCTGTGTTCTAAAGCTACTGACAACAACAACAGCAACAACAACAACAGTATCAACAACAACAACTCCAATGATGGATGAATCCAGTGTCAAGTGTCTACCAGACACTGAGGAAATCTGCCTACATTCCTGAGATTACACTTTTAATACCAAAGCTTAACCGCATTTACCCTGACTTTTTTATTAGTGGGTTTAAAGGCCAGTGCCTGGTGAGAGGAGCTTGTCCTACAGTTGAGAACAACACTCTTCCAGTCATCTCCCATAGCCAGGCTTCTGGGTCTGCTGGGCTGGGCTGCCTTCTGGTTCTGATAAGCTGTTCTAAGTCTCCAGCAGCTCTTGAGAATTCTTTTGGCACAGGCGTGGTGAGGTCACGTTGTCTCCTGATGAATTTCCTTTGTCTGTTTTTTGGGGCTGTTCTGATGAACCTGACCCTGGAGTGTTCAATAATACCTCTGGTCCCTTAGGAGCTATTGGCATAGTCTCTGGCTTTATCTTTCTCTGTACGAAGGTTCCGTGTCTCTGGAAAGGAAAACAACAATGACATAAGCTAGGGGAAGAAGGAACTGTAGCTGAGCATGTGGGTTTGTTCAAGTTCTGGTGATGAAACTTGCTTCTCTGCCTCTTCATCGACTGTCCCCTCTGTCCCAAACTGAGGACAGCACCAGAATGTCTGGCAAGTCTGTAAATGGGGTGAATATAACTGAAAGCAGGGAAGTAAAACAATCAAAGACGTGCCTGTGCTTTTCCATTGCTAGAGTGCATGCAACTGGCTGTACTAAGTTTTATTATTATTATTTTGCTTTGTAGGTTGCTATGACTGCAAATGAATCTACAATTCATAGAATTGATGATTGTGTTCAATGTCCAAAAGGATTACTCACAATGAACTATGAGACCAAGCATCTGGATGGGAGGAAGCACTCCAGCAATTCTGGTTCAATTCTGTTCAGCCTTTAAACCTTATCTATGCCTTCCTGGCACACATACATTAAGAACATCTAAAAGTTTATCAATATTACTTCAGTAAATGCTTTCCAGGAAATAAATCAAAACCCCTGTGGTCCTTGGTTTTTATGACATGTAGCTGAGTTTAGTCCACTAATGACTATATTTGTTTAGATAAACTTTTAGAAAGATGAGCATGACTTAAAAGGCTCAAAGTTCTTGCATAAATCTACTCAGCCCCACAACATTGAATAATTAGTTTGGAACAATGCCTTACCTTTCCCCGGATGGGCTCATTGGGAGTTCTCCTGGAATCATATTGATGTATAAAAGAGATATATTCTACAAAATTGTCCTCGTGTTCTTCTGATACATCCAGAGAGGTAAGTGGAACTAAGAAAAACAAGAGATAGTTCAGTAAAATCACGCCAATTACTAGATTTGTATATGAAAATAAAAAATTGTAATATTTATGCTTTATGAAACCACCAACATGTCAGGCACGGTAGTAGACCCTTTCTGTCCCAGAGTTCAGGAGGCAAAGGTCTCTGTGAGTTTGTGGACGATCTGCTCCTACATAGTAAGCTCCAGACCTGCAAGGTGAGCCCCTTTCTCAAAGGAAAAAAGTCAACAGCAATTTCTGAAGTTATCTTCCCATAAGTGTATATTATAAATTTGGATTCAGCATTTATTCTGCACGAAAAGATCTAAATCAAAACAAGTCAAATTAGTTCCATATGTGCATTTGGTACTTTAAAAATATTTTTAAATTCTGTATGTCTGAGAATTTTATCTGCATGTATGTGTATGCACATATGTGTCTGATCCTTTCAAAGGCTGGACAAGGAAGGGCATCAGATCCCCTAGGACTGGAGTTACAGAAGGTTGTGAGCCGCTGTGTGGTGCTGAGAATAAAACCTAGGCAGTGTTCTTTCTTTATGTTTTTCCATTTTTTAAAAATTGGGTATTTCTTATTTACATTTCAAATGTTATTCCCTTTCCCGGTTTCCTGTCCATCAGTCCCCTGGCCCCTCCCCCTCCCAATCTATAAGAGTGTTCCCTTCCCCATTCACCCCCTCAACAATCTCCTACACTGGGGGTCCATCCTTGGCAGAACTAGGGGCTTCCCCTTCCACTGGTGCCCCAATAAGGCTATTCACTGCTGCCTATGCAGTTGGAGCCCAGGGTCAGTCCAAGTATAGTCTTTGGGTAGTGGTTTGGTCCCTGGGAGCTCTGGTTGTTTGGCATTGTTGTTCTTATGGGGTTACAAGTCCCTTCAGCTTTTTCAGTCCATTCACTAATTTCTCCATGGGGGTCCTGTTCTCAGTTCAGTGGTTTGCTGCTAGCATTCCCCTCTGTATTTGACATGTTCTGGCTGTGTCTCTCAGGAAAGATCTATATCTGGTTCTGGTCAGCATGCACTTCTTGGCTTCATCTACCTTATCTAGTTTTGATGGCTGTATATATATGGGCCACATGTGGGGCAGGCTCTGAATGGCCGTTCCTTCAGTCTCTGCTCTAAACTTTCTAGGCAGTGTTCTTAAGCACTAAGTCATTCTTGCGGCTTCTATTAGATATGCTTGTTAAACAGATAGCAATTCGTCTTGGTGAAAACAGAAGTTGTTTGTCAAACTGTCTTTGACAACTGGAAGGGTATGAAAAAGTTTCTTCTGAATGTCTGGTCATGGCTGAGTGATTAAGAGGTTGGCCAAAGAACTCTGTGCTGAAGTCACTGGAACATCCAGGATGGCTGGCAGTGATGAACACAGACTCTTTACACTTCAGTCTAAGTAACAGAGGTCCCCCCCCCCTTTGCAAGAGCATTAAACCTAACTCCAAGCTAATCTTCCAGTCTGGATGACGGGTATGTAGTGTTCACTGTGAGGGTCTTTTTGTTGCATGTGGGTTTAAGTTAACTAGAACTTTACTGGCCTTACTATCAACGGCAGCTAAAGAAAAAGAGCAATGTTCACCCACTTTGAATTCTGTCAAAGAAAATACTTTTGATTCTCCCTTGTACAAATATACATGCAGATAAGAATTTGCATATCCTTGGCATATCTCTGGAATAATATGTAAGAAATTTATTCTGGTGTTTCTTGTTGGGAGAGAATTGTATGGAAATTGTGAGAAAAGAGGTGGATTAAATTTTTATCATATGTTTTATAGCATTCAAATTATATATATATGTATATTCAAATATATATGTATATATATACTATTAAAATGTAACAAAACATTATTTTTGCAAGTCACACCTTTATGCTGGAAGTGGTGGGTATATCCCTTGATCCCAGCACCCAGACAGGAGGACTGACATAATTTGGGCCAGCCTGTGCTATGTGATGAATTTAAGGCCAGCCTGGGATATATAGTGATATATTTTCTCAAACAGAACAGAACAAAATAAAATCACACGTTTTTTCCCAGTGTGACATATTCTTGCCTAATGAGGTAGCACACACCTTTAATCTAAGCACTCAGGAGGCAGAGGCAGATGTAGCTTGTGAGTATGAGGCTAGCCTGGTCTTCATGACAAGTTCCAGGCCAGCAAAGATGACATAAAGAGACCCTGTGTAAAACAAGTAAATAAATAAACGCGACGTAAATTAGGGGGATAAATAAGAATAGAAAACACATTATAAATAGATACTTGTTAAGCATTCATGAATTCGATTCTGTATATTGATATAATTTTTTCTAGCAGGGATGAGTATTCAAGTGCTTACGGTACATGATTTAGTTCCCCACTTAGCAGACCAGAATGTAAAGTGATAAAAATTTCTTGATGTCTAACTGAGGTCAGCACCCATTTCTCCTTATATTTTCTTGTAGGACTTGTGAGCACACCAAGGAGAGCAGGTGCCAGTGACACAGTAACTGCAGAACTGAGAAAAATCCCATAATTTATGTTTTCTTACAAATTAAGAAAAAAATCTATCTTTTTTATGAAGATCATATTTTCACTATCAGAACATTGATAAATAAATAACTTCTTAGATAAAATGAACCACCTCTACATTTTAGAATTAACCAGATGAGTTAGTGAAGAAGCCAAAGCATGAGCTGTGTAGGACAGACAGACACATTTTCAAATTCAGGCTCTACCGTGTTCTGGACATGTGTGACTTGGGTGGAAGTCATTTAATTTTATTGAGGTTAAAATTTCTCCTTTCTAAAATGTACATGGTTTGTGTTCTAGCTTTATTTCTGTTACTTTGCTAAAAATACCTCAAACAAAAGGAACTTTAGAGCTTGTTTAGTTTACCATCCTGGGTCACAGCCCACTGTTTCAAAGAAGTCAAGGGGACTGGGACTTAAAATCGCTAATCACCATATCCCCTCCTAACAGGGAACAAAAATATCCATAGGAGGGGTTATGGAGGCAAAGTTTAGAGCAGAGACTGAAGGAATGGCCATTCAGAGTCTGCCCCATATATATACAGCCATTGAACTAGGTAAGATGGATGAAGCTAAGAAGTGCATGCGGACAGGAACCGGATATAGATCTCTCCTGAGAGACATTACCAGAACATGTCAAATACAGAGGTGAATGCTAGTATCAAACCACTGAACTTGGGACAGGACCCCCTTTGGGGAAATTAGAGAAAGGACCGAAAGAGCTGAAGGAGCTTGCAACCCCATAAGAACAACAATGCCAACCAACCAGAGCTTCCAGGGACGAAACCACTACCCAAAGACTATACATGGATTGACTCCGGGCTCCAACTGCATATGTAGCAGAGGATGGCCTTGTTGGGGCACCAGTGGAAGGGGAAGCCCTTGGTCCTGCCAAGATTGGACCCCCAGTGCAGGGGAATGTCAAGGGGAGGGTGGTAAGGGGAGGTGAATGGGGGGAACACCCTTATGGGGGAAGGAGAGGGGAAGGAAATAGGAGACTTATGGACAGGAAACCGGGAAAGGAGATAATATTTGAAATGCAAATAACAAACAAACTGCTAATCACATCTCATCTACTAAGAAAGAGCTTAGTCCACAGCAGATTCTAGCATTTAGCTCACTTTCTTGCCTCTTACACAGTCCATGACCACAAGCCCAGGGAATGGTGCTACCCACTAAAGGTTGAGTCTCCCCATATTGGCTAGCATAACCAAGATAATCTCATATAGATACATATACCATGGTTTAACCTGACTTAGACAGACCTTCACTGAGATTTAACATTTCAGGTGATTCTAGATTGTTCCACATTGACAATTAAAAAACAAAAATCAGAATTTGCTTTCAGAATTATGGGGACAATGGGCAATGTTTATACTTTTATAAGATTCTGGAATCAAAGTTTGGTGGAAAAACCATAGGTGGGAGAAGGGTATGAATCTGATTTCCTTACTCTGAAAAACTGGTATAAAGAGTGCCACGCCTCCCTGCCTGCCACCACTCTCCCTGCCATGATGATCATGTACTAATTCTCTGAAAGTGTAACAAAGCTTCCAATGAAATGCGTTTCTTTACAAGCTGCTGCCTCCGTTGTGGTGTTTCTTCACAGCTATAGAACAGTGATTAAGACAGTAGGAATGCGTGAAAAGAGGCTTGGCAGGCATATACCAGGCAAGATTTAATGTGGTAACTGAATGGTATAGGGGAAAAAAACCTCCTTAAATTTCACCCTATGCTTCTTGTTTCTGTCATTCTTTGCTTTCCACCCAGTCCTAGGAGGTATAGAAAGGAAAGCTAGCATCTCTTCAGAGAAATCTAAGACTTCCCAAGATAAAAACAAATTACCAAAGCTGTTGAAGAGACATGTTATCCTCAAATGTAGTAGAGCAACATCAAATGTTTCAAGAGCAATACTGGACACAGACAGCTGAGTAATACTTTAAAAATATTAAAAAGAAAGAGGAATTAAGCATTAAAGTTTCATAGTTGCTAAAACTTTCAATAAATTATGAATTCAAATTAAAAAATTTTTTGGGAAACAAGGAAAATCTGAAAATATTTTCCTATAGAACAGATTGTTTCTTCAAGGAAGCATTCAAATATAACCAGAAATAAATCAAGGAAAAAGTCTAAGAGGTATGTATGTATGTATGTATGTATGTATGTATGTATCCATCCATCCATCCATCCCCAAAGAGACAAGATCTAAAGAATGGAAAAGCAGGTATTATCTCTATGAAAAGACAGGACATATTATCAATAGTGATTAACTATGACCAATACAATGCTGCAAAAGGGACATGATGCAAACTCCCAGTGTAAACCTCAAGGAAGCTTTGCTGTTTTTGCTCTTTGCATTCTGGGAAACTTGAAGTGCCAAGTAGGAAGTCCAGACAGCTTGGTGAACAAACTACATGAAGAGACCCAGGAGGAGTGGGCCAGCAATCCCAGGTTGACAGCTGAGTGTGAGCCTCGAGCCTATTTCTGCCAACTGAATTCTACCACACAACCCGGGTCCAGATTGCAAGCACTGAGCAAGTACGATGAGTGTTCTTTTAAGCAACTAAATTTAAGGTAGCTTGTTATGAAATACTGAAATAGAAATACATCAGAAGAAAGCAAATTGAATTAAAATGAATCACCTTGTGTCCTACTTTGCTTTTTATTGTTATGGTTACCAAAAGCAACTCGGGGAAGAAAGGGTTTATTTGGCTCATATGTCCTGATCACAGTCCATCATGAAGGGAAGACAAGGCAGGAAATCAAGCTGGGGAGGAAATGAAGCAGAGACCATGGAGGAATATACTGACTTTGTTTTTCATAACTTGTTCAGACTATTTTCTTCTACTGCACAAAGTGGACTGTGATGGGCCCACTCACACCAATCAATGATCAGGAAAATGTCCATAGGCTTGCCTACAGGCCAAGGTAGTAGAGGCAATTTCTCTGTGGAGGTTCCCTTGTCTCACACAACCCTAGCTTGTGTTGAGGTGACAAAAATTTAACACAGCCACCTTGTAAGCAGTGTTCTAGAGTGTTTCACACCTACAAAATAGTGACTTTATAAAGGATCCATTTCTTCACAGGGGCCAATAAAGGAATATCATTTTATCTATTGTAGAAGGACATCTACTTCCCAAACATTATACTTATTAAAATTATGCATCAGTCTCAACTGTGTGAACATGAGACTTTCTAAAAATTCACACAGTGGGCACTACTTAAGTATGAAAAAAATGAATAAAGGCTTTCAGGTTCTTGGCAGTTGTGTGGTATAAGAGTGCAAATTGAGGGCTGGGGAGATGACATAGACATTAAGAGCACTTACTAGTCTTGCAGAGGACCTGAGTTTAGTTCCCAGCATCTACGTGGTAAGTTACAAGTATCTGTAACTCCAGCCCAGGGGATATATAAACTCATGATAGTGCACCTAAACTCACATAAGCAAACATTCATAACATAAATAAAACACACTTTTAAACTAAGAGTGCAAGAGGGCTGGAGAGATGGCTCAGTGGTTAAGAGCATTCAGTGCTCTCCCAGTGAATCTGTTTTTGGCTCCCAGTACCCAAGTCAAGAGGTTCATAATCCTCTATAACTTCAACTCTGGCATATGTGAGGACAGTGGCCTCTGTGGGTACCTGTACTTACATACCCACAAGCAGGAAATCACACCTACATATAATTAAAAATAATAAGTTAAATTGGATTCAGCTAATTGCTTGAGTGAAGCCTTATTAAATGAGAACTACAAACCTGTTAAAGTGTTTGAAATCCACTCCTAGAAACTTAATTAGAATAAGAATTTTCTAAACAAGTTGGTATCTAGCTATTGATATTTTCACCAACAAAATATGAATTACATACTCAAATATGTAATTTGTTCCTTACATTGGCGTGAAGTTAGCAGTTTTGAGAACATTTTTAACTCTTTATGGATACATAGAAAACATCAACAAATATTTCCCTCTTAGAAATTTTACTTTTCTCAGTAGAATTGCCTTGAGTCTTATATAAAAACTGTAGCTCTCATAATATATTTTGAATGTTTTAATTTTAATTTGTGAGCGTATGTATATATGTGTATTGGTATGTTTGTGTGTGTCGGTATGTTTGTATATGTGTGTCAGTGTGTGTGTATATATGTTGAGTGTGTGTGTGTGTGTGTGTGTGTGTGTGTGTATAGAGGGTGGAGGGGTTATGTGTGCAGGTGCCTATGGAGGCTAGAAGGGTTTCAGATTCCATGGGTGCTGAAGTTGCAGGTGGCTGTGAGTGCAGGATTTGGATGGCTGAAGCTAAGCTCAGGTCCTCAGTAAGGGCAGTAAGTATTTTAACTGTAGAGCCATCTCTCCAGCTCCATGTAGTAGTTTGAATGAAATTACCCCCAATAGGCTCATATATTTGAATACTAGGTGACCAGTTGACGGAACTGTTTGGGAAGAATTAGTGGGTATGACCTTGTTGGAAGAGGTATGTCACTGGGGACTAGCTTTGTGTTTTCAAAAGCCCAAGGCATTTCCTGTTAGCCTCTTGCAGCTTTGTGGTAGATGTTTTAACACATAAACACTCAGCTACTGCCCCAGCCCTAGGCCTGCTTGCCTGTTGCTGTGCTCCCCACAGAGATAAGTTGCCTTGATCATGATTTTTCTTCACAGAAATAGAGAAGTAACTAAAATACGCCGTGTCAAATATGAATAAATAAATACATAAATGAATGAATGAATAGATAAATAAATGCTACAAAAAAAGGATACCCCTTGGTACAAAAGAAACAACAAATGAAAAATCCATCTTAGAAAAGTAATTGTTACCACTGGATCTGAATCTGGAACTCTAAAGAAACACTAAAATACAAAACACAGTAAGTTAGCAGCCAAGGTTTCCTTTACACTTAAAACACCATCCTTCATCAATTAAATAAACCTTTCCAAATTACAAATTCTTATGATATAAATCGGAATCTAAGTGTGGCAGCCAGGAAACTGTGTGGTGGTATGAGACATAAAGGGCACTTTCATTGTTAGCAGAAGATAAAATTGTTGAAATGCCAAAGATGAGATGCAATTGAGTGGGCTCATGGAACAGAATGATGGGAGGTGACTTTTAATTGGCCTTGATGCATGCTGGCATAGTTTGTATGCTATAAAAGGCGGGCACATAGCTGAATTTTACACAGCCTAAAATCTTACAGTAAAATATTTTAAAAATTAATTAAATATCAAAACTATAGGAATTATTTCAGACCAATGTTAGGGCTTTTTCTTTGTTAGTTTAAATTACATTATGACTTTGAATTGCACTTATTGAGTAGTTCTTAATGCTCATCTACAGAGGTATAGTTTGTAGTTTAACATTTGAGATGGCATATTTATATTTATTTGGTTATTCAAGTTCTTTATTGAGTTTGGTTGTTATAAGAGATCCTAGGTTATAATAACGAAGTTAGTAATGGGAAATACTGATAAAAGAGAGAGGGAGGAAGAGAGAAAAAGACATGGGGGCAGGGAGGGAGAGAGAAGACAGAGATTTTATGACAGGTTTTAAAAACCAAATTCTAACCCAGAGTCTAACAGTGAAATGCAATGATCAACAATTCAAATAATCCATTTATTATTACTGTATATAAAGAGTGTGGGAGAACTTTAAATGTTTTATTTAGTTCTAGTGAAATCCTACAATATTATCTAATTATAAGGTTTTTTGTTCACTTATGAGCCAAATAACTTCATTTCCTTCTTAGTAAGTTCAATGTCCACTGCTCCTAGAGAAAGTGTTCATTCATTTGAGGATCTTCTCTTTTACTGTCAATGAAATGCAGGTATGTGTCCTCTCCTTCATATCTGGATACACTCAGTGGCTCCTTTCAAAGCCTTTTAGGGAGATTTTTTTTTACCATTTTAGAGGCTGAACAGAGGGTTACTTATGAGCATGGACACTAGAGCCAGCTCTCTGGGTTCAAATGTCAGTCATCTGCTCTGTGTCCTTTAACAAGTTATTTAAATCCTGTGCTAGGTGAAGGTGCCATCCTGAAAAACATCGTCCTAGTTTATTATTATTTAATAGAGCCTGAAAAACAGTAGACAGGATGCAAATCATTACGGAGGGGCCAGGAAAATTAAAAACAGAACTGTCATATGACTCAGTTGTACCACACTTGGACATTTACCCTAAGTTCTCCGAATCAGCATAGCACAGAGACACTTGCATGCTCATATTTATTGCTGCATGTTCACAATAATCAGGGAATCATCCAATCTGTTTAGCTATCTACAGATGAATGCATGATTGTGTGGTTCATATACACAAAGGAATATTATAGACCATACAAACGAAACCATGACATTTGCAGGAAAATGAACGGTATAAAAATCATTAAGTGAAACAACCCAAACTCAGAAAGACAAATACTATATGCTTTCTTTACATGAGTAACACAAATTTAAATTTTTATTTGCATGAGTCAGGAAACATGTGTGTATATGTAGATCATAAAGTGAGAAAAAGGATCATGAAAGAAGAGATCTTGAGGGAGCGAGTGGAGAAGAGAATGGCTTGGTTCAAAGCAGAAGGGTGGGACTATTTGGGAGAAGGAAAATTAGCTAGAGGAAGTACAGGGGGAGGGAGAGAAATGAAAGAGATTAATCAGAACAAAATGACATAATGAACCTCTCCATATTGAATGAAGGATGCAAGAAAAGCATTCTGAGTTTCCTAACATGAATTATTAAAAATTTCAGATCTAAAATGATTTTATCTGACAATGCCATTCTAGTAAACTGAGTCACATTTTTTTAAATTAAAACCACAGTTCTACTAAGAGTCAACAAAAGATTTCTTTTAGAAGTCACTGGTGCTCCAACCTCTGTGATTTGGTCAGTCTAGTTGAAGACAGATATCAGCCAGCCTGAAGGTCACAGCATTAAAAGATAGAAAATGATTGGACGTAGCATGAGATGAAGTTACAATGTAAAAGAGGTCACCCCTCAACCAGGTGCAAAGTCTAATTCTCATTTTCATTCTTGGAAATGGGGCCCAAAGGGTATCAGTACAGGCAGTCTCATTACCCTACCCCTTTCCTACCTGTTATTAGCTTCTCCACCCAGTCAACTGAGTTGGGCTAAGATCCTTTGCCTTTTCTTTTCTTCATGGTTTACAGCTCTTTCCAACTCAGAACACTGGGGATGTTATATATCCCTGGATTATCATCTTATGAAACTCTAAAGTCCCACAAAAAGTGCTTTAAAAAATATGTATGTTTTCCTCTTGTTGATCTTCATGTTAATTACATTCTTAGGCCCAGTGAAACACCCTAAAATGGCAAGGTAAATTTTTTACCTGAAAACTGGGAATGTCAATTGTATTACTGCATCACTATACTATATAGCAGTGGTTCTTAGCCTTCGAAATGCTGCGACCCTTTAACATAGGTCCTCATGTTGTGGTGACCCCAATCATAAATATTCAGGATATTTGCTATATGAATACTGTGAAAGGGTCACTCGACCCCCTAAGGGGTCATGAGCCACAGATTGAGAACCACTGCTATATAGTTAATTTAAGAATAAAATGAGTTCATATTTGGAAAGTTTTATGAATTGCCTGGCAAACAGTATGTTTGAAATAAATGCTATGTTTTAGTCGCTATCTCATCTTCATTTTATACCTCTCAGAAAAGAGTTCTAGAGAGATTAAACCTCCCAAAGGCTTCTGTACCTGGTTTTCTCTCAAACTTTCAAGGTTTTTGTTTTATTTTAAGGTCATAATGCTTCCTGGCCCTTCTTCAAGGACATTACCTGGTATAATTCTACTTTTTGGCTGTCCATTCATGATTAAAAAATAGTATAAAGACCAGAATAATTTTCCAAAATAATCAGTGTGGTAGTTATCATTTGGCTACAAATCTAGGCTGTAACATTCTTCATTTTAAAAAAAGAATCATCTATTAGTTATGTGTGTGCTTATGTGAGTTTATATGAGCTGACAGGCTAGAGATAGTGTCATATCTTCTGAAGATGGATTTTACAAGTGGTTGTAAAATGCCAGGTGGGTTCTGGGAGTGAAACTAATGTCTTCTACAAGAGAAGCAAGTGCTCCTTAGCCCCCACACCATCTCTCCAGCTCTTCGTAGTCTGTTTGTCCATCTCTCCCTCCCTCCTTCCTTTCCTCCCTCCCCCTTGCTCCCTCATTCCCTTCCTCCCTTCCTTTATTAATTTTGAGATGGAGTCTCACTACATGGTTCTAGTTGACCAGGAACTTCCTATGTTGACCAAACTGGCATCTAATTCAGAGATCCACCTGCCTCTAGCTTCTGAGTGTTGGGATTAAAGGAATGTGCCATTGCCATCATGTAATCTTAAGACAGGGTAGAAACTGCTGTCAATGAAAACCGGACGTGGAGCAGTGTTGTCCTGTTCTCTTCATTCTTGTCCTCTCCTGTGTCTGCTGACATGCCTGAGGGTCTATTACAAAGGTCAGCTTGTCTTTGTTATGTTTCTAGACATTTTTTCTTTATTCTCGTTGCCTATCATCAGGGTTTCTCCCACATGCTCCAGAAAAAAAAATTGCTTCCATTGTTTTCATCTTGTTACAGCTTATTTCTCTGCTACTATTCCATAGACTAAATTGTAGAGTCTTAGGAGGCAGAAAATGTAGCTGTCTACATCATCAATCATAAGGATAAAATTTCTTTCTAAAGGAGAGGCCATGGTCAAAGAAGGCTTGTTAGCCTTTTTATGAACTTACCCTCGAGGTAGGAATCATTCTGCCTACGATCATTTTCTTTTTTTCTAATGCTGTGATCTTCAGTCTAGATGACTTATGTATTGTCAACTAGACTGGCCAAATCACAGAGGTCAAAGCATTAATAATTTCTAAATGGAATCTATTGTTGACTCTTATTAGCACTGTGGTTATAAGAAAATATAACTCAGTTTACTAGAATGCCATTACAAGGTAAAATCATTATTCTGAAAATATTTAACAATTTGTATAATGTATTTCTCAAGTTATGTATTTTAAGACAGCAATTATGAGAAACAATATGAAAATAAGAGTGAGATGATAAAAAATAGAGAAGATATGTTTTGGAAATCATGCTTATTCTTAGAATTAGGGTATTCTACAGATCAACTGTTGTATTTAACTTTTAAATTCATGTTGCATAAAACTTACTTGACTATTTTTTCTTTTGAAGAGTACTATCTCCCATAGCTCTCTGTACCAAAATCCCATGGGAGAGAGAGCTGGACTCTCAGAGGTGTGGACATTCCTGAGAAATCAGGGAAGACTTCCACTTCTGCTCACATTCTTGGTGCAAGAGGAACCCGCCTAGTGCCCTCTAGATACAGGAAGCTTGGGACAATCAGGGGTAGGATCCTTCCAGTTTCTGCCTGTACCCAGAGCTAAAAGCCAGTTACCAGAGGTGCTGACACACCTGAGAGCAGAGGTAAGACCAACTCTTCTGCTCTAAGTGACCCTCGGGGAGGCTTCAGGACACACAAACCCAGAACCAGTATACGAAAGGACTCTTCTGGTTTCTGCCTACACCCGGTGCCGAACTGGTCCCACAGTTCTCTGTACCCAGATCTGGCTGTAAGAAAACAGGTCTACAGGAGTGTTGACACAGGTTTACAGGAGGGTCAAGTCACTGCTGGTAGAACCACTATGGAAATTAATCTGGCCATTCCTCTGAAAATTGGACATAGTACTACCTGAGGACCCAGCTATACCCTTCTTCTTGGGCATGTATCCAAAAGATGCTCTAAAATATAACAAGGACACACGCTCTACTATGTTCATAGAAGCTTATTTATAATAGCCAGAAGCTGGAAAGAACCCAGATGACCTTCAACAGAGGAATGGATACAGAAAATGTGCTACATTTATGCAATGGAGTACTACTCAGCTATCAAAAACAATGACTTCATGAAATTCATAGGCAAATAGATGGAACTAGAAAATGTCATCCTGAGCGAGGTAACCCAATCACCAAAAAACACCCATAGTATATACTCACTGGTAAGTGGATATTAGCCAAAAAGCTTGAATTACCCAAGGTATAATCAATAGACCAAATGAAGCTCAAGAAAAAGAATGACCAAAGTAGGGATGCTTCAGTCCTTCTTAAAAGGGGGAACAAAAATATTCATAGGAGGGGATATGGAGACACAGTTTGGAGCAGAGGCTGTAGGAATAGCCATTCAGAGCCTGCCCCATCCCATATGCTGCATCATAGCCTGGGGATCCAGGCCATATATATATACAACCACCAAACCTAGACAATATTGATGAAGCCAAGAGGTGCATGCTCACAGGAGCCTGATATAGTTGTCTCCTGAGAGGCTCTGTCAGAGCATGACAAATACAGAGGTGAATGCTAGCAGCCACCCATTGACCTGAGAATGCAGTCCCTGTTGGAGGAATTAGGGAAAGGATTGAAAGAGCTGAAGAGGTTTGCAACCCCAAAGAACAACAGTACCAACCAATCAGAGCTCCCAGGGAGTAAACAACTACCCAAGTGTACACATGGACAGACCCATGGCTTCAGCTGCATATGTAGCAGAAGATGGCCTTGTTGGGCACCAATAGGAGGAGAAGCACTTGGTCCTGCTAAGGCTGAACCCCCATCCCCAGTGACTGGGAATGTCAGGGTGGGAAAGGAGGTGATTGGGGAAGGGGAACACCCTCATAGAAGAAGCAGGAGGGTGGATATGATAGTGAGTTTATGGATGGGAAATTGGGAAAGGGAAATGTAAATCAAAATATCCAATTTTTAAAAAAGCACTGTCTAAAATGATCATTAACGATTAGCATCTTAGTTTCCTTTTCTATTGTATGACAAAAAAAAAACTCCAATATAAGAGAAAAAAGAATCCTTTTTTGTTTACAGTTCCAGAGGAATGGAGCCCATCTTGGCAGGGAAAGCATGCTGGCAAATGTTTGAATCTAGACAGGGGGCAGAAAAAGAACAAAAAGAAGGGTTGGGCTATCCTAAGAGTAGGGGAGTGTGCAATGGGCTCTAGTGTTCAACAACAGGCTTTTAAGGGACATTCCACAGCCACAGCCATCAGTGTCCCTCAGAGTATACTTTGAAATATACTCTGAGTTAGGGCCAGATGCTATTTTAATAATAACAGTTTTAGTCTGGGAAATCCGAGCAGACTGCTCCTAAGTTTCTGACCTTGAAGCTGGTGTAATCAATGATCTGTACAGTATCTGGAGATACTGGGCCAGAGATAGCTCCTCTCCAAGGTTTCAGGGTTTCAGAAGGCTGTCTGTTTTGTATGTATTTTCAACTTCTGTAGAAACGTCATTTTCTCAGGAGGTGCACACACACTGAATACATCTTAAGTCAATGGCAGGAAAGAGTAAAAGTTTCCCACGAGTGACCTTACCTATCCCATAAGAAGGCTTTTGCATCTTGCTGTGTTTGACTGGCAAAACCAGTGGGCATGCTGGCTTCTGGAAGTCACTCCGCTGGATGCTGTTGGTGTCATAAGATGGTTGGGAGACATATGTTGGTGCTTCATCATGGAACCACCATTTTCTCTTCACAGAAAAAAATAGAAATGCTCTGTCAAATAATGATAAAACTTCACCTGATGCTTAAAGTCTATGAATATTTAGGGATTTAATGGAACAGGATATTAGTCTAGAATTAATATATTATTTACTTAGTGTATGGTTTGTTCATATCATGTATATGTGCATGTAATACTCATGCGGTGGACCTGACATAGGGTATCTTCCTCAGTTACCCTCCCATTTTGTTTATTGCAACAGGGTCTACCACTGAACCTGAAGCTAACCAATCCTGTCCTCCTGGCTGTCTAGTGAGCTCCAGGGATCTGCCTATCTCTGCTTCCTCCTCTCATCCCTGCCCACCCTGGTCCCCCAGCACTGCTATTATAGGCATTTCCATCTTGGGGATCCAAGCTCGGGTTCTCATAGCAACACACATGTGACTGAGACTGTTCCCTGGGATTCTTAAATATAGAAGTAAATGTTTACACAAGGACATTAGCTTATAAATGGTATCTAAAAATAATCATATATTTTAGCTAAAATATATCTGCTCAACTTTTACACTACCTTCTAGTAACAGAGCCATAAAATTAATATAGTAGCTGTATTTCTATATATTTTTATTATTTTATTTGTAGACCACACATGCTAAACATGATTTAATCTAAAATTACTTTAATCTAAAATTATATTTTATTCTTTTTATTATAGCAAAACAAATGATGCATTATCTACAATGATATTTTGCAAAGTTCTTAGTCCATCACTCACCCCACATCATGGCATACACCTTACATCTTATATAGTAGAGTGTATGCATATATAAAAGTGAGGCACACCTGGCATGAACTCTTTGTTGTGATTATTGCAGGGCACTCAGATGTTCTAGTTTACTGCTTTTACCTCTGTTTCATTCATGATTCTGAGCACAACTCATACTGATTTGTAATTTATAAACCTATACTTTTTGACATAAAAACTGCCCTAAGGGGAACCATCTCCAATCTTACCGAAATGTCAGTACTAATCACTGTAGAAGAGAGAGACACTTGATGGGTTCTCAGAATTGTTACTCAACTCTGATCAAAGTAGTAAAAGTGATCAAAGGTGACTCCACACCTGGAAGTTTGGGATCTGATTAGGGGTCAATATTATCTTGGGTATAAGGAAGTAAATGTTGGACTGGAGAGATGAGTATAGCAGGGAATACTGCTCCCTGTGTGGGGCAGTTGAAGAGAAAAGTCCCCCAGGCTCAGGAGTTTGAACACTTGGTCCCAGTTGGTGGTGCTGTTTGGGAAGATTGAGGAGGCATGGCCTTGCTGCAGTTGTGTTTGCACCCTCTGTGTTGTGGTGCCATTGAAGCACCTCAACTCCTTATTCTTGCCACCATGGCTGCCACTTGATGCCCCCACTTCTCTGCCTGCAGTAGACTCATATCTTTGGAAACTTAAGCCCAAATAAACTCTTTCATACGTTGTTTTTAGTTGTGGTGTTTTGTCACAGCAACAGAAAAGTACCTATGAAGCAAGCAAGCTGAGAAATCTGAGTTACTGTACAGGACCCACAGTGGGCGGGTAGAACTCTCTCCTGAAATGGTCCTCTGACCGCCATACTGCATTGTAGCTCTTTAACCTGCTCACACATACAAATAATAAAGTAAATGTTTTTTAAAAAAGAAATCAGTTCTGAGTCTATAGAAAAGATGTCTGTAATATGATTTAAGAGGAATGGACATGTACATTACAATAATAAATTCTGACAATTGAGATTCCACTGATACACAAAGGGAGAGGCATTGCTGGGGTCACTCCACAGAGCTGCACAGGGCTCTTAAAGGAGCTTAGTTTACCAAAAGACAAGCATGTGAGAAAGAACTGTGTGCCATATGAATGTATCTAATGGGGTCAACTTCATCAATACAGACTGTTGAATAGCTTAGAAATAGAGTAAATTCATGAAAGTGCCAAAGACATCAAGAATATTTTGTGGGGATGGGAAGCAAGAAATCAAGAAAGGATAAAAATATGGACAGCAAACACTGTTCTGGGCTGAAGGCACAGCTACTAATCCTGGTGGGTTGTAAGAGATATTCTTAGACTGGACAAGATGGGATGCACATAAACCAGAGGATCAAGAACTGAACAGTACACAAGGGAAGCAGCATCAGTTTTAGGCCAACAACGTGCAGCCAAGAATAATAAAACAATAGGAAATTATAGACACGTTTCACAGAAATTGAGCAACTAGGAAATTCAGAACAAGACTAAATTGACTAATGTCTTATATTTCCAGAATGAGATATAACATGGATTTTTAAGTGGACTACTTGCTGTAGGTTTTAAGAAAAATCTAAAACAGATTACTAAACAGATGGTGTCTTCTCACTATCTGGCTAAAAATAGTCATTTGCTACTGTTCTTGGACTGCCTGCGTTTTCACAACTCTCTTCCATCCCATAGTTATGACAATGCTTATTATGGCAAACTACAATGTATATACTTTCTTTTACTTCCTTTTAGAACAATTCTGAGGTGGGTACATCCCTTTACAGATGAGAATAGTACAGAGATTAAGGAATACCTTCAGGTACAGTGTTGGCTGGCAGTCACCAGCACCTACCTACCTATACATGCCCCAAATTCTGTGTTCTGTTGTTATTGGCTAAGGGCAGATAAACACAGGTTTAATCACATTATCTTAAAATGCTAAGCGTCTTAATCTATTCTGTGTATGTGGACCTTCGTGCATTGGGTAATTCATAATGTATGTAAGTTGATTGGCTTTCAATTCCAGAGCCTAGGAAATGTAATAAGCAGACAGCCAGGCTCTGGCAGGCTTGGCAACTCTAATTCAACAAGAGCCCCCACTCCTCAAGGTGGTGGTGATGGGGGAGGTAAAATAGACTCCTGATAATGCCAGTCTTGCCCTTTTAGGCCAGAATTGATCCGATGATGAGGCAATGCCTTCAAGGCCTAGGTCTCATCTCTCAACTCAGACAATGACTTTTAAATTTCAATATACATTTTAGAGGAAACAAACTTTGAAACCATAACTGTAACTGCTTTGAGGAAATTTTCCTATATAAAGGTTAAAAGGCATATACTTATACCATCTACTCTTTGGTGAGCAGAAACTTATTTTGCTAATAACTCAAGTAACTAGAAAAGTGACTTTGAACAAGGGAGCCATTAGAGAGTGTCTGGGGCCTTCATGTTTTCCCCTAGAGTATAATGCAAGCAGAGATCTTGAGTTTACTTTTAAGAAAAATTCTTTAATTTCATAAATATGAAGTATGATTGAATTAGGCCTCTGTAGTTGGAGTGCTTCATGAACATTAAACATGGATGCATCTTCTTCCTTGTTATTTTCTCTTTTGGACACTCTTCTTCATATGTGCAAAGTGTGCTCCTGAGAACATGTATGCACCTATGCAGGGGTTCAGGCCTTCTGATCTGGGTGTTTTCTTATGAGACACTATGACATCAATGAAACAGTAGAAAAAGTTGCAGAGTGTGATGGCTTTGTCTGAGCTTTGGAGGGTGGGCTCCGTTTTGCAGATTGTAAAGGGGACACTACGTAAAGAAAATTTAAACTATTTGAAGCTTTGATCTCTAAAAGTTCTCCCTCATATTCTGAGGCCTATCTCCTATTATGCCCCAGGACACTATTCTCTGGGGAATATTAAGGGAAATGTCTAGATATTCTTGAAGTCAAAAATCTCCCTAACTCTCATACCCTGAAGAGCTCCTTGACTGTTTTTGTATGGGTCCACTGGTCACATTTAGAAGTCAATCTAAGGAAAGGACTATGGTATACTCCTATTAATCTATTAATTAGGATATAAATCACATTGTGGTAGGTTCTTGCAGTGCAGGCCTTTAATCTCAGCTCTCAAGAGTCAGAACCAGACAGGTCTCTGTGAGTTCAAGGCTAGCTAGCTCGCCAGAGATACACAGCAATTTCCTGTCTAAAACCATCACCACTACCTCCACTACCACCACTTCCACCACCACCAACACCTCGACCACAGCCATCATCACCACTACCACCACCACCACCACCACCACCACCTCCACCACCTCCACCTTCACCACCACCACTATCTCCACCACCACCACCTCCTCCACCACCACCACCTCCACCACCACCACCTCCACCACCATCATCACCACTACCACCACCTACACCACTACTACCACCACCACCACCACCTACACCACCACTACCACCACCACCACCACCTACACCACCACTACCACCACCACCACCACCTACACCACCACTACCACCACCACCACCACCACCACCCACCACCACCACCACATTATGGGGATTCTCAAGGACACCTGTTTCTGCTGAAACTTTACACAGACCATGGAATTTTATTTGTAGAGCTCCATGGCTTAAAAAAAAAATGGAAGTTTTATCACAACTAGGCAACCAAGGTCATGTGAGTTGCAATGTTCTCAAGCTGGTATCTCAATGATACAGGGGATGTGGAAAATTTACTTTTTAAAAGCAACTGTTAAAGTCTCCTATGACAGTTACCCTTGTACCTTTATTAACTGCTATTTGCCTATGGGCCATATCTGTCTCCTCTTTATCCAGAGGCAGTCCTTTGTCCCTTGGGACAAATACCCTTCCTCCCTCTTCCTTGTTCCCTTCCTCTTCTCCCTCATCCTCTATCTCCTGTCTTTGACTCTTATTCCCTGATCTCTATTCTGCTGGGGCAAATGAATCTACTTTGTGCTTAGAGCTTGGTCTTAGAGCTCCAGGGCTGATAGTTTTTCTATCATTTCTTCCTATTAGACTTACTTTAAAAAAAAAAACTAAACAGCAGCAGCAGAAAACTAGGTTTACTTTTTCTAGTGCCTACAATTTTATGTCATTAGGTAGAAATGTATATATAATCATTTCATTTAAAAAAATCTTGTAAACCAATAAAACTAAATGCCAGGTATGGTAACACACACTTGTGATTCCAGCTCTCAGGAGTCTGAGGAAGAAAGATTTCAGGTTCAAGGCTTGGGCTACCTATATAGGGAGATACTACCTTACGTAGGGGTCCTACCAGACTAACCAACCAACCAAAGAAATCTTTGACCGCATATCTTGAGGTCTCAGTGTACAATCTTACTAGTAGACAGAAGTTAAAATATTTAGGCAGCTTAATTTTATTTTAAAGCCAACATTACTATATTTTAATTAAGCTAACTTTTAAAAAGAAATTTCATCTTGAATAAAAGGAGAAAGTTTCACATGTGAAATAAAAATGTGCATCTTTTAGGTTCCTGGGAATGAGAGCATTTGCAAGTTCATCGTTGGTTTCCTTTTGTTTTTGGATGAATATTCCCTTCACTGTATGCGCCAATCCCTCTCACTCATCTCTGCTCTACTCTGTTTCAGACTTACTTTGCCTGGCTCTTACTGGTCTAGTGAGTGTGGTACAATTGTCAGCCAGCCTTGCAGATGGCAATTGCTAATTTTTGTTGTTTTTCACAATATTTTAAACTAGAGTAAATTATTTGGGATTAAGTTTTCAAGCTTCTACCTTTGTATTTTCTGAATTGTTTTCATTCTCTTGGTGTCTCCACTGTGGAGAGAGATGACCTAGATACAGATCTGAACTAGCACTTGGTCACTGTTAACAGAGGAATGGTAGATAGTGTTAGTATGAAGGGTCCCCCAGACAATCTCCATTTAAATATGATGTGAAAGCAGAACTCCACCTAATCAGCGATGGGAAGGAAATGGAACAGGGTGAGGTGTCTGAGACCATTCACATGACACACCTCTCCTTCCACAAACATTGTGCTGGAAAACACATGTGAAAAACTTCAATCTTCTCTGCAGTGGCAGATTATGTTGTTCAATTTCTAGACTCAACACTGTGTTAGGTCTTCTACTTCAGAATCCAGCTGTAAGTAGGATACAGTGGGCTCCTCAGCCCTAGCTCTGCAGATCAGCAGACTGTGACACTAATAACAATTGCTTATAATATGCCTCCTTTGTCTACCAAGAATGTTCTACATGGTAGTCACTTGCTTACTTAGAACCTTATTCATGTAGCTTTCTCCTATCACCCATTTAAAACTACAACTCTGGGTCTGCAAGATGGCTCAGAAGGTACATCTACTTGCCAGTAAGTCCGATGACCCGAGTTTGCGTCCCACAGCACTGACACATGGAAGAGAATTTGTTCTTGTAACACACACACACACACACACACACACACACACACACACACACACAGAATTAAAAGAAAAATAAGGTTGCAACTCTAGCGCCAGCAATCCTCCCTGCCCTCCATGCAAGCCCATGCCATTTAGCATCCTAATTAGTTTACTTCTGTTGCTCAATCCTCCGTTAGAATATGAGCAGCTTAAGGTCAGAGCCCTTCCCTGCTCTGGCTCACTGCTGAATCTCTAACATCTAGAAAAGGACTTGACCAAAAGTATCTATTTTAAGCCTGTTGCATAACAGTTTTCTCAAAGATTAAAACATTCCATCCTACAAGAAACTCCTCAGGCAGGAAGGTATATAACTTAAAATCGCTTCAGGAAGTCCCTGAAATTTATGAGATTCACTAGGCTCTTCCCTGCCAATGTAAGGAATGAAGACTGGGGAGAGTCCTTTTCAAAAAGAAGGAAGCTGAGCTGCAAAACAAAACAAAACAAACAACATAAGATACAGACCACAAGACAACAAATAAAATACCAACCTCTGAGATCAGACCAGCTGCCTGAAAGAAGCAGAAATCAGCCTTGTTGCCTGAAGAGGTTTAGACCAACCTAGTCGCTTGGGAAAGACACTCTCCAACCAGCTGAGATGCCTGCAGGCTGTGCAGTGTGCTCCAGGTTTCCTAGCATTTTCAGGATGGACCTTGGTGATGAAGCTGTCTCTAAGTCTTTTCTGTAAGTAAGCCCAATAGAACTCATCGATGCACTAGGTTGGTCTGTCATGGTATCCATACTGTGGTTTGTCAGGAGATCCCTATCTGGGATGAGTAGATGTGTGTGCTGCATCTCCAAAGGAAACATTTTGCCACACAATGAATCCTCACAATAAACTATCCTCACTCTATAAACAAGGAAACCAAAGCTTATTTGCCCAGAGTCATATAGAAAATATACAGTAGCAGAGAAAGGGTGGAAAATCAAGAATGCTGCAGAGACCAAACTGTGAATGCATTTTTTTTTCTGAGAGGACTTTTTTTTTAAAGCCACAAAGTGTCTAAATTAATTTCTATTGCTCCCTAGAAACGGATAAAGCTATAGAAAACAGTCAATTTTTTTACTGTCATTCTGTAGCGGGAGAAAAAAGCTGTGTACAAAGCTCAGGGGAAGTTTTCAGAATGAAGGCAGCATTCCGCAGCTGGCTTTGTGTGGGTTACATGACTATACTTTTAGCAAATGGATAGGAATACACACTGAAATGAGTGAAATTTATAATGTAGACTGCATAGTCAGAAACATGTTCCTCTGACCAGCCAAATGCACTTATGTCTTAATCTCTGAGCTTGTGAACAGTTGTCACACTGCAAAGGGAATTTTGAGATGGGGGTGATTATCCTGGAGTAAGGGATAGGCCTACAGTAATCTCAAGGGTCCTTCTATGAGAAGGGCAGGATAACTGTCCAGAGGAAAGAGGCAAAGGTATGCTGCTGCTGCTGACTCTGAAGAGAAAGATGCCTTGAGCCAAGGTCTAGGGGTAGCTTCTTCATGCTGGGAAAGGCCAGAAACAGGTTCTCCCTTAGGACTCCGGTAGGAAACCAGTGAGACTGACTTGGAATTTCCAAGCTTCAGCACAGCCAGAGAGTAGTCCTGTGTTTCTGAAGTTACTGAAGCTTGTAATTGATAACAGCAGCAATAGGAGATGAATACAACTATCCTTCAACAAATCTGACTCAATAAATAATGTACTATATTTAGTATGTTAGAGTGAGAGGAGTTTGGCTAAGCTTGACCAGAAAGACTATACTTTCTGTTTACTATGTAACCTCCTAGGAGTATTAGCTATACAATATTTTAAATAACACTTTATATAGATTGTAAAGATTAAAGAATATAATTTACATAAAATTTAACTTATAAATGAATTTATTTACATAAATTTAACTTAGCAGTTTATGTGCATTAAATAAGTGAAAACTAGTCTTTTGTAGGGAGTCAGAATTTCTGAATATCATGGGAAGTGCTATGTTAGCACATGACAGAAACACAACCCTACAGAAGATGTTGTTTAGCAATTCTCGAGCAGCACTTACCCACTACAGACTGATGCTCTAGAAACATTAGCTGGATTCTTCCTACTATCTCCCTACCCACCCTCATAGGGCTTAGATGCTGTTGTTCTCTGCTAAGCCTCAGGTTACTGCTTTAACTACTGGTTACAACAGCATGACTCTGAGATGTGTCATGACCTTTAAAAAGACTGTGATCAAATTGTCCTACAAAACAGCTTTCGAGTCTAATTCTATATTTATATATAGCAAACATCTGTCCAACCTGCTTTTCTGGCCCTTTATTATCAATGTAGGGAACTGGATCATTGTATGTTCTTGCATTTGTGTATATGAATTTAGCATAATTTACACGTCTTCTGTCCACACACGGTTTTGACTGTTGTGTGCTTTCCTCAGGACTTTTTTCATTTTTGATTTCTTCTTTTTTTTCAGTTACACATGCTATATCAGCATCTTCTATTTTATGCTGTCTGAAAAACATAAGTGGTAAATCATTTATCCCAATAAGCATCTCAGTAATTATAATTAAATGAGATAAGATCTAAATATATTTCAAGCATTTGGTAGACTTATGCTATTAAAATTTGAAATTGGGATATCTTCTCACTCTAAATCCTGCAGGAATTAAAGAAATCTGTGTTAATAGTGATTATTATCATGACATACTAGTATACTGAGCAGACTGTCATTTTTTGAAGTTAAGAGTAGTGACTTGATTGTGCTTATAAATTATGACGTACTTATGCACATTGATAATGCTAATCTGAATGTATCTTTTTAAAAAATTTTATTACTGGGCTGAGGTGATGGATCAATACACAAGAACAGGTAAGAAATGTACCTGAGGTCAAATTTCAGCACCCGTGTAAAAAGTTGGGTATGGCTGCAACTGTCTGCAGCCTTAGAGCTGTGGGAGGTAAAGACAGGAGGCTCACTGGGGATTGCTGACAGCCAGCCTAGCTCCAGGGTCAGGGAGAGATTTTTTTTTGCTAAGATCCGCTTTTCGCACTGTATGCCTAGATAACTCAAGCTTCTGAACAAGTCTAATGACTTAACTTTAAAAGTTGACTTGAGGGGGCTGGGGATTTAGCTCAGTGGTAGAGCGCTTACCTAGGAAGCGCAAGGCCCTGGGTTCGGTCCCCAGCTCCAAAAAAAAAAAAAAAAAAAAAAAAAAAGTTGACTTGGAAAATATAATCAAATGTTCACTATCTTTATAATTTTGAGAAAAGACCACTGCATAGGTTAAACAATCATTTCAATCTCAATATTCTTTGCTTCTAATAGTTATGCTATAAAAATAAAAATTGGAAGATGAAGTGGCATATACCTGTTAGTCTAGTGCAGGCAGGGGCAGGTGGATCCCTGTGAGTTCAAGGCTAGCCTGGTTGATAGAGCAAGATTCAGGCCAGTTAGAGCTACCATCTCAAAGCACCAAAAAAAGAAATTACAAAAGGAAATTAAAGACATGCTTAAAATATTCCATAAACCATAGGAAAAAACTTTTCATAACCTCAAGGACCATTAGAGTCTGAAATAAAAATAAGGGGGAGGGGGAGACAAGCTTAAATCTTGGGAGCTGCTAGGAGTGGGGAATGAATAAGAGGAAAAGGAAGTCACACTGTTCTCTATCTGAGGATAGTGTGTCATCCTGTGCCCTGTCCCCAAGGAGCACCTCTACTTTCATTGTGACCCATCTTTTGCCATTCAGAAGCCACTAGAAGAACCTAGTGAGCCCTCTATAGACATCTGAAGATCAGCAGCAAGAATCTTTTAAACCTACAGAAGATTTGCTCCTAGGCAGAGAAGGTGTGCCTACACCTAACTAAAGTGAGGCTATGTTTGAAACTTAGTTTGTACATCAATACAAAGTGACCCCCAAGGCCCCAAGGAAAACTAAGAAACATTGAGTGGGTCAACAACCTGACAAGCTGGGGTAACAACAAACAAAGATCCAAATACCCACTCAAGAATGACCACATATCCACAAGAAACCACCAAATTACATATACTTAAATGCTACAGCAAACACACAAATAACATCAATAACCAGGATGATATGTCTTTTTTAGAAATTAGAACCATTAAAATAACCCCAGAGAAAATTAACTTAGCTGATACGCAAGAAAGTGATTTCAAAATGGCAATTATAAATATGTTCAAAGAACTTGAAAAGAAGACATGCCTGGAGAACTAGGAAACAAACAGCAGAAGAAATCATGAAAACAACTGAAGATATGAAAAGAAAAATGAATAGAAGATAGAATCTTTGAAGAAGGATCAACTGAAATAAAGCTTAAAAACTCAGGAATCCAAGCAAAAGGCTCCGAGGAAAGCGTCACTCATGGACCATGTGGAAAAGAGAATATCTGGTCTTGTAGACAAGGCAGGGACTTTGGGTCACTATATAAAGACAAATTTTATGAATAATAGGTATAGAACAGTGGTTCTCAGCCTAATGCTGTGACCATTTAATACAGTTCCTCATGTTGTGGTGACCCCTAACCATAAAACTATTTTCATTGCTACTTTATAACTTTAATTTTGCTACTGTTATGAATCATAATGTAAATATCTGTATTTTCTGATGGTCTTAGAAGACCTCTGTGAAAGGGTTGTTCAACTCCCAAAGGAGTCATGCCCCAGGGTTGAGAACTGCTAGATACAGAAGAATGAGAAGAAACCCAGAACAGGAACATAAAACATTTCAACGAAATCATAAAAAATTTACTAAATTTAAGAAAAGAGATGGGGGAAGGATGAGGTATGGGGGGAGACAGGAGAGAAGGCCAGGAGAACGAATGGAAACATGCAGCTGTTGGAGGTGGGAAATGAGGGGGGACCTCTAGAAAATCCCACATATCTGGGAGGTGGGAGGCTTCCAGGACTCAATGTGGGTGACCATAGCCAAAATGCCTAATAATGGGGAGATGGAACCTAAAGAGACCACCTACAGTAGATAGTTAGGGCCCCTAGTGAAGGGATGGGGATACCAACCACCTTCAGATTTTTGATCAAAAAATTGTTCCTGTCCAAAAGAAATGGAGCAACAAAAAATGGAGCAGAAACTGAAGGAAAGGCTAACCAGTGACCTGCCCAACTTGGGATCCATCCCATGACTAGACACCAAACCCTGATATTATTATTAATGTCATGTTGTACTTGCAGATGGGGCCCAGCATGGCTGTCCTCTGAGAGGCTCTACTAGTAGCTGATTAAGACAGATGCAGATACTTACAGCCAAGCATTGTGCTGTGGTAGAGGACACCTATGAAAGAGGGGAAAGACTGAAGGAACTCAAGAGGATGGCAACCCCATAGGAAGACCAACAGTGTAAACTAACCTGAAGAGTGGTTAGGTTAGGTTAACTGGAGAGGCTTGATGCCCCACAGGAGGAGGATGGAGGGAAGAGGCCCTCTCAGAGGCAAAGGGGAGGGAGGGGGCAAATAACTCTGGGGTGGGGTACCAGGAGGGGGGACCAACATTTGGGATGTAAATAAATAAAATAATTAATAAAAAATAAAATAAAAATATATACTCCTAAACTAAACTAGAAAATATAAAAGAAGCATTCTAGACATATACAAGCTACCAAAGTTAAATAAAATAAAATAAATAATTTAAGTAGAAACATAACAACCACTGAGATAGATATAGTAACTCAAGATCTCCCAATTAAAAAAAAAACCCAGTAACAAACATCTTAATACAGTCCAAAAATCCACTAGAGCATCAAAAAAGAATTGACACCAACATCTCCCCCAAAATTACTCTGTAAAATAGAAAAGGAACAATTGCAAATTATTTTTTAAAATCCAGCATTGCTCTTGCATAAAGAGACAAAAAAAACAGTCAAAGATTTAACAAAGAAAAAGAAAAAAGAAGAAATGAAAAAATAAAATAATAAAAATAAGTATAGGCCAATCTGATAAATATAGGCACAAAAATAAAAATTCTCAATAAAACACTTGCAAAACAAAATCCAAAAGCACATAAAAAGATCATCTACCATGATCAAGTTGGCTTCATTCCAGAGAGAGGCAGGAATGATTCCACACACAGAAATCACGAGATGTAATCTGAGCCAGCCAAGGGGGTGCACGACTTTAGGGAAGACCAAGGTGGCTACATCCCTGAGTTTGAGTCCAGTCTAGTCATCATGAAGAGTTCCAGGCCAACCAGAACTATACAGTAAAAAGGATAGTAGAGACATAAATGAATAAATGTACCACACCACATAAAAAGACTCGAGTACAAAATATACACAATTATCTCATTGGATTCATGAAAGGACTTTGAAAAAATTCAAAATTCATGACAAAACTTTTGGAGAATCTAGGGATAAAGGGACATATCTCAACATATTAAAGATCATATATAACAAGCCTTTCCAGTATCAAAAACAAGGATAACTACTTTCTCCATCTCTGATGAATGTAAGTCTAAGCTATAGCAATAATGCAAGTGAAGAAGATGATATGAAAGAAAGAAGTCAGTGTTTCCTTATTTGCAGATATGATTCTATATGTGAAAGACCCTAAAGACTCCACCAATGAACACATTTAAACTTAACACAAAAAAAATCAGAAAACCTACCAAGAAGGAAATCGGGAAAGCAATAGTTTCACCCACTGTGTGTATGTAGAATAATATATATGAATAAACTCAACTAAAGAAGTGAAAGGCTGAAAATACAAGAAGACAGAAAGATCTGCCATGGCTGGAGATTGGCAGAATTTTGTTAAGGCCACCTTAACAAAAACAATTTACAGATTAAATGCAATCTCCATCAAAATTCCAACCCGATTCTTTATCGAAATTGAAAAATAATCTTAAAATTTATAAAGAAACACACATACAAACCAGAATGGTGAAAACAATTCTGAATAACAATTAAAAAAAACGACTGGAATATCCCTAATTTTAAATTATACTCAAAGCTATAATCATATAAACTGTATAGCATTGTTAAAAAACAAACATATTTGATGGAAGAGAATTGAGGACCCCAATGTAAGTCCACACACCTATAGGCATGTGATGTGTAGCTGGTAAAGATTTTTTTCCCATTCTGTAAGCTGTGTCTTCTTACAAAGAGGTCAAAATTATACCCTAAAGAAAAGATAGCACCATCAAAACAAAACAAAACAAAATAGAACAAAACGAAACCAAACCAAACCTGTCCTGAGCCAGACACTGGTGCCTGAGTCTGACGGAGAAGAAACTGGGGAATAGGTTTGAACTTTGTACTGGTACAGAAACAACTTTCTGAACAGGACTGAGATAGCAACAGACATTAAAATCAACAATTGATAAATAGAACATGAAACACCACATTAATTACATGAAGAGGCAGCTTACAAAAGGGGAAAAAATCTTTACTAGCTACACATGTGACAGAGGATTTTTATCTAGAAGATACAAAGAATTAAAAGCTAAACATGAAGAAAATAAACAGTCCAATTAAACAGTTCTCAAAAGATTTAAATACAAGTGGTGAGAAACATTCCCAAAAACAGTCCAACATCCTTAGTGAGTTAAGAGTACATTGAGATATTCTCTCATTGCAGTCAGAGTGGCTAAGGTCAAACAGCATAGGACAAAAGAGCTGTTTGTAGATGTAGAGACAGGGGGACAATGAACTTTCATCACTGGAAGAACTCACACAGGACTGGACTTGGAGGCAGGAGCTGATGCAGAGGCCATGGAGCAGTGCTGCTTACTGGCTTGCTTCATATGGCTTGCTTGGCCTGCTTTCTTATAGAACCCAGGGCCACAAGTCCAGAGATGGCATCACTGACAATGGGCTGGGCCCTCCTCCACTGGTGACTACTGAGAAAATGCTCTAGAGCTGGAACTCAGGGAAACATTTCCTCAATGGAGGCTTGTGGGACCATGAAAGGCACCCTGGCTCCCCGTTGAGGAGGTTTGAAACCTCAGTCAGCCTAAAAGGGATGGTAGGCATTTCACCTGACTCCTAGGAAACCAGGCTGGTCATTAGCTCACAGCCCTCCATAGATTTGTGGCCATCAGTTATGTAAGGGCAATGCCCCAATCCCCTCCAAAGGTAGAGGACTTAACCACAGGTCACCTAGGTTCAAGACAGATCTCCATTATAATGAGGTATCCAAAGGCCTGGAGGCTTAGCCAATAACCTTTTCTTATGAGACAGTCCTCCCTGCAAAAGGTGTTTAATCTCAGGCCCATCCTGAGAGGTGGGGTATGGTTTTACTCATCACTTTCCGCCATGACAATAAACGCTTGTGTGGGGAGTCACAGAGAAGGTCTTTGCCTATAGAGCTGCTATCTAATCTCCCGAAGGGGCTTCCCTGCATTTCCAGCCACCACTACCAAGCCTGTAGCCTATCGAAGTTAAGCCAACCCCCCCACCCCAACTCTCTTCTTTCCCCTCGGCCTGGGCTACTTATGTCAAGTTGGCAAAACCAACCAGCACACTACCATTGTGGAATCACCCAAAAATATATACATATACAAATTTAATAAAAATTACATTATGTCCATTAAGTGGACATAATATTAAAATGAGTCCTGATGACTAAGTGCTATACCCACAGATCTGTGCATCTCTCATCAGAGAAGCTACCTCTTGCAATACCAGGCAATTAATAGAGGCTCAATTGGTCAATGTGCAGTGAAGAAGAGACTTCAGAATACTCAACCCTAAATGGGACATCTACTCAAGGCTCAGGGATTTGAAAGACTCTCAACAACCAGCAGTGTTGGGTGACTACAAGGAAACTGTTGCTTGGACACACCTGAAGAGTTACACATATGAATTCAGTGAGTCTGACAGCATTCACAAGACCCGTGCACACTCAAGCCACATAAATCCCAGCATGGAAGGGGCTATAATGGATACAAAGTCCCACTCCTACCTAAGAGGCTATTGGTAAATGGTAGTTGCTAGGCTCAACGAGTCAGGTTTTGTGTTTGTTTTTTGTTTGCTTTGTTTGGCTTTGTTTTAATGCTTCAGGGCGGCCCCTCACCCATGTGTATTTGGGTGACACAGATTGGACTCGATGGGTTAAAAAAGAGAAGGAAGGAAATAAGTGAGAGCACACGAAGCTGGTAGATAGGAAGGAAAGGGTGGGTCTGGCAGGAAGATGATCTAAATGCATTGTATGGTATCCTCAAAAAAAAAATAAAGGCATGGTTAGAACAATAATAACAAAGATTCTGGATTTATACTGACAAATGGGTAGTTCTGCTTTGCCTTATCCACAGCTCTTAAGATATACCCTCTACCTTACTTCACATTGAAGCCAGCCCATCCCTTCTACTGTAATTTCTCAGTTAAAAACCTCAAATAGCTTTCCATTACACTTATGGTAAAACCCAGTCTCCTGATTACATTGAGTGTGCACTGAACCAGCTAATCTCTTCAGTCTCATTCAAGCCTCTTCCCTGTTTTCAGTTCTCTTCTCAGGGCACCTGCTCAGGCTCATCCTTCTCCAGCACCACTGGTCTTTCCAAGCTCGGTAGCCTCACTTCCCCAAACACTTCCTAGATTCCCCTCCCCATGATGCTTTAGACGTGCACATTCTTTTGTGGTTCTTACTATAACTCAAATTGCATGCACCTGGTTCTTTGTCTTTAGTAAGCACCAGAAATACCCTTATGGATCAGTAAGTTCCATGCGGTGGGGACTCTTAGTTCATTGATCACTGCCTGCCTGACACTCAGGTGAATGTGTCCTATTCAGCTTAGGTAAATGCTTTCAGGTGAATATACTAGACTTATTTTCCACTCTGCCTTTGCTTTAGCTCTACACCCTTAACCCTCACTCCACTCCACAGTAAAAACACTATTCACATTCTTTGTGATTTCATTTCATTGATTTGTAACAATAAAACATGCCACTTTGCAAAGGATTTAGAAAAACTGATTACTGGAAAGGCCTAAACATCTTCTAAGATGTTTCTATTACATTCTGAGATCTGTGTATTTACTTAAAACTAACTTTCTGGTCAATTTACAGCTGTGAACTCCTTGGTCTCTGCTTTCTCCATCTGTTTCTCATGGTTGGACATCAACACATCTATCTGTATTAGATCCTTGAAGGAAAGGACTGTGGATGTTGGCTTACACATTTATGCATTTACTTGGTTCTGCATTTCACAGTGTAGATTACTATAGAGAACAAATAAATGTGAAATACCTGATTCTCTAGAAACATCTTTGTACAATGAAACACCTTGTACAGATAAAACACCAATGTGCCTGAGACCCTAGGCTCTGTACAACTAGCAACAAAACAAAAAACAGTCAGGCTCGGATTGGAACCCCAACGCTGCCACTTAATATCTGAGGTTCCGTTCCTTGGTCTATATGAAAGAGTGATAATTATTATGGCTGATGTGAGAGAAAGAGCAATGCTGGCTAATTTATTCAGTGGGTCTCTACATATCAGGTGTTGCATGAGGCTCTGAGCATACATCAGGAAAATAGATGAAAATTCATCTTCATGGGGCTTACCTTCTAGGGAAGGCAGAGAAACAAGGGGCATACAGTCTGTTAGATGGTGCCACATGGTAAGGGCAATGTCCAAGGAGGAAGAGGCATTCAGTTATGTGGGAGGAGAGGCTTCATTTGGGGGAGAGTATTGTGAAGGTGGTGACTGAAGAGAGAAAGGGAGGGATGAGGACAAATTAAGGATATTTGAGGAAGGAACATTGCAGCAGAGCCAACTGTCACTGTCAGAACTCTTATTGGAAATGTGTCCATCCTTAGACATGAAGCATGGTCTCCAATATTATTGGTCAAGCAAATCTGAAGGTATAATTTAACCTATCAAATAGTAAGCTCTGAGGCTTGTTCCTAGGAACTTGTTTCAACCAGTTCTCTAGCTGGCCTACTATAAGAGCGACTGTTCTGACAGTCGGACAATATGGAAGCAAGTGTCCCTAGCACCACATCACTTCTCCTAGCTGTCCTATCTCCATTCACAGTTCACCTAAGGTCGTTATAACCACCCGGGCCTTGTCAAACCCTAGATTGTTGGGATTCCAGAGTTTCTGATTCAGTGTCTCGTGTGGCGAGATCCCGAGGGTTTTCGTTTCTACATGTTCTTAGGTGATGCTGATACATGTCTGGGGGTCACTCTGAGGATCCCTACAGATGACGGCATGTGGCTGTATGCAGGTGCCAGAATGATGCCAGAGGGATGCAGCAGGTATGGCAGGAGGAGGAAGTAGCTTGCATAGGAGGCACTCTTATAGGAGGAGCCGTGGCTTTACTGTACGTACCCTGTGGGAAAATTTTTTTTTCCTTTTGAAAAGAGGCGTGTTGAGAAGGCTGCAGAGAGTCTAGGGAAGCAAAGTGATGGCTGTATCCACAAAAAGCTGGTACTTGAGACCGGGTGAGGACAATAGAGGAAGAGATGAACAGTGGAGTTTGGATAATTTCAACACTAGAGACAGAAATTGCTGATGCGTTAAATGTGGGGTATGAGGAGTGATTATTTCAAGATGGCTTCAAGAATCATAAGTCTGTCGATAGGCACAAAGTCCCTAGCACACAGTATATGTTCAGTAAACGCCGCATTTAAAAAAAGGTACTCTAAACACTCAAACCCTGGAAAGCAGGGGAGAAAACCTATTGGATGAAGTATATGGCCTGGATCTTAGTGCTGAGCCACTCCCTTAACCTTTTGCAAGGAAGGGAAATGATTTTCAGAAGGGGAAACAGAAAGCTGAACCCTGGTACTTACTGCTGCTTTTCCTCTCCCTCCATGGCCCTCTCCAGCCTGGCACGTGGCAGCCAGGAGTGTCAAGAGAGAACACTGACCTACCCTTGCTAGGAAAGAGGCTCCAGAGCGCTGCCACTGTGACTCCAGTGTTGCTAAGCAACTGAAACGTCAGGAAAAAAACTGCAAGGGACTAGGAACTGTGCGCAGGCGCCATAAGGGTACTCTGTTGGGCTTTCACAGCGGGGCTTCGCTGGCCTCAATCCGGAGGGAGGGAAAGAACCCGTGAGTCCCTTGTTTTTAACTATAGCCTTAGGTTGGACAATGAGTTTGAACTTATAGAGCCCTAACCCTAACGGGGAGTCAGCCCGACTGGGTTTGAGGAGTGAGCAAGGAAGGCTTCCAGGCCTCCCTCGCTGCCTGGGGAAACCTGTTTTCGGTGAGCTCTTCAGCCATGTGCAAGTCCCGATTCTCACTTTTTGACAGACTCTGTCGCCAGATAGGTAGCAAGCTTTAAAATAGAACAAAGGGACACTCCTCTGCAAATAAGGCTCTTTGTGGTTTGTGCATCTGCCCTGACTGAGCAAGGGTTCAGTGGACTGCAGGCTTAGGTAGACTCCCACCTTAAATGACTGCTCTTTCCCCCAAAAGCTCAAGCTCCAGGGAAAAGACCTGGACAATCATCTTTCACCTTAAGCATGGAAATTTTTACTCCATTTTACATGGCTTCCCAGTTTCCACTACCAGAGCCAAACGCTCTTGGCACGTATGACAACAAAACTGCTTTCCTGTATAGGAAAGGAAATGGGATTCGAGATGTTTCTGTTGAACTGGGCTCTGCTCATAAGGCATAAGCATGGGAAGCCAAGGTCAGTTTGTAAATATACATTCACTTGGGACAGATGTGGGGTGGTAGAGGCTGACCTTTGTACTTCTGTCCTAAAACCCTGCCAGGGAGAAGAGATTGTGGATAAATCTGACATCTGGCAACCTACCTACTTGAGTGTGGACTGTGCGTGTCTCTGGATAGGGAGTGATGGGTAACAAAAAGTGAGGGAAATGGCTTGGAAAATCGGAAAGCTAGGAAGGGAGGGGGGCGGCATGCATGTTTACTGAGCCAGGCATTCATTGGACTCACTATCCATAGGGAGGAACCTAGTTTTATCCCAACCATCAAAATGATCATGCACATAGGCCCTGGGAGCAACTGTTGTTTGCCTTGTGATTGATCTCTTTCTAGCTTGTACATAAGGGAGACATTTAGTATCTCAGAGCCTGAAGTTCTTCATTCACAAAATCCGAAAACAACCAGTGAATTGGCCGGTTTTGTGTGTCAACTTGCCACAAGCTTGAACCATTAGACAGGAAGGAGCCTCAGTTGAGGAAATGCTTCCACGAGATCTAGCTGTAAGGCATTTCTCAATTAGTGATCAAGTGGGGGGGGGGAGGACCCAGCCCATTGTGGGTGGTGCCATTTCTGAGCTGGTGGTCTTGGGTTCTATAAGAAAGCAGTCTTGTGAAACAAGCCAGTAAGCAGCACACTCCATGGCCTCCGCATCAACTCCTGCTTCCAGGCTCCTGTCCTGCTTGAGTTCCTGTCCTGACTTCCTTTGGTGATGAACAGTGATGTGGAAGTGTAAACTGAATAAATCCTTTACTCCACCAACTCGCTTTATGGTTATGGTGTTTTGTTGCAGCAATAAGACCCTAGGAGATCCAGGGTTACTGTCAAGTATAGATGGTTTAATAGATACAGCATACTAAGAGCTTACTAGATGCTTCGTCATTTGTTAGTGCTGCTTTATTCAGCCTTGTGACCTGTATGTCACAAGCCGATGGAATTTTTCAGTCATAAAGAAGAATGAGGTTATGTTGTTTGGAAGGAAAATAGATGCAAGATATATATATATATACATATATATACATATATATATATACATATACATATATATATATCTCACAAAAGTAGAAATAAAACAGTCTAGAGAACAACAGTGTGAGGATGTGAGAAAATGGAGAGGGTGGGGAGGCCCAAGGGAGTGTGTTCACTATACAATATAAACCAGGGCAAATTGTGGGTGGGCGGGAGGGCGTCGTCTTACATTCATGCAGGGACCAGAGAAGCACACTATGTATCTTTCTCTACCATGCCTTCCTGCTTTCTTGCCTTGACACAGGGTCTTTTCACTGAGCAGAAAGACTACCACAAGGTAGTCAGTCTTAGGGATATAAACCTTTCAAATAGGAAAAATTTGATATCAAAGCCACAGTGATATCTATGTAACAGTAATTACCCTTGGTGTGTTCTCTATAGGACATTGCATGTTATGGATTTGATAATTATTGACCTTTTACACAGGAAAAACACTGAACTGCTAGTGGTAGTTTTTCCTTATAATGACTTGGAGAGAATCATCAAGTTTTCTGTGCTATAGATTCTCAGTTATAAATACAGGAGTAGCCAGATTCCCATCCTTACAATCTTTTTTAGATGCAAATCAGTCTGCTGGAAGTCAGTGACCATTAGCCTAAAAGACAGATGTCTCACTCAGGATACTTTTCAACAACGAATCATCTGAAGCCATCTATTTACCAGCAGTGTCAAGTTAAAAAACATCGAACTACTAGCATATGTGTGGGACCACAGGAGGGTAGCAACCACTCATCTACAATTTTAGAGAAACAAAATTGTTGATATTTTTTAAATGACAACAAAGGGCTAAAAATATTGAATGATGTGATATCACATCCTTTTATTAAAACTGCAGCTGGGGGAGACACACTTCCTTTTCTCCAGCAGTTTGCTTATGATAGAGGGGAGGGTCTCAAATACATGACCCAAATAATTGCTAGTCTGGATTCTACTTTTAAAAAACAGTTAGCTTATTTGCCTTATATACATGTAGTATAGAACCTGGCCAAGCAAATGGCCATTTTACTCATTAAAAGCTGGCTGCCAATATTCTTCCTATATTTATGGATTAGTGAGATAGATTTTTTTAAGTACATGCACTACCTGGTGTTTACTAAAGTAAACTTGCATTATAACATAATAATTTTAAGGCAGTGGAAATAAATGATGTGTTGGCTTATCTTTGAGACTAGATTAACTCAAGTGAGCCATGGGGAGGAAAGTATCCCCCAGTCTTCCTCTAGAACAGGTTCAAAGCTATATGAGATATGAGATGTTACCTTCCCTTCCTTTCCCATCCCTTCCCTTCCCTTTTCTTCCCATCCCTTTCCCTCCTTTCCTCTTTTCAGCCCTCCCTCTTTCCTTCTCTCCCTCCCTCGCTTCCTCCTTTCCTGTCCCTCTGGATTTTTGAGACAGGGTTTCTCTGTCTGGCACTAGCTGTCCTGGAATTCACTCTGTAGACCAGGCTGGCTCTGAACTCGGATTTGCTTGCCTCTTCCTCCCAATCCCTGGGATTTAAGGTGTGTATCACCATTGCCTGGCCAAGACGTTACATTTCTTAAAAGGTGAACTTCCTAGGTAAATCAGATCACTTCTAGCACACAGTCCTCTTCGTATACATAACATTGTTTGAATGGTGATAGTCATGTAGGTAAATAAAGAATGAAACCTTTTGTGAACTTCCCAGAAATGAAACTACCATCCACGGGTCATTGAGGAAGTAATGAGTAGTCTAGAAGTTCATCATATTGAGGAAAGAAGCTTGCACTTATAAACTTGGATGGTTTTAGCTACTTCTATGATTCCATGACTCAAAGTACATTTAAAAATAATACCAACTGCAATTACCTATACAGATCTTATAAATAACCCAAAGACAAAGGAAAAGCTGGACTCTGATGGGCAGGACTATGAAAGCCATTGGGTGTCATGGGTAAATCGAGTGCTGTAGTACAGATTGCCTGAAAGAATGACTATATCTGACCTCTTGAGGAGGTATTAAATGGGGATTTTGTAAATGAATCCTACTGTGAATGTTACCTACCATCCTCAAAAGGCTGGGGTTCACTGAAGTTTTGAAGGTATTTTATATCTCTTAGTTTCTTTTTAAGGCTTTTTTTTTAACTGTTATTCTTGAAGAATCCCTGAAGTATGATGATCTTCCACACAGTGGATACAATACCTTATTGTCTAATTACTGAGCAACTTCTATATTCTGACCTATTCTTTCTGGACTGAATAAATAAACATTTATTTATTTATCTGAGACCTGAGGATCTAGAAATGAAGTCTCTGTGTAATGGCTATTCCTGGTTGTCAACTTGACTATATCTAGAATGATCTACAATCAAGAATTGAAAGGTTCATCTGTGATCCTGTGCTTGAGGCCAGAAGGCACAAGTTTCTGACGTGGAGCTTGGAATGGAGATCTTGAGGCATAGTGGTCATGCAAAGCTTAGGCCCAGACAAGGAAATACACGCCTTTAATCCCAGGAGACTGAAGTAAGAGATCTCTGAGTTCAAGGTCAGCAAGTCTCAGATCCAGGTATGGTGGTACACACCTTTAATCTGGGCCACACACTCTGCTGGAGACCTACGAAAGGATATTGGAAGAAAAAAGATTCACTCTTCACCTGCTTGCATTTACTTGCCAACACATCTGTTGGAACCTACTTCTACAGAAGATCAGCTGAATCAACTAGTGTCCTAGGACTGAGAAACTACTAGATTCTTGGACTTCCCATCCACAGCTGCCCATTGTTGGGTTAATTGGACTACAGATTGTTAAGTCGTCAAAATAAATTTCTTCAATATAAAGAGACATTCCATAAGTTCTGTGACTCTAGAGAACCCTGACTAATATACTCTGTAATAACAAAACAAAACCTTGAATGAGATTGACATAGAAAATCCTTTCTTTTGCAAATAGTTATTTTTCATTTTATTTACTTCATAGGAAACTACTTAGTCTGTTAGATCTATACTGCTTCTAAATTTTCAGGTTTTTTTTGTAGCCTCACAGAAAAAAAATGTTTTGTATTCCTTAGAGAATCTCCACATTTTAAACATGGTAATTAAATGCTCTTTTAAGCTGAACACTTAAGTCTTTAACACCTACCCATTAAATTGACTTAGAGCCCATTCTTTGATGGTGCGTCTTGCCATCTCTGTAATTTCCAGGGGAGGAGAACTATTATTTATTGAACTTTGAGATTAGACCTGTCTTGAAATCCTTGTTTTGTGAATTTGAAGAAGCTGTTTAAATTCTTCCAGCCTTCAATTTCAAATATTTTGGTCATTAATTAAAAAAAATGATCTGGACTTAGTGGTGCATTCCTTTAATTCCAATATCATGAGGTGAAGGCGGAAGATTCAAGTCTAGCCTAAGCTGTCTGGTGGCATCTTCAAGGCCAGCCTGAGCTAAATGCGCCTTGTCTCAAAAAAAAAAAAAAAAACACCAAGGGCTGAGGGTAGAGTGCTCATTAAGTAATAAAGACATAACTAATAGAATCTTAAAGTGAAAGATATAAAAAGACTATTTAGGGCTGGCTGGTGGGCAATGCTTTTATAACCACTAGCACAAAAGAGGACCAGAAGCGGCCATGCAGTTTTCAGAACATTTGCTGGAGGACTGTGAATCTGAGCTCATGTGGATTACAGAGCTTCAGGGTAGCCAGTGCTATACAGACAACAAATTGTCCCCTGCCTTTCACATATACAACATGGCACAAGCTTGGGTATGTGCAAAACCACACAAAATGTTATATTTTTAAAAACCCACACCCCAAACTCAAACAAAATAAGCACTCAATGAAGTTTCTTCCTGCCACCTTCACTGCCATCACCAGGCCGAAAGGTGACCAGCTAGAAAGCAAAGCTGCCGTCATTTGCTTTGTGCCAACTTTCTCCCTTTCACACCTCGTGGCCTCTCATGTACATGCGCCACCTCTTGCTCTAAACCCTAGAAATAAACGGCTCTAAACGGGACATGTTTTCCTGAGCCAGGCTTTTCTCATGTAGACTAGATTACAAAGATTAGGAGTACTGTGTCGTAAGGTTCAGTTTTAAATCAGTTTAATCACAAAATTAGAAAGTTAAAATAAAATTGTGTGATAAATGGATGGTGAGTAGAGACCTGAGGCCCAATGGCTGTGACAGTGGAGATTGATAGCTGTTTGGTAATGGCTGCAAAGGGTTAATTAAGCGTGCTGCATCCACTTGTGGAATGTCTGAGTTCACAGTGAGCTCTGATGAATGGACAGGTGCTGAGGTGAGCTGAGTAGAAGCAGGAACAATACAAGAACAAGTATGCAATTGCAAAGGCCAGGACTTCAGCTGGTAACTTTATGTCATGCCACAGTTTGAGATTTTTGCCACTGAGCTTGTGAACAGTAGTGACTATTTTGATATGGGTGGATAGATACTTTTCTTCTGTAGCACAAGTAAAGTTAAAAGATAACATTTTATTGAGAAAAAATTGGCTAGAAGGATGAGCATGCCTAAAGAATTACAGTTGAGAGCTTTGAGAAGAAAGGGAGCTGCTTGACTGATAGTATAGTTTATCTCTGATAACTCCTAGACCAATGCCATTCTTTGGAAACTCCTATGTTGTGGTAATTATTAAATGTAGGAGTCTTTTATCCTGAGCTAGTGCCGGCACTGTAGGGCCACATGGCATCTGCGGGGTACCTTCATCTCCGCGGCAGCTGGTTCCAATATGGCACCACGTTACATTACTTCTAGCCCCGGAGGTTTCTCTGCCCCCATTGCTAGCCTCCCTCTCCTGGCTGGCCAGCCAGGAACTCTCTGGTCCCAGCAACCCAGTAAAATGGTAAAATCAGGACTCTAGAAGTCCAGCAGCAGCTGGACTATTGCAACTCCCTGCCATGGACTCTACCCACACTCCCAGCATCTACCCCCTGGTCCCTGGCCAACCTCCCTCAGCTCTCTGGTTCTGCTCTGTTTACATTTCTAGCATCTGCCTCCTAATGGTTATGGTATGAACTCCCAGCAACCTGTTAAAATCAAGACTCAATAAGCTGTAAGTTAGCAATCAGATTTATGCAGGTTGATGTCATTATGCAGGTGAGAGCTGGCACAAGTTCGATCAAGATTGGACAGTAAAGGGGTTGGGGATTTAGTTCAGTGGTAGAGCGCTTGCCTAGCAAGCGAGCGCAAGGCCCTGGGTTCGGTCCCCAGCTCTGAAAAAAAAAAAAAAAAAGAAAGAAAAAACAAAACAAAACAAACAAGATTGGACAGTAAAAGAATAAGGTGGGGACAAAGATTGGGGGGGGGGGGGGGGAGAAGGAGGAGGATGACCCAGATCCCAGTGGTCCTGAATTGCCAAGATTGCTGGGATGGATTTCTGTAGACAAATTTATCTTATCTAGATGGGTGGTTTATATCCTTATCAATTGGTTGTAAGTTTATTGTGTGGATGTATTCTACACTGAGTATTTAACATATAAATCTGGTTGTTGGGTTACACTTTGTTGAGTCTTGATATTACTGGGTAGCTGGGACCAGAGTTCCCAGCTGACCAGGGCTGGCCAGGGTGACTAGCGATGGGAGTGGAGCATTCACCCAGGTCTGAGAGTACCAGGGGCCCAGTGTGGAGCAGTGACTCGTGGGAACCGGTCATGCCCCTTTTTAATTATACTGCAACAGATTTATATGTTAAATTATCAATCCACAATACGTCCACACAATAAACTCACAACCAATTGATAAAGATATAAACCGCCCACTTAGATAAGATAAATTGGCCTATAGAAATCCATCCCTTAAGAAATATTCATAACAACCTATGGCCATTTAAGGCCACACGGATCTGGGTCGTCCTTCTCTGTCTCCATCTTGGTTCTTTTCCCTTTTCTCTTCTTCCCCACCTTACAAAAACTTTGTTCCCATCTTTTTACTGTCCAACTACGGGCCTTGACCCATCCTGTGCCAGCCCTCACCTATAAAAATACCAACCTACTCTCCTACTGCAAACTAAGCTTCTACCAGTTTTTAAAACCATTATTCTACCCCATTCTCCCCCTTTATATATTGTGTGTCAGGCTGACGTTAATTACTGCAGTTTATATGTCTCTCCAGAATTTGGAAACTCAGCCACAATTTTAATTCTCTTATAATAAGCCTGAGGTGAACTACATCCCGATTTAAGTTTTCTTTCTTTCTCTCTCTCTCTTTCTTTCTTTCTTTCTTTCTTTCTTTCTTTCTCTCTCTCTCTCTCTCTCTCTCTCTCTCTCTCTCTCTCTCTCTCCCTCCCTCTCTCTCTCTCTCTCTTTCTTTCTTTATTTCTTTCTTTCTGTTGCTTTCTCTTCCAGCAGATAAGGATTTAATAATTGGCTGCAAGATTCAGCCCTGTTTGTTCTTCCTGAGAGCACTGGAAAACCTGACCCTTCTGAGGCTCTCGCTTTACTGTCCACTGGGGTGTCATCATTTAACCTGACTGTTGGGTAAAGTTTAGGAAATAGTTCCGTGGGAAATAGCTTTGCGAAATTGCTACAAAACTGCTTTCCTGGGGGCATGTAAGTAACACCCTTCTCTTCAAGGTTCCAAGGACAGACAAACCAAGGTTTGATTTCACCAAACTTCCCCCTGATGGGAACAACGAGTCCATTAGATTTACACAGCAGTGGCTGAGGGTTACAGGCTGGAGCATCCCCAAGGTTTGTACCTAGCAGGGATGATGAGTCCCACATTGCCTTAGAGATGAAACCCTCCTCCCTATTCCTTCCCAGCCTATGTTCTCTGGCTCCTTTTCCAGACAATGAGCAATTAGGGCAGAATTGCATATGAATGTTCCTGCCAAGATCTACGACTCCCCACTCTTTCTATGACAGAATGTTGACCTTCTGCAAGAAATGCTGGGATGATCTTTTGTGAGCAGCCTCTGCTGCACTCCTGAAGGTGGCCACAGTTTGGCTGGGAAGATAATGCTGCAGAACAGACACTGGCTTTAAGAACATATATCATTTATTCAGTCGAATGTAGGCTGTTCTAGTATTCTAACCTCACAGTGAGGGTTCCCCATGTTTGTGTCCACTGATGTGTACTTTGACCGGCATTTGCCCTGCAAAACTAGCATTTCCTTATTATTTATATTTATTTGCTGAACTTGTCACTAATGCTCATTTTAAATTATCACTTCTACAAGAATCTTAGGCTGAAGACAGTCCCCTCCCAATATAATCTACTTCAGACTCATATTTATCTCTCCATATAAAAGGTAGGCCCAAATAGCTCATTTTAGACTTTTGTTTTAATTTCAATATGGGTTTCATTAGTTTGGATGAGAACAGAGTAGGGATATATAATAATTCTAAGTATATTACTTTTCTAATGAATGCTTGAGGTTATTTAAAATACATGGAGGGTATATAATTTCATTTTAGGCATAATTCGCAGCTGCCACAAACTTTTCTATCACTTTTTTTCATATGTGGTAATTTGAGATTTGTGTTACAATCCATGATTACTGCTCTCCAAACTTTTTACGTTTACTTTCTCTGAATAAATTTATGCTTGTTTTGTTTAAATGTGATACAGACAGAAACCTTGTTCTATATTTTTAATATTTCTCCTTTCTTCTCATTCATCATAGTGGGTACACACTGGGTCCTTTAAACAACAACTTTTAGGTATTTTCTTATCTGCCAATTGATCCTGACTACAGACCTTTCTTCATAGAGTTTTCTGGAAGCTCAGGCATGGAGGCCCTGATGTGCTACCTGGTAAACAGTAAGTGTCATTCATTGTTCATAACCAGCTGCTGTCTTCAGCCTAGTGGGTCTCTTTTGTCCTTACTAGGCCCAGCTCCAGGAATAGTACTGGTCTCAGTGGTTATTTCCTGAGTAAATTAAGTTTTACACAATACTCTCTTTTTCTACTGGCCCACGGTTATCTCTCTATTTCTGGAATTTTTCTCAAGGAGTTATAGTTTCTAGATATCCTAAGGCTTTTGGTGATAGGCAAAAAATTGTTTTTGCTTTCCCCCCACAGGCTTTATCTATTCTCTTGGCTGCTGTTCAGCCTCTTCTGAACTTCCCAGAAAGGGTCACACATCTCCAGATCATCTTCGATCGAGATGATGTGTTCTTTTCACACAAACAGTACTCATTCCAGCTTTACTCTGCTGATCTGATTAAACCTGATTCGCATGCTTTCAATATTGGTTGGGGAAAAGAAACCTGCTTTAGCCTTAGTCGTGTAGGGAGGAAATTGGGGCTCCTTTTCCTAGACTCCCTCACCACCTATACTTTTATTTGTTTAAGGTCTCATGTGGCCTTCATACTCCTGCCTCGACCTTCCATGCTCTGAGATTATAGGTCTATACCATCACCTAGAGTTTGATGCTGTGCTAGAGACTGAACAAAGCTGCGAGCTACTACCCCAGCCCCTGGCTACTTTATCTATTGGAAACAAACTTGATAGTAAATTTGGCAGCATTGGACTCTGATAGGGACTGTGTTAATAGAGAGTACTACCAGCTCAGAGGCAGCACACACCCTCACCCTGTACTTTCTAAAAGGATTGTCAGCAGGAATGTCTTACCCTGCCCCACCATCTTAGTACTGTCTGCTAGTGTCAGGGAGAGCAGGCCACAGAAGAAAAGTTCGACCGTTCATTTCACTCCTCCCCTAACTCAGAGCCTTTCATCTCTTCATCTTGAGTTGAGTTCTTGCCCAGCTAAGGAAATCAGAGCTTTGTTTGCTATTTGACTGTAATTTCTAGTTCATTCAATCATTTGACAAAGAATTCTAGAAGTAAGACAGAATTTACATGCAAAACCAAATCCCTAATACTGTTCTCCATTCAGGCTAACCTACTTTATGAGAGATGTTTAAGCTATGAATCTTTCCCCTAAACTTGTTACAATGTGAAGAGATAAGTCCTGATTCCAACAGTCTCTGTTGCCCTGTTGGTGAATGAAAGATTCCTACTGTGGAGTTATGGGATAGTCAAACACATGCCTTGTAGGCACTGGGCAGATGAGACTGGCTCAGTTTATAGCCACATACTCTAGTAGTGGTATGGAAGAGGTCACTACTTGGGGGGTCGTACATGAGAGCTGGATGAACAACCAGAGGCTGTGCAAAGGTATTAAGAGGATGGAATGGCTTCAGGTTTCTAATAGGGGTTAGCTTGTTCCAGTGATTCTCGAGGCTACAAAGGAGCCAAAGCCTGCACAAGCAGCAGCACATGCAGTCCTTTAATAAGGAGTACTGTTTGGTTAGGGGACCTTTTCTCCTCCAGGAACATAATTAGAGGGAAGAAAACTCCAGGCCATTAAGGCCTTCCCGATTTATCCAGATAGCAAGGCAATACCTTCATTTGAGATTCATGCCCTGCTGATGGCACTCTATAGCAGCATCTATTTATCATTGCCTTACAGTTTTACTTGAGATGTGCCTGTCAATATTTTATTTTCTAAACTGTGGGCTACTCAGGGATAGCCAATATTTAAGTCCTCTACTTTAAAACAATGACCTTTGTGGTTTTAAAAGACACAATTAGCAACAAAACGATCAAATTTGACATATTTTCAAGAGATGTTTCAAAATGTGAATATGAATAGCATTTCTTATACTGAAGTTTTGTCTTTGCACATGGCTGCAAAAAGTAGTGACGTTGTTAGTTCTAAAGGGTATTAAGGCAGGACTTAACTTACATTTATAGACTCTGAATGCGTGGATGGCAGTGATACTCATGAACACCCATACTGGATTAAATCCTATGATGTGGTATGGATTGACAGCTCAGAACAGATAATGTTGCCAAGGTTTGCTTTGCTGACATCAGAGAATAGCAGAAATTCCCAACACCCTGCTTTTAAGCTACTGACAAAACAATAGAATGATGGAATGTTGGCATTCCTTCTTTAGTCAGAGTAAGCTACAGCCTGAATAGACTATGCTGATACCTCAGATGTGTTGTGCACGCTGAACACTAAGCCCTAATGCGGCCCCTGAAGAGACTCCTTACTGTTGCTAAATTCAAACAAATTGGTATGGGGGAAGGCTAGTAAGACAGAGGTCATAGACAAATCAGAGCATTTATTTTATTTTTATTTTATTTTATTTTAATTTTTTTGGAGCTGAGGACCGAACCCAGGACCTTGCACTTGCTAGGCAAGCACTCTACCACTCAGCTAAATCCCCAACCCCCAGAGCTTTTATTGTATGACCTCTCTGCCTCAACTTAAATTCATCTGATTGTGTTTTCTGTTTAGCGATATATTTGTTAAATGGTATAAAACCACAAAACAAAATATCTTCTGTTAAAATTAATGCAATGAATGAAAGATTCAACACTTTGACCTACTTTCTTTTTTTCCTTTAGAATAACCCATTATGCCCTTGAGATGAGAGGTCATGTCTTATTTATAATCCTATCTAGATTTATTCCATTAAAATATTGCTATAAAGAAACTAATGGAAAAATGAGATGGCTCAGCACATAAGGGTGCTTATTACTAAGCCTGGTGACCCCAGTTTCAGGCCCAGGATTCATATGATAGAAAAGAGCCACAAACTTGTGCTTTGGCCTCTACATGTGCACTGTGACACACACACACACACACACACACACACACACACACACACACGCACGCGCGCGCGCGATCTTAAATTCAATCTTATAAAAGATGATAAAGGCCTTTAAAGAGGAAATGAATAAATCTCTTAAAGAAATATAGGAAAATACACTCATACAAGTTAGAGGCATTTAAAAGAGGAACACAGAAACCCCTAAAAGGGCCTGGAATATCTTGTAGTCCCTAAAAACCCACAGATGTCAATCTAGACTGCTATACCCAGCAAAACTCTCAATCACCATAGATGGAGAAAACAAGATATTTCAAGACAAAACCAAATTTAAACAATATCCACAAACCCTACAGATAATACTAGAAGAGAAATTTCAACCCAAGAAGGATAACTACATTAAATAAAACACAGGAAATAAGTAACCCCATACCAGCAAAAATAAGGGAAGTACACACACACACACACCACCACCACCATCATCAAAATAACAGGTATAAAGAATCACTGGTCATTAATATTTCTCAAAATCAATGGACTCAACTACCCAATAGAAAGATACAGAATGGATGTGAAAACAGTACACATCATTCTGATGCATTCAAGAAACATACTTCAGATAGACATTACTTCACAGTAAAGAGCTGGAAAAAGTTTTCTATGCAAAGGGACCCAAGAAGCAAACTGGAATAGCCATTCTAATATTTAATAAAACAGACTTTCAACCAAAAGTAATGAGACAGGGAAAGACACTTCCTACTCATCAAAGGAATAATCTCTAAGATGATATCTCAATTCTAAACATCTGTGCCCCAAACACAAGGGCACCCATATTTGTAAAAGAAACATTGCTAAAGCTTAAATCCGACATTGAACCCCACATATTAATAGCGGGAGACTTCAACTCCCCACTCTCACCCACTAACATGCCATCAGACAAAAACTAAACAGAGAAACAAACAGACATTATGAATCAAGTGAACTTAACTGATATCTATAGACTATTTCACCCAAACACAAAAGAATATACATTCTTCTCAGCACCTTATGAATCCTTCTCCAAAATTGACCATATAGTTGGTCACAAAGCCTTAAGAGATACAAGAAAACTGACATATGGTCTTGTATCTTATCAGACGACCATGGATTGAAGTTGGACTTCAACAACAAGAAATTAAAAGGTCAGTCCAAGAAAATGCCAAGGTATTTTTTGACTGATGACCAAGTGGAATGGGAAAAAAGCATCCTTGAGATCTAGAACAGAGAAATGGGAGGTCTCTGAGGTATGGTGGAGAGGATAGGGGTTGGGTACTATAGGATGAAGAGGAACCACTACTGAATTGGGGAGGCTGAGAACCTGAACCAATTGGAAAATTTAACCTCAGGAATGGGAGTGTTGAAATGAGAAGAAGTGAATTCAGATGACCTTTTCTTAGAGTTGGTCAAAGATCAGAGGCTTTGAAGAGAAAGTGGGTATTAAGCCTGGGTGATACATTTGGTAAGATTTTATTGTTGAATGATGTGGGAAGGGTGTGGTGTCTAACTATAGAAGTTTTTTGGGTGTTCCATATCCGTAGATCCACCTGGACAGTTGGTAAGGAAGAGATGAATCAGATTGTGTGATTTTTGAGGAGAAGGAGGATGGGAATGGCAGGTGAGTCTGGGGTCAAGCCTATGGGAGGAATGAAAAAAATAGAGGTTCCCACTTTGGCTTTGAGGTCCCTTCTCAGCAAGGGGACCAGACAGGTTGGTACCACTGGGAAGGAGTGGGTATAGGGAATACCCCTAAAGATACAGCTGAGTCGTGGGGACTGGTAAGGCTGGTAGTGTCCCCTACCTGACATTAGGTGTGGGCAAGGAAGGGTGTATCCCCAAAAACTGTCAGTACTCAAAAAGTGGCCTCAGTATCCAGAGAAAGATAGATTGTTCTGATACTGTGACGACTACCTGAGGATCACTGATGGAGATGTTGGTGGTCAGACCAAGGGAGCAGGACATAAGGGCAGTCAATACCCCAAAGTACCTCCTGATGGCATCGTGGATGTGGTTGAGGTGGCTTACACAGTCTTGGGCAGGTTCAGGTACAGTAACCCTCTTTCCAGATTTGAAATAGGGACCCAGAGGTTCTCAGGCTTTGGGAATCCAAGGAAACTGGGAAGTTTCTATGACCAGCCAAAAAGGCCTTTGTTAGCATCAGGTATTCTTGTTTTCTGGATTTTTCATCTCTTCCATGGTATACATTAAGGACAACCAAAGTGTGGATGCTTCATTCCTTCTTAAAAGGGGGAACAAAAATATTCATAGGAGGAGATATGGAGACAAAGTTTGGAGCAGAGACTGAAGGAATGGCCATTCAGAGCCTGCCCCACCTGGGGATCCAGCACATATACATACAGCCATCAAATCCAGACAATATTGCTGATGCCAAGAAGTGCATACTGACAGGAGCCTGATATAACTTTCTCCTGCCAGAACATGACAAATACAGAGGTGGATGCTCACAGGCAACCATTAAACTAAGAATGTGGCCCCCATTGGAGAAGTTAGTGAAAGAATTGAAGGAGCTGAAGGGGTTTGCAACCCCATAAGAACAATACCAACCAATCAGAGCTCACAGGCACTAAACTACCATCTGAAGAGTAAACATGGACAGACCCATGGCTCCAATTGCATATGTAGCAAGGATGGCCTTGTTGGGCACCAATGGTAGGGGAAGCCCTTGGTCCTGCCAAGGCTGGACCCCCCAGGGTAGGGGAATGTCAGGGCAGGAATGTGTGAAGGGGTGGGTGGTTGGGGGGCAATGCCCTCATAGAAGAAGGGGGATGGGATGGGATAGGGGATTTATGAATGGAAAACTGGGAAAGGGGAAATATAAATTTGAAATATAAATAAAAAATCCAATAAAAAAGAAATAGCTGATTCTTCTACTACTTCCTTGAAAAATCATCTCTCCTGTAGATATTTCTGCTCCATGTATTTCCCCTCTGTAGCGTTGATATCTACACTACATTCACAAAGAAATAGCATACAATATACTCTTTGTGCAGATTTCTTAATAGAGCTTTGTATGCATGTTCTTCATCCAGATCGATCTGTAAAAAATTTAGTAGAAATTGTGCCTTTGTGTTTGCAGAGTAAAATAATGGTAATTTTTACATTTTAGAACAGTCTAAAATAGAAATTCCATCTCTAAAACAATGCATCTACTGAATCTTCTAATCTTCCTCCAGACAACATCTAACATTTGTGAAGAATGATGAGGGGGATGAGGAAAGGAAAAAAGGGAGAAAGACTGTATTTGTTGTTACTTTCAGAATCTATCAGGGAAATTAGAAATAAACATGCACTTTGATGCATCTGGGATATCCAACCAAGAATGCACTCATCAGGGTTGGGGATTTAGCTCAGTGGTAGAGCGCTTGCCTAGCAAGTGCAAGGCCCTGGGTTCGGTCCTCAGCTCCGGAAGAAAAAAAAAAGAAGAAGAATGCACTCATTAGTATGGTGTACTTTGTGCAGATGTAAGATTGTTTCAGCAAAGTGCAATTTTTTAAAGAGATAAGAGAACTACTAAAGGATATAGATTAAAAGTCATGTGTCAGTGTCACATTTGATCACGTATACATGTTAAAACCTTCCTATGTATTCCAGTATTCCTAAAGTACAGATCTTTATTTCAAACATGATTATGAAGACATATCTATCTTCCACTTTCTAAACTAAATAGATCCTCAAGCTGTCTGAGAGCTAGGAATTTGTTTGTTTTTTTTCATGGTGTTTTGCATTTTTTCACAGAAGGAACACACATGATGCCTTAAGGTGAGAAAGCACCTTCTTGTCTTGAGTGCATGTTTGTAGATGTTTGGTAGTACTTTGGGGATAGGAATATCATTAGGGTTGGGAGTCCCTAATTCTAGCATGCCATTTATCCCCTCTGAGGGCTCACCATCTCTAGAGGTGCTTCAGGGAGAAAGGTACAGGTCTTTATGACTTAGAAGAAGGGCAGCCTCTTGGCCATTTCCAAGAGATAATCCTTTGCTCCCTTAGGTATCAGCATTTCTGCTTCTCTTTTACCCAATGAAGATCCAGCATGTATCTTCTCCACAGTCATAATACGATGCTCCCTTAACTTATGATGTTAGTTTCAAATAATAGTGATGCATTTCTTTTCTTTTAGGTTATATGGAATGTCATTTTCCAACATTGCACTGTCTTATGTATATGTGATATGTTATCATAACCCACAAATGAACTTTTCAAGCTAACAAACACCCTCTGTCTACTTACTTCTCTCAATTCATACCATGCAGCAGGTAGAGGAGAGGCCTGGATACAGACTTGAAGGTACAGGTCATGCCTTGGGCCATACATATATAGCAGTGGAATCTGCTTCACAGATAGAATGGCAGTTTTCTTTCTGTATGTCTTTCTTTTTTCTTTTTTAAATGAAATGAAAGTTTACTTTATTTTTTAAATTTATTCTTCTATAATACATTATATCCCCATTATACCCCCTCCCTCCACTCCTTGCAGTCCCCCCTTTTCCTACTCTTTCCCCAGATCTAGTCCTTCTCCATTTTTCTTCAGAAAAGAGCATGTCTCTTAGGGACATCAACTAAGTATGGCATAACAAGTTACCATAAGACTAGGCACAAACCCTCATATCAAGACTGGATGAGGCAGGCAACCAGTAGGGGAAAAAGGGTCCCAAGAACAAAAAGGGAGTCAGAGACACTTCCCACTTTCACTGTTAAGAATCCCATGAAAACACCAAGCTATACAACCATAACATATGCAGAGGACCTAGCTTAGACCCATACAGGCTCCATGATTGCGTCTTCAGTCTCTGTGAGCTACTTTGAGCCCTGCATATTTGATTCTGTAGGTCTTGTCCTCCTGTTGTCCTTGACCCCTCTGGCTCCTACATTCCTTCCTCCTGCTCTTCTTTGGGATTCCCCCGGCTTTGCCTAGTGTTTGGCTGCAGGTCTCTGTATCTGCTCTCATCAGTTTTAGATGAAGCCCTTCTGATGACAATTGAGCTAGACACAGATCTATGGGTATAGCAGAATATCATTAGGGATTATTTCATTGCTTTTTTTCCCTGTCAGTTGTGTCAGTTCCCTCTTGTACTAGTGGGGGCCTTAAGTTGGACTAGGCATCGGTTGACCTTAAGTTGGACTAGGCATCGGTTGACCGCTTTCCCAAATTGTACACTACCACTTCCATCTTCTGTAACCAGGCAAGGCTTTCAGTGATAGGATTGGTTGAGAGAGAGAGAGAGAGAGAGAGAGAGAGAGAGAGAGAGAGAGAGAGAGAGAGGGAGAAGCTATGGCAGGACAATATGGTGGATGATGTTAAGATTCCATGCTGTACCTTTACAGGTTGTTACAAATGTTCTTAAGCAATGGATGGTACTGGGCTTTGTATGTTTAGGTGAGCAATTATATCTTATCAATTGGGTCAAAGATTATTGTGTTGTGTGTTCTTTTATGTGACGATTTGAGTGTAGCAAAGTGTGCGGCGGCAGGAGACAGGGCCTATGAGGAGTTGGGATGTGTTTCTGCCAAGATATCTAGCAGATATCTTGGGGTACCGCGGTGCCGGACCTAGCGAGGTAAAAGATAACCTTATTTTTTTTTAAATTTTTTATATTTTTACAACAACAGATGGTTAAGTCATGTGATATCTTAAGCGTGGGAATTCAAACAAAGAACCTGGGAAGCCTCCTGGGCTGGCAGGCTGTTGGTCCCCTGCTGTGTGATAAGTAGTGGCAGCTCTGAGATTTAAGCTGCTTTTTAAAGAAAGTTGTTTAGAAAGTCTTTCCGGATACTCATATTCTTTTTAACATAGGAATTTTGGGTTGAAATCCTAGTTAGACAAGCTACTTCTTTATTACAGGTATTATTAAAAGGTGATTAAGTTTGTTTTTAGAAAGAAGAGAGTAAAGAGATTAACTGAATCAGGTGGGGATTTTCATCCACGGTTCAGAATTTAGATAGGGAAAAATTAGTCACTACCTCCAAGTAGAGAGTTGTGAGTGAATGTCTGTAACACCAGGGAGAGTGAATGCAGACATATATTGTAGAAGTTATTGAGGTTAAAGAAAAATCTGTGGCTCCGGGTAGAGAGCTTAACAGATGGATATATTTTGGGCTAAAGTCCTGAGTTTTAAGTTGCTTATTGGTTTTAGAATTGATAGAAGGTGTTTAAGTTTGTTTTAAGGAGAGTAAAGAGATTACCTGAATCACATGGGGATTTTCATCTATGATTCAGAACTTAGGGAAAAATTGGTCACTAACTCCAAGTAGAGAGTTGTGATAAATGTCTGTAACACCAGGGAGAGTGAATGCAGACATATATTATAGAAGTTATTAAGGTTAAATAAAAATCTGTGGCTCCGGGTAGAGACCTTAACAGATTGAGATATTTTGGGCAAAAGTCCTGGTTTGATATGTTGCTTATTGATATTGGAATTGATAGAATTGGAATTGATAGGTATTTGGTTTGTTTTATGAATTACCCTGCTAAAGGCCATATGGCTAGCAAGGGTTTGTGGTTACTTTTGATATTTACCAAAACAGGAAGCTTGAATTCTCTTAATGTGGGCTCCACGGGAATTTGGGGTTCATTTCCTGATATCATAGAGTACAAAAGCCTATCAGGCTCATTGTTTAGCTTACTTCCTTTTTAAAAAATTGTTTAGTCTTCATGATGGGTGTGACTTTGAGTTTTATGGTTATATTATTACTCTGGGTGAGAGTGCAAGATATAAGTTTTTCTGGTTTCAGACTAAGGAACACAGTATTTTGGGAGAAAGATTTTGTCTTTGTGTTTTTAAAAAGTGTGATTAGGCTTTGGAAACCTCACAGAGGCATACTGATTAGATTTGATAGAGGTAGACTGCCTGAAAAATTTATTCAGGAGAATCAAATAAAAAGATATCTCGATTCTAAACTTTTGTCTTGAGAGTTGTATTTTGCAGAATGTGCCTACTTGGATTCCTGGTCTCAAGGACTTTCAGTTGGGTCCAGTCAGGACACATTGGCTACAACATTTGCTTCATTCTTCCTACCCCCTAACCCCAAGGATATCTCAATGTCCATGTACAGCTTGAAGAAGTTATGGAGGAGTCGTCGCCCCAATTCCCTGGACTTTGGGGGGCTGAAAGTAGTTATTCTAAAGTTGTTTTTGTGAGGAATTTAGAAATGGTTGCAATTTAACAGGGAAGAATTAGGTAGATTGAGTTATACAGTCGTAATCTCATTTGTTAACTAAGCTAAAATCATATTTTTGCTTTGATATAGAATTTGTTAAAAGTTTAAAAGTACAAGATTTAGATCCAGTCCTTCTATTGATGTCATTACAAACTTCTGAGTTGATTACACATGTGAGTTAAGGGCCAAATAGCAAACATATTACTGACTTTGTGAGAGAACTTTCAAGATATTATTAAGATATAAAGACAATGGTCCAGATTATCTTATATAGATAGATGGTTTTCAAAAATGTCAGAAATCCACAAAATTTGAGATTTAAAGTTATTTAGCTTTTGTTGAGACATATCTGCCCCTACAGTTCCCCTTTGGAGGATTTAACGAAGAATTTGAACATCTCTACCTCCAGGTGAGGCAACACTTTGTGGCTAGGCAGCCACTGGGCAGAACTGCCTGTTTCATCTGCAGACTAATACTGTCCAGAAAAGGACAAATTATGCAGAATAGTTGACTGATTAAACCCTGCCAAGACTGGGTGATCAGCCCTTCAAAATCTGAATTTCAAGAGTCTGTCAGTTGGTCTTGGGCCAGAAGGCTGAAGACTTGTGCTCACATGTTGCTAACAGGGGATTGTGCTAGTGGAGTTTTGTCTCTATAACCTCTCAGTTCTGAAAGCCTCTCAGTTCTGAAAAGGAAGTTAGTCTTCCTATGTATATAGATATTTGGTCATTCCCAGATTTCTGACGAGGTTGAATACATTATAGTCTCATAGCCTATCAGGCTGTTTAACTCTAAATATACATATTTTATTGGATAGTTATCAGATAGTATACAAGCTAGCCAAGATATAATACAGATTGTAAGCCTTTCTTAAGCTGGAATGGATAACTAAATGTTCTGTTTAACTGATATAGTGATGGACTGGGTGCTAAGAATATCATATGCTTTATAAATTGTAGAATGGTAATAATTGTACTCAATTTATATATAAGTGAAAAGGCTTCTTAACTGGACAAAAAGGGGGAAATGTTGTAGATTGCCCTGAAGTTATCTGTATTTTGATGCTACTTCCACTGCTCCAAGGACAGCTGCCTAGTCACATACTCAGAACTCAGGTGACTTCACCAGAACCACCTCCCCATTGAATACAGGTGACGGGCAGGTACAGAATAGAAGGAGGCCTATCATTGGAGGAGAAGGAAGGATGGGCGGGAGAGAAGTTTGAAGGAAGAGGAAGAGACTAGAGGAAAATGGAGAGACAGGAAGAGGAGTGGGTGAGAAGCCATGGCAGGTGACATTAAGATTCTGCTCTGTGGGCACAGCCAGAATACAGCAAATACATAGGCCAATGCCAGCAGCAAACCACTGAACTGAGAACGGGACCCCCGTTGAAGGAATCAGGTAAAGGACTGGAAGAGCTTGAAAGGGGTCTCGAGCCACTTAAACATACAAAGCCCGGTACCATCCACCTCTTAGGAACATTGATAACAACCTGTAAATACACAGAGCAGAATCTTTTTTTTTTTTTGTCAGAATCTTTTTTTTTTACATGTCATATGAACAACAATGCCAAGCAACCAGAGCTTCCAGGGACTAAGCCACTACCCAAAGACTATACGTGGACTGACCCTGGACTCCAACTGCATAGGTAGCAATGACTATCCTAGTAAGAGCACCAATGGAAGGGGTCCTGCCAAGACTGAACACCTAGTGAACGTGATTGTTGGGGGGAGGGTGGTAATGGGGGGAGGATGGGGAGGGGAAGCCCACATAGAAGGGGAAGGGTAGGGGTTAGGGGGATGTTGGCCCAGAAACTGGGAAGGGGAATAACAATCGAAATGTAAATAAGAAATACTCAAGTTAATAAAGATTAAAAAAAAAAGATTCTGCTCTGTGTATTTACAGGTTGTTATCAATGTTCCTAAGGGGTGGATGGTACTGGGCTTTGTATGTTTAAGTGGGCAATTATATCTTACCAATTGGGTCAAAGATTATTGTGTTGTGTCCTCTTTTATGTGAGGGTTTGAGTGTAGGAAAGTGCGGCTGGGATGTGTTTCCGCCAAGATATCTAGCAGATATCTTGGGACACCGTGGTGGAGACCTAGCAGGTAAAAGACACCAATACTCTTTTATTTTTTATATTTTTACAACAACACTCTTCAAACTACAGAACAATTAAGTCAAGGATAGTAAGTAAGTCCAACTTTGTACTGAACCAGGCTTGAGTTTAAGGAGAAGTTTACACACTAACTGTCTATTGCTAGTACTTTCTGGTTATGGTGATCATCACACGAATTTATTTTAACAATTTTTAAGGCTAATCGCTCAACCTTAATAGTAAGTTATTATTCAGAGGACTTTAAAAGTCAATTAGGCAACAGGATCCATAGGTAATTTTACATAGTTAATTTTATTTTATGTCTAGCCAAATAACATATATAATGTAATATAAAGTAACAAATACTGTAATATTTTCTGAAATGAATGACTCCATAAGACAATATTTAACTTGAATGTTCATACTAGATAATTTATAATGACATTTTATTTTATAATATTTAGTTTCTGCTTGCTAAAACATAGGTGAGTAAAGTTTTTCAGTTTCAGAAATTTCAGTAATGTATAATTCCAGAACAAAAACTTTCCATTTTTAATCCTACTCGCCTACTATTATAAACCTAAGAATATGTTTTATCTTCTATAATATAAGCATTGCAATTGATCTCTTTCTTTTATTAATATCGAATACTAAAATTAGAGTATTCCAGTTTAGAGATTGTTTTTTCGTTAGAAAAGTCGGCCCGGTCGATGCGAGAACTAGGACTCCCAACCTTGCTCAGCCAGGACTTCCTATAAACAGAAACAAATAGAAATGAGTGTATATAGTACATCAAATAAAACACACAGTTACTAAAACATGCCAAAAGGAAGTTCACATTGCATAAAATATGTTTTATAAATTAGCTTACATGCTAATGAAAATGTCACAGTGAAATACATTACTCAATATACCAATCTTAATTAAACAAATAAATTTGCTTACATTGTATATGCTGTTCTAAGAATACTATATAGTGTAGTACATAGCTACACATGGAAAAAGAAAGGAAATAATTTAAGCAACTTAGTTCATATTAGGGTTATTTCCATGACCCCCAATAACAACAACAAAAAACTCAATCAACCAACTAACCAAAACAACAACAAACTCGTCAAGATCATTATTACCTAGCTCTTAATTTTCAAAATATTTTATCAAGTGGTCAGTAGTAAAAGAAATTCATCATTCTTTTCATTGTCAAATATATGGTAGACTCATGTGTGTGTATGAGTGTGTGCGTATGTATGTATGTATGTGTATATATACACATGCTATATATATAGAAAACATGAAAAAGACAATTTCTGTAAAATATCAAATAAAATGAGATGATCTGTCTTTTCTAACAAATACTGTTCTTACTATATACATTAGCAAATTTATTGAATTGCATGAACTAATCTAATTGTTTTGAAAACATCTTTCTGCTTACTCATAGAAGTTGTTAATTCCTAACTTATTAGCAATACCTATGGTTTAATTTGTGCATTTGAGTACTGTGGACATGTATCCTGGTCCTCTGGCCTTAGAGCCTTTCCATTCTGTTTTCTGAGATGCTCCTGGACCTTAGGTGTACAGATTGCATAGCAGATGGCAGATGTACATCATCTGGGGTTAGGTTCCCGAGGGCAGCTTCTGTAACTATCTTATTCTGCACCAGCTTTTACTACAAGGCTCTGAGTGGAGACATTAGCATCCAGACTCTAGGGGATGTTGGAGGAAGCCTGCTAATCTTGGGTTGACTTGCCTTGGCTTTTTGAGGTCTCTTGTTTAAGTGCCTAGTCTTGGTCTTTCTGGGTAACTGGACACAAAGGGGCTGGGGCGAATGTTGAAGCAGAAAAGAAAATTAACAAAAAAAGAGAGAGAAGGGAACATTATCCTTTGATAGGCTCTTTAGAAAGTCCAAGAGCCAAGTAATAAAAGTGAAAAAAAGAATGTAAGTTTGAAAACTATTCACAGAATGATGTTACTTGATAGTCATATATCTTCTTCCACTGAGATGTATTTTTTTTAAATTATATGTTATGTGGGTTTTAATATCAAAGTAGAATGTGTGTGAATGGACTTCTCACACATTTAACAAAAATATCAATTGTTGATAAACATGAAATGATTAAATCCCACAACATACAAACTTTTTAAGTGAGAAAGAAAAGAATCACAGCTTGAATAAACACAGTGTTCTCAGCTGGTCCAATCAAGGCATAAGGCACACATTAAAATGAGGGATTAGTGAATCAGAAAGCAGCTACTCTGGCACACACACAAATCTCTGAACACGGCAGCTCCGACAGTCCAACACACATTCTTCTCCCTGGAGGAGAGAGGCCTGCATGCTGGGAATCTTTCCCTCCAGGTTCAAGTGTTTCCAGGTGCCCATGCTTCTTGTACACAGGCTTCTCCATGTGGGAGAAATACTGCTGCTAATACTTTATGGGTAAACAAAACCTTTATGCTGTAACAAAAATGACATTTTTAACTAATGCCCCTTTCCCTCCAAACAAAAATTGAGTAAAACAGAAAATAGAGTGAAAGCTGGACTTGAGCATCCATAGAAAACAAACAATGGCTGTGAGTAGCAGGGTCAGTTTGGTGTCTGAAATACAACCTCATGTACCAGCCCTTGCTTGTACTTGCTGTCTCTGCTTGCCTGAAATTCCCATTCTGGCTACACCATGTCTTCGCGGAAGCAATCACTACCCTCTAGATTATCAAGCCACAGGCTTTAAGGGCCTTTTGGCATCTGCAAGAGGCGTATGTTTCTTGAGGGCCTAAGTCAGCGTTTTCTTTAAGGCAACTCCAGGACTGTCATGTACTGGGTGTAACTCCTGGAAGGCATCAGGAATTCACAAGTCCTGCCTATTGGGCTGGGTAGAGGATCACAGCCCACTCCAATTTCTCTTGTTTCCACTTGAGTTTTGGGCTGGGTTTCTGTCAAAAAGTCCAACCTGTTTGTAGTTTGTTATTCTTGGCAGGACTAATGGATTCTCCTTCCATTAGTGCCCAACAAGGCCATCCTCTGCTACATATGCAGCTGGAGTCATGGGTCAGTCCATGTAAAGTCTTTGGGTAGTAGTTTAGTCCCTGGAAGCTCTGGTTGGTTGGCATTATTGTTCTTATGGGGTTGAAAGCCTTTTCAGCTCTTTCAATCCTTTCTCTAATTCCTCCAACGGGGGTCCCGTTCTCAGTTCAGTGATTTGCCGTTGGCATTTGCCTCTGTATTTGACATGATCTGGCTGTGTCTCTCAGGACACAACTATAGCCAGCTATGCATTTCTTAGCTTCATCAATCTTACCTAATTTTCTTGGCTGTATATATATATATATATATATATATATATATATATATATATATATATATATGGGCCACATGTGGGACAGGATATGAATGACTGTTCCTTCAATCTCTGCTCCAAACTTTGCCTCCATATGCACCCCTATGGATATGTTTGTCCCCCCCCCTTTTAAGAAGGAGTGGAAGTATCCACAGTTTGGTCATCATTCTTCTTGAGCTTCATGTGGTCTGTGGATTGTACCTTGGGTAATTTGAGCTTTTGGGCTAATATCCACTTATCAGTGAGTGCATACCTTGTGTGTTTTTCTGTGATTGTGTTACCTCACTCAAAATGATATTTTCCAGCTCAATACATTTGTGTAGGAATTTCATGAAGTCATTGTTTTTGACATCTGAGTAGATTGTGTAGATGTACCACATTTTCTGTATCCATTCCTTTGTTGCAGGGCATCTGGGTTCTTTCCAACTTCTGGATGTTATAAATAAGGCTGCTATGAACATAATGGAGCATGTGTCTTTGTTGTATGGTGGAACATCTTTTGGGTATATGCTGAGGAGAGAATAGCTGGGTCCTCAGATAGTACAATGTCCATTTTCTGAGGAACTGCCAGACTGATTTCTGCAGTGGTTGTACCAGTTTGCAATCCTACCAACAATGGAGGAGTGTTCCTCTTTCTCCACATCTTCACCAGCATCTGCTGTTGCCTGAGTTTTTTATTTTAGCAATTCTGACTGATGTGAAGGATGTTGAGCACTTCTTTAGGTGTTTCTCAGCCATTCGGTATTCCTCGGCTGAGAATTCTTTGTTTAGCTCTCTATCCCATTTCTAATAGGGTTATTTGGCTCAAAAGTCTAACTTCTTGAGTTCTTTGTATATATTAGATATTAGCCCTCTATTAGATGTAGGACTGGTAAAGACTTTTTCCCAATATGTTGGTTGCCATTTGTCCTAATGACAGTATCCTTTGCCTTATAGAAGCTTTGCAATTTTATGAGGTCCCATGTCTCAATTCTTTATATTAGAGCAGAAGCCATTGGTGTTTTGTTCAGGAAAATTTCCCCAGTGCCCATGTGATTGAGACTCTTCCCCAATTTTTCTTCTATTAGTTTCATGTGTCTGGTTTGATGTGGAGGCCCTTGATCTACTTGGACTTAAGCTTTGGACAGGGTCATAAGAATGGATCGATTTCCATTCTTCTACATGCTGACCTCCAGTTGAACCAGCACCATTTGTTGAAAATGCTCTTTTTTTCTATTGGATGGTTTTAGTTTCTTTGTCAAAGATCAAGTGACCATAGATGTGAGGGTTCATTTCTAGGTCTAAAATTCTATCCCAATGATCTCTCTGCCTGTCTCTGTACCAATACCATACAGTTTTTATCACTAATGCTCTGTAATGCAGCTTGAGGTTCATTTATTGTTGAATATAGTTTTCAATATCCTGGGGTTTTTTGGTTTTCCGAATGAATTTGCAAATTTCTCTTTCTAACTCAATGATGAATTGAGTTGGAATTTTGAGGTGGATTACATTGAATCTGCAGATTTCTTTTGGCAAGATGGCCAGTTTTACTATATTAATCCTGTGAATCCATAAGCATGGAAGGTCTTTTCATTTTCTGAGATCTTCTTCAATTTCTTTCTTCAAAGACTTGAAGTTCTTGTCATACAGATCTTTGACTTGCTTGGTTAGAGTCACAGCAAAGTATTTTATATTATTTGGGACTATTGTGAAGGGTGTCATTTCCCTAATTTCTTTCTGATTCTGTTTATCCTTTGAGTAGAGAAAGGCTACTGATTTGTTTGAGTTAATGTTATACCTAGCCACTTTGCTGAAGTTGTTATCAGGCTTAGAAGTTCTCTGGTGGAACTCTTGGGGTTACTTAAGTATACTATCATATCATCTGCAAATAGTGATATTTTGACTTCCCCCTTTCCAATTTGTATCCCTTTGACCTCTTTTTGTTGTCTGATTTTTCTGGCTAGGACTTCCAGTACTATACTGAATAAGTAGGGAAAGAGTGGGCAGCGTTGTCTAGTCCCTGATGTTACTAGGAGTGCTTCAAGTTTCTCTCCATTTAGCTTAATGTTAGCTACTGGTTTGCTGTATATTGCTTTTACTACATTTATGTATGGGCCTTGAATTATTGATCTTTTCAGGACTTTTACCATGAAGGGGTGCTGAATGTTGTCAAATGATTCAGCATCTAATGAAATGATCATGTGTTTTTGTTATTGTTGTTGTTGTTGTTGAGTGTGTTTATATAGTGGAATACATTGATGGAATTTCCATATATTGAACCATCCCTGCATGCCATGAAGCCTACTTCATCATGGTGGATGATTGTTTTGATGAGTTCTTGGATTCAGCTTGTGAGAATTTTATTGAGTATTTTTACATCAATATTCATAAGGGAAATTGGTCTGAAGTTTTCTTTTTTGTTGGGTCTTTGTGTGGTTTAGGTATAAGAGTAATTGTGAACTCCAAATAGATTGGACCAGAAAAGAAACACCTCCCGTCACATAATAGTCAAAACACCAAACGCACAAAATAAAGAAAGAATATTAAAAGCAGTAAGGGAAAAAGGTCAAGTAACATATAAAGGCAGACCTATAGAATCACACCAGACTTTTCGCCAGAAACTATGAAGGCCAGAAGATCCTGGACAGATGTCATACAGACCCTAAGAGAACACAAGTGCCAGCCCAGGCTACTGTATCCTGCAAAACTCTCAATTAACATAGATGGAGAAACCAAGATATTCCATGACAAAACCAAATTTACACAATATTTTCTACAAATCCAGCACTACAAAGGATAATAAATGGTAAAGCCCAACATAAGGAGGCAAGCTATACCCTAGAAGAAGCAAGAAACTAATCATCTTGGCAACAAAACAAGGAGAAGAAAAGCACACAAACATAACCTCACATCCAAATATGAATATAACAGGAAGCAATAATCACTATTCCTTAATATCTCTCAACATCAATGGCCTCAACTCCCCAATAAAAAGACACAGATTAACAAACTGGATACGCAACGAGGACCCTGCATTCTGCTGCCTACAGGAAACACACCTCAGAGACAAAGACAGACACTACCTCAGAGTGAAAGGCTGGAAAACAACTTTCCAAGCAAATGGTCAGAAGAAGCAAGCTGGAGTAGCCATTCTAATATCAAATAAAATCAATTTCCAACTAAAAGTCATCAAAAAAGATAAGGAAGGACACTTCATATTCATCAAAGGAAAAATCCACCAAGATGAACTCTCAATCCTAAATATCTATGCCCCAAATACAAGGGCACCTACATATGTAAAAGAAACCTTACTAAAGCTCAAAACACACATTGCACCTCACACAATAATAGTGGGAGATTTCAACACCCCACTCTCATCAATGAACAGATCATGGAAACAGAAATTAAACAGTGATGTCGACAGACTAAGAGAAGTCATGAGCCAAATGGACTTAACGGATATTTATAGAACATTCTATCCTAAAGCAAAAGGATATACCTTCTTCTCAGCTCCTCATGGTACTTTCTCCAAAATTGACCATATAATTGGTCAAAAAACGGGCCTCAACAGGTACAGAAAGATAGAAATAATCCCATGCGTGCTATCGGACCATCACGGCCTAAAACTGGTCTTCAATAACAATCAAGGAAGAATGCCCACACATACGTGGAAATTGAACAATGCTCTACTCAATGATAACCTGGTCAAGGAAGAAATAAAGAAAGAAATTAAAAACTTTTTAGAATTTAATGAAAATGAAGATACAACATACCCAAACTTATGGGACACAATGAAAGCTGTGCTAAGAGGAAAACTCATAGCGCTGAGTGCCTGCAGAAAGAAACAGGAAAGTGCATATGTCAGCAGCTTGACAGCACACCTAAAAGCTCTAGAACAAAAAGAAGCAAATACACCCAGGAGGAGTAGAAGGCAGGAAATAATCAAACTCAGAGCTGAAATCAACCAAGTAGAAACAAAAAGGACCATAGAAAGAATCAACAGAACCAAAAGTTGGTTCTCTGAGAAAATCAACAAGATAGATAAACCCTTAGCCAGACTAACGAGAGGACACAGAGAGTGCGTCCAAATTAACAAAATCAGAAATGAAAAGGGAGACATAACAACAGATTCAGAGGAAATTCAAAAAATCATCAGATCTTACTATAAAAACCTATATTCAACAAAACTTGAAAATCTTCAGGAAATGGACAATTTCCTAGACAGATACCAGGTATCGAAGTTAAATCAGGAACAGATAAACCAGTTAAACAACCCCATAACTCCTAAGGAAATAGAAGCAGTCATTAAAGGTCTCCCAACCAAAAAGAGCCCAGGTCCAGACGGGTTTAGTGCAGAATTCTATCAAACCTTCATAGAAGACCTCATACCAATATTATCCAAACTATTCCACAAAATTGAAATAGATGGAGCACTACCGAATTCCTTCTACGAAGCCACAATTACTCTTATACCTAAACCACACAAAGACACAACAAAGAAAGAGAACTTCAGACCAATTTCCCTTATGAATATCGACGCAAAAATACTCAATAAAATTCTGGCAAACCGAATCCAAGAGCACATCAAAACAATCATCCACCATGATCAAGTAGGCTTCATCCCAGGCATGCAGGGATGGTTTAATATAAGGAAAACCATCAACGTGATCCATCATATAAACAAACTGAAAGAACAAAACCACATGATCATTTCACTAGATGCTGAGAAAGCATTAGACAAAATTCAACACCCCTTCATGATAAAAGTCCTGGAAAGAATAGGAATTCAAGGCCCATACCTAAACATAGTAAAAGCCATATACAGCAAACCAGTTGCTAACATTAAACTAAATGGAGAGAAACTTGAAGCAATCCCACTAAAATCAGGGACTAGACAAGGCTGCCCACTCTCTCCCTACTTATTCAATATAGTTCTTGAAGTTCTAGCCAGAGCAATCAGACAACAAAAGGAGATCTAAGGGATACAGATCGGAAAAGAAGAGGTCAAAATATCACTATTTGCAGATGACATGATAGTATATTTAAGTGATCCCAAAAGTTCCACCAGAGAACTACTAAAGCTGATAAACAACTTCAGCAAAGTGGCTGGGTATAAAATTAACTCAAATAAATCAGTTGCCTTCCTCTATACAAAAGAGAAACAAGCCGAGAAAGAAATTAGAGAAACGACACCCTTCATAATAGACCCAAATAATATAAAGTACCTCGGTGTGACTTTAACCAAGCAAGTAAAAGATCTGTACAATAAGAACTTCAAGACACTGAGGAAAGAAATTGAAGAAGACCTCAGAAGATGGAAAGATCTCCCATGCTCATGGATTGGCAGGATTAATTTAGTAAAAATGGCCATTTTACCAAAAGCAATCTACAGATTCAATGCAATCCCCATCAAAATACCAATCCAATTCTTCAAAGAGTTAGACAGAACAATTTGCAAATTCATCTGGAATAACAAAAAACCCAGGATAGCTAAAGCTATCCTCAACAATAAAAGGACCTCAGGGGGAATCACTATCCCTGAACTCAAGCAGTATTACAGAGCAATAGTGATAAAAACTGCATGGTATTGGTACAGAGACAGACAGATAGACCAATGGAATAGAATTGAAGACCCAGAAATGAACCCACACACCTATGGTCACTTGATTTTTGACATAGGAGCCAAAACCATCCAATGGAAAAAAGATAGCATTTTCAGCAAATGGTGCTGGTTCAACTGGAGGGCAACATGTAGAAGAATGCAGATTGATCCATGCTTATCAGCCTGTACAAAGCTTAAGTCCAAGTGGATCAAGGACCTCCACATCAAACCAGACACACTCAAACTAATAGAAGAAAAACTAGGGAAGCATCTGGAACACATGGGCACTGGAAAAAATTTCCTGAAGAAAACACCAATGGCTTATGCTCTAAGATCAAGAATTGACAAATGGGATCTCATAAAACTGCAAAGCTTCTGTAAGGCAAAGGACACGGTGGTTAGGACAAAACGGCAACCAACAGATTGGGAAAAGATCTTTACCAATCCTACAACAGATAGAGGCCTTATATCCAAAATATACAAAGAACTCAAGAAGTTAGACCGCAGGGAAACAAATAACCCTATTAAAAAATGGGGTTCAGAGCTAAACAAAGAATTCACAGCTGAGGAATGCCGAATGGCTGAGAAACACCTAAAGAAATGTTCAACATCTTTAGTCATAAGGGAAATGCAAATCAAAACAACCCTGAGATTTCACCTCACACCAGTGAGAATGGCTAAGATCAAAAACTCAGGTGACAGCAGATGCTGGCGAGGATGTGGAGAAAGAGGAACACTCCTCCATTGTTGGTGGGATTGCAGACTGGTACAACCATTCTGGAAATCAGTCTGGAGGTTCCTCAGAAAATTGGACATTGAACTGCCTGAGGATCCAGCTATACCTCTCTTGGGCATATACCCAAAAGATGCCTCAACATATAAAAGAGACACGTGCTCCACTATGTTCATCGCAGCCTTATTTATAGTAGCCAGAAACTGGAAAGAACCCAGATGCCCTTCAACAGAGGAATGGATACAGAAAATGTGGTACATCTACACAATGGAATATTACTCAGCTATCAAAAACAACGAGTTTATGAAATTCGTAGGCAAATGGTTGGAACTGGAAAATATCATCCTGAGTGAGCTAACCCAATCACAGAAAGACATACATGGTATGCACTCATTGATAAGTGGCTTTTAGCCCAAATGCTTGAATTACCCTAGATCCCTAGAACAAACGAAACTCAAGACAGATGATCAAAATGTGAATGCTTCACTCCTTCTTTAAATGAGGAAAAAGAATACCTTTGGCAGGGAAGGGAGAGGCAAAGATTAAAACAGAGACTGAAGGAACACCCATCCGGAGCCTGCCCCACATTGGCCCATACATATACAGCCACCCAATTAGACAAGATGGATGAAGCAAAGAAGTGCAGACCGACAGGAGCCGGATGTAGATCGCTCCTGAGAGACACAGCCAGAATACAGCAAATACAGAGGCGAATGCCAGCAGCAAACCACTGAACTGAGAATAGGTCCCCCGTTGAAGGAATCAGAGAAAGAACTGGAAGAGCTTGAAGGGGCTCGAGACCCCAAAAGTACAACAATGTCAAGCAACCAGAGCTTCCAGGGACTAAGCCACTACCTAAATACTATACATGGACTGACCCTGGACTCTGACCCCATAGGTAGCAATGAATATCCTAGTAAGAGCACCAGTGGAAGGGGAAGCCCTGGGTCCTGCTAAGACTGAACCCCCAGCGAACTAGACTATGGCGGGAGGGCGGCAATGGGGGGAGGGTTGGGAGGGGAACACCCATAAGGAAGGGGAGGGGTGAGGGGGATGTTTGCCCGGAAACCGGGAAAGGGAATAACACTTGAAATGTATATAATAAATACTCAATTTAATAAAAAAAAAAGAGTAATTGTGGATTCATAGAAGGAATTTGGTAGTGCTCTGTCTGTTTCTATTTTGTGGAACAGTTTGGGCAGTATTGGTATGAGATCTTTTATGAAGGGCTGATAAAATTCTGCACTAAACCCATCTTGTCCTGGGCTCTTTTTGGTTGGGAGACTTTTAATAACTGCTTCTATTTCCTTAGGAGTTATGAGGCTATTTAGACAGTTTATCTGATCCTGATTTAACTTTGGTACCTGGCATTTGTCTAGAAAAATTTCCATATCCTCCAGATTTTCCAGTTTTGTTATAGGCTTTTGTACTAGGATATGATCATTTTTTTTTAAATTTCCTCAGACTCTGTTGTTATGTCTCCCTTTTCATTTCTGATTTTGTTAATTTGGATACATTCTATGTGACCTCTGGTTAGGCTGGCTAAGGGTTTATCTATTTTTTTGATTTTCTCAAAGAACCAGCTCCTGCTTTGTTGATTCTTTGTCCAGTCCCTTTTCTTTCTACTTGGTTGATTTCAGCCCTGAGTTTGATTATTTCCTGCCTTCTGTTCCTCTTGGGTGTGCATTTGCTTCTTTTTGTTCTAGAGCTATTAGGTGTGCTGTCAAGCTGCTAATGTATGCTCTCTCCTGTTTCTTTTTGGAGGCATCAGAGCTATAAGGTTTCCTCTTAGTACTACTTTCGTTGTGTCCCATAAGTTTGAATATGTTGTACCTTCATTTTCATTAAATTCTAAAAGACTTTAATTTCTTTCTTTATTTCTTCCTTGACCAAGTTATCATTGAGTAGAGTGTTGTTGAATTTCCATGTGTATATGGGCATTCTGTCATTTTTTTTGTTATAGAAGACCAGCCTTAGTCTGTGGTGATCTGATAGGATTCATGGGATAGGATTTCTATCATCCTGTATCTGTTGAGGCCTTTTTTGTGACCAATTATATGGTCAATTTTGGAGAGGCTACCATGAGGTGCTGAGAAGAAGGTATATCCTTTTGTTTTAGGATGGAATGTTCTATAAATATCTGTTACATCCATTTGGTTCATAACTTCTCTATATCTCTGTTTAACTTCTGTTTCCATGATCTGTCCATTGATGAGAGTGGGGTGTTGAAATCTCCTACTATTATTGTGTGAGGTGCAATTTGTGCTTTGAGCTTTAGTAAGGTTTCTTTTATGAATGTAGGTGTCCTTGCATTTGGAGCATAGATATTTAGGATTGAGAGTTCATCTTGTTGGATTTTTCCTTTAATTAATGAGAAGTGTCCTTTTTGATGACTTCTGGTTGAAGTCGATTTTATCTGACTATTTTTCCATCTATTAGGGATGTATTTGTAGGAAGATATTGCATAAAATTGGTTCTGCCATGGAATATCTTGGTTTCTCCATCTATGTTAATTGAGAGTTTTGCTGGATATCGTTAGCCTGGGCTGGCATTTGTGTTCTCTTAGGGTCTGTATGACATCTGCCCAGGATCTTCTGGCTTTCACAGTCTCTGGTGAGAAGCCTGTTGTAATTCTGATAGGTCTGCCTTTATATGTTACTTGGCTTTTTTCCCTTACTGCTTTTAATATTCTTTCTTTGTTCTGTGCATTTGGTATTTTAACTACTATGTGATGGGAGGAATTTCTCTTCTTGTCCAATCTATTTGGAGTTCTATAGGCTCCTTGTATGCTTATGGGCCTCTCTTTAAGTTAGGTAAGTTTTCTTCTATAATTTTGTTGAAGATATTTACTGTCCCTTTAAGTTGGGACTCTACACTCTCTTCTATACCTAGTATCCTTAGGTTGTTTTTATCATTGTGTCCTGGATTTCCTGGATGTTTTGGGCTAGGAGTTTTTTGTGTTTTACATTATCTTTGATGATTGTGTCAAATTTATCTATGGTATCTTCTGTCTCTGAGATTCTCTCTCTTCTATCTCTTGTATTCTGTTGGTGATGCTTGCATCTATGACTCCTGATCTCTTCCCTAGGTTTTCCATCTCCTGGGTTGTCTTCCTTTGTGATTTCCTAGTTCCATTTTTAGATCCTGGATGGTTTTGTTCAATTCCTTCACCTGGTTGTTTGTGTTTTCCTGTAATTCTTTAAGAGATTTTTGTGTTTCCTCTGTAAGGGCTTCTGCTTGTTTACTTGTGTTGTCCTGTATTTCTTTAAGGGAGTTATTTATGTCCTTCTTATAGCCCTCTATCACCATCATAAAATGTGATTTTAAATCTAAATCTTGGAGAGGGAGAGAGGAGAGAGAGAGAAAGAAGTTGTGGCAGGACAATGGAGGCTGACATAAAGATCTTGCTCTGTGAATTACAGGTTGTTATCAATGTTCCTAAGGAATGGATGGTACCAGGCTTTGTATGTTTAAGTGGGCAATTATGTCTTATCAATTGGATCCAAAAAAAAATCTAAATCTTGCTTTTCCAGTGTGTTTTGATATCTAGTATTTGCTTTGGTGGGAGAGCTGGGCTCTGATGATGCCAAGTATGATAGTTTCTGTTGCTTAGGTTCCTGAGCTTGCCTCTTGCCATCAGGTTGTCTCTGGTGTTAGCTTGTCTTGCTGTCTCTGACAGTGGCTTGACCCTTCTGTAGGCCCGCCTGTCAGCAGTCTTGTAGACCTGCTTTCCTGTTTTCTTTCAACGTGTTCCGGGAACAGACTACTCTGCTCCTGGTGGCTGGCTTTCAGCTCTTAGCACAGGCAGGAACAGGAAGGGTCCTGCCCTTGACTTCTCCTAGGTCCCAGGGGGCACACATGACACTAAGCAATTCCCTCTTGGGTCAGGAATGTGGGCAGAGGGTAGTCTCCTATGATTTCTCAGGAGTGTTCACACTTCTGAAGGTTCAGCTCTCTCCCCCACAGGATTTGGGTCTCCTTCATTTCTAAGACTCCATTACACCCACTGAGGTCCAGCAATAAAAGCTGTCCAGAGCCATACGCTGGTAGGAAAGACCCAAATCTCACCTCTTCCATAGCACTTGCTAAGATTGCGCCATGCCTCAGAAACAAGTTTAATTTGTATTTCTGCCAAACAGATAAGAGCTTGACATAAGTAGGGAGTGACAAGGACAAAAAAGAAGAGAGACATGAAAATAAAATTCAAACCTACGTTGGTGGGCTATACAAGATAGCTAACAACATATAACTACTGACATTCTGACTGGTTTTAGGATACAAAAGAACACATGAGTTGAGGGTATGTGAGTAGGCAGAGGAATGGAAGTAGGTAGAGGTGGTAGAGATCTGAACAATCAAGTGGACTTAGTGGGCATGCATCTATCTGAAGTTTTCATGCTAACTCAGAGAGTAAAGATGGAGATGGGATTAAGTCAAAGTTCTCAGCAGAGCAAAAGGAACTCCCACTAAGAAAGGTCATTGGTACCACAGAGTCCAGTTATAATTAACCTTGTTGTTGCAGCTTAAAAGGAAAGGTTCGATTTCAATTCCCAAAAAATCTTATGCTTCAGATTTCAGAAGACTTCTTACCTAAATGAATTCAATTTATCAAATTAAGCAGCTTATATAAAGTACATCAGTGGTGGTTCCACAGAGTACATGCATGTTTTACAGATGCATGTTTACAGATGCATTATTCATAGGTTTTATGTGAATATAACTATGTGGGTGACTAGGTTATGAGATGTACAATACCCAAGACAGGCACAGATGATTTGATAGTGGAGGCTAGACAAAATTTATCTTAATACTAGAGCAGCAAAGACAGCATGTGACAGAATTCATGGGAGGGTTTGGAGAACTGCCTGTGCACAGTTTTGTGATGTGGGGGCCAATTCTAGACCCTGGAACTTTGGAATAAAGCTTAAAGTGAAAATATAGGATCATATTCTTTTTTATTGTATTTTTTAAATTCACATTTCAAATGTTATCCCTTTCCCATCCATAAACCCCATATACCAACCCCCTCCCCCTTCTTCTATGAGGGTGTTCCCCCACCCAACCACCCACCCCTTCCCACCTCCCTGCCCTGACATTCCCCTATACTGGGGAGTCCAGCCTTGGCAGGACCAAGGGCTTCTCCTCTCATTGGCGCCTAACAAAGCCATCCTCTGCTACATATGCAGCTAGAACCATGGGTCTGTTCCATGTGTACTCCTTGGGAGGTGGTTTAGTCCCTGGGAGCTCTGGTTGGTTGGTATTGTTCTTATAGGGTTGCAAGCCCCTTCAGCTCCTTCAATCCTTTTTATAACTCCTCCAATGGGGACCCCATTCTCAGTTCAATGGTTGGCTGCTAGCATTCACCTCTGCATTTCTCATGCTCTGGCAGAGCCCCTCAGGAGACAGCTATATCAGGCTCCTGTCAGCATTTACTTCTTGGTATCAGCAATATTGTCTGAATTTGGAGGCTGTATGTATATGGACTGGATCCCCAGGTGGGGGTAGGCTCTAATTGGCCATTCTTTCAGTCTCTTCTCCAAACTTAGTCTCCATATCTCCTCCTCTGAGTATTTTGCTCCCTCTTCTAAGAAGGACTGAAGTATCTGCACTTTGGTCATCCTCCTTCTTGAGCTTCACGTAGTCTTACGAATGAGAGTCACAATGCCTGGTGAGAAAGCCAGGAGCTTTGATGGATAAATCAACGTGACTGTGGAGAATGCTTCAAGTTCTGTATTTTCCTACTACAGAAATTTAATTAAATGTATTTGAACAAGAGTTATAAAAAGTAGTAATTATTCCCTACATGCTAATTATTTTCTTTATAAAAAATAAGTACATTGTAACAGAGGCAAGCAAACATCCTTCTTATGGTTTTTTGTTTATATGTTTATTGATTTATATCCTATGTCCTTCTACAAGATCATTAAAATTATCTTGCTATGAATTTTTAATTTTTTTTAATGCATATATTTTTATTTTTATTTATTTTTTTATTAACTTGAGTATTTCTTATATACATTTCGAGTGTTATTCCCTTTCCCGGTTTCCGGGCAAACATCCCCCTCCCCCCTCCCCTTCCTTATGGGTGTTCCCCTCCCAACCCTCCCCCCATTGCCGCCCTCCCCCCATAGACTAGTTCACTGGGGGTTCAGTCTTAGCAGGACCCAGGGCTTCCCCTTCCACTGGTGCTCTTACTAGGATATTCATTGCTACCTATGGGGTCAGAGTCCAGGGTCAGTCCATGTATAGTCTTTAGGTAGTGGCTTAGTCCCTGGAAGCTCTGGTTGCTTGGCATTGTTGTACTTTTGGGGTCTCGAGCCCCTTCAAGCTCTTCCAGTTCTTTCTCTGATTCCTTCAATAGGGGACCTATTCTCAGTTCAGTGGTTTGCTGCTGGCATTCGCCTCTATATTTGCTGTATTCTGGCTGTGTCTCTCAGGAGCGATCTACATCCGGCTCCTGTCGGTCTGCACTTCTTTGCTTCATCCATCTTGTCTAATTGGGTGGCTGTATATGTATGGGCCACATGTGGGGCAGGCTCTGAATGGGTGTTCCTTCAGTCTCTGTTTTAATCTTTGCCTCTCCCTTCCCTGCCAAGGGTATTCTTTTTCCTCATTTAAAGAAGGAGTGAAGCATTCACATTGTGATCATCCGTCTTGAGTTTCGTTTGTTCTAGGGATCTAGGGTAATTCAAGCATTTGGGCTAATAGCCACTTATCAATGAGTGCATACCATGTATGTCTTTCTGTGATTGGGTTAGCTCACTCAGGATGATATTTTCCAGTTCCAACCATTTGCCTACGAATTTCATAAACTCGTTTTTGATAGCTGAGTAATATTCCATTGTGTAGATGTACCACATTTTCTGTATCCATTCCTCTGTTGAAGGGCATCTGGGTTCTTTCCAGTTTCTGGCTATTATAAATAAGGCTGCGATGAACATAGTGGAGCACGTGTCTCTTTTATATGTTGAGGCATCTTTTGGGTATATGCCCAAGAGAGGTATAGCTGGATCCTCAGGCAGTTCAATGTCCAATTTTCTGAGGAACCTCCAGACTGATTTCCAGAATGGTTTTACCAGTCTGCAATCCCACCAACAATGGAGGAGTGTTCCTCTTTCTCCACATCCTCGCCAGCATCTGCTGTCACCTGAGTTTTTGATCTTAGCCAATCGCACTGGTGTGAGGTGAAATCTCAGGGTTGTTTTGATTTGCATTTCCCTTATGACTAAAGATGTTGAACATTTCTTTAGGTGTTTCTCAGCCATTCGGCATTCCTCAGCTGTGAATTCTTTGTTTAGCTCTGAACCCCATTTTTTAATAGGGTTATTTGTTTCCCTGCGGTCTAACTTCTTGAGTTCTTTGTATATTTTGGATATAAGGCCTCTATCTGTTGTAGGATTGGTAAAGATCTTTTCCCAATCTGTTGGTTGCCGTTTTGTCCTAACCACCGTGTCCTTTGCCTTACAGAAGTTTTGCAGTTTTATGAGATCCCATTTGTCGATTCTTGATCTTAGAGCATAAGCCATTGGTGTTTTGGTCAGGAAATTTTTTCCAGTGCCCATGTGTTCCAGATGCTTCCCTAGTTTTTCTTCTATTAGTTTGAGTGTGTCTGGTTTGATGTGGAGGTCCTTGATCCACTTGGACTTAAGCTTTGTACAGGGTGATAAGCATGGATCGATCTGCATTCTTCTACATGTTGCCCTCCAGTTGAACCAGCACCATTTGCTGAAAATGCTATCTTTTTTCCATTGGATGGTTTTGGCTCCTTTGTCAAAAATCAAGTGACCATAGGTGTGTGGGTTCATTTCTGGGTCTTCAATTCTATTCCATTGGTCTATCTGTCTGTCTCTGTACCAATACCATGCAGTTTTTATCACTATTGCTCTGTAATACTGCTTGAGTTCAGGGATAGTGATTCCCCCTGAAGTCCTTTTATTGTTGAGGATAGCTTTAGCTATCCTGGGTTTTTTGTTATTCCAGATGAATTTGCAAATTGTTCTGTCTAACTCTTTGAAGAATTGGATTGGTATTTTGATGGGGATTGCATTGAATCTGTAGATTGCTTTTGGTAAAATGGCCATTTTTACTATATTAATCCTGCCAATCCATGAGCATGGGAGATCTTTCCATCTTCTGAGGTCTTCTTCAATTTCTTTCTTCAGTGTCTTGAAGTTCTTATTGTACAGATCTTTTACTTGCTTGGTTAAAGTCACACCGAGGTACTTTATATTATTTGGGTCTATTATGAAGGGTGTCGTTTCCCTAATTTCTTTCTCGGCTTGTTTCTCTTTTGTATAGAGGAAGGCAACTGATTTATTTGAGTTAATTTTATACCCAGCCACTTTGCTGAAGTTGTTTATCAGCTTTAGTAGTTCTCTGGTGGAACTTTTGGGATCACTTAAATATACTATCATGTCATCTGCAAATAGTGATATTTTGACCTCTTCTTTTCCGATCTGTATCCCTTAGATCTCCTTTTGTTGTCTGATTGCTCTGGCTAGAACTTCAAGAACTATATTGAGTAAGTAGGGAGAGAGTGGGCAGCCTTGTCTAGTCTCTGATTTTAGTGGGATTGCTTCAAGTTTCTCTCCATTTAGTTTAATGTTAGCAACTGGTTTGCTGTATATGGCTTTTACTATGTTTAGGTATGGGCCTTGAATTCCTATTCTTTCCAGGACTTTTATCATGAAGGGGTGTTGAATTTTGTCAAATGCTTTCTCAGCATCTAATGAAATGATCATGTGGTTCTGTTCTTTCAGTTTGTTTATATAATGGATCACGTTGATGGTTTTCCGTATATTAAACCATCCCTGCATGCCTGGGATGAAGCCTACTTGATCATGGTGGATGATTGTTTTGATGTGCTCTTGGATTCGGTTTGCCAGAATTTTATTGAGTATTTTTGCGTCGATATTCATAAGGGAAATTGGTCTGAAGTTCTCTTTCTTTGTTGTGTCTTTGTGTGGTTTAGGTATAAGAGTAATTGTGGCTTCGTAGAAGGAATTCGGTAGGGCTCCATCTGTTTCAATTTTGTGGAATAGTTTGGATAATATTGGTATGAGGTCTTCTATGAAGGTTTGATAGAATTCTGCACTAAACCCGTCTGGACCTGGGCTCTTTTTGGTTGGGAGACCTTTAATGACTGCTTCTATTTCCTTAGGAGTTATGGGGTTGTTTAACTGGTTTATCTGTTCCTGATTTAACTTCGATACCTGGTATCTGTCTAGGAAATTGTCCATTTCCTGAAGATTTTCAAATTTTGTTGAATATAGGTTTTTATAGTAAGATCTGATGATTTTTTGAATTTCCTCCGAATCTGTAGTTATGTCTCCCTTTTCATTTCTGATTTTGTTAATTTGGACACACTCTCTGTGTCCTCTCGTTAGTCTGGCTAAGGGTTTATCTATCTTGTTGATTTTCTCAAAGAACCAACTTTTGGTTCTGTTGATTCTTTCTATGGTCCTTTTTGTTTCTACTTGGTTGATTTCAGCTCTGAGTTTGATTATTTCCTGCCTTCTACTCCTCCTGGGTGTATTTGCTTCTTTTTGTTCTAGAGCTTTTAGGTGTGCTGTCAAGCTGCTGACATATGCTCTTTCCTGTTTCTTTCTGCAGGCACTCAGCGCTATGAGTTTTCCTCTTAGCACAGCTTTCATTGTGTCCCATAAGTTTGAGTATGTTGTATCTTCATTTTCATTAAATTCTAAAAAGTTTTTAATTTCTTTCTTTATTTCTTCCTTGACCAGGTTATCATTGAGTAGAGCATTGTTCAATTTCCACGTATATGTGGGCATTCTTCCCTTATTGTTATTGAAGACCAGTTTTAGGCCGTGGTGGTCCGATAGCACGCATGGGATTATTTCTATCTTTCTGTACCTGTTGAGGCCCGTTTTTTGACCAATTATATGGTCAATTTTGGAGAAAGTACCATGAGGAGCTGAGAAGAAGGTATATCCTTTTGCTTTAGGATAGAATGTTCTATAAATATCCGTTAAGTCCATTTGGCTCATGACTTCTCTTAGTCTGTCTACATCACTGTTTAATTTCTGTTTCCATGATCTGTCCATTGATGAGAGTGGGGTGTTGAAATCTCCCACTATTATTGTGTGAGGTGCAATGTGTGTTTTGAGCTTTAGTAAGGTTTCTTTTACGTATGTAGGTGCCCTTGTATTTGGGGCATAGATATTTAGGATTGAGAGTTCATCTTGGTTGATTTTTCCTTTGATGAATATGAAGTGTCCTTCCTTATCTTTTTTGATGACTTTTAGTTGAAAATTGATTTTATTTGATATTAGAATGGCTACTCCAGCTTGCTTCTTCTGGCCATTTGCTTGGAAAGTTGTTTTCCAGCCTTTCACTCTGAGGTAGTGTCTGTCTTTGTCTCTGAGGTGTGTTTCCTGTAGGCAGCAGAATGCAGGGTCCTCGTTGCGTATCCAGTTTGTTAATCTATGTCTTTTTATTGGGGAGTTGAGGCCATTGATATTGAGAGATATTAAGGAATAGTGATTATTGCTTCCCTTTATATTCATATTTGGATGTGAGGTTATGTTTGTGTGCTTTCATTCTCTTTGTTTTGTTGCCAAGACGATTAGTTTCTTGCTTCTTCTAGGGTATAGCTTGCCTCCTTATGTTGGGCTTTACCATTTATTATCCTTTGTAGTGCTGGATTTGTAGAAAATATTGTGTAAATTTGGTTTTGTCATGGAATATCTTGGTTTCTCCATCAATGTTAATTGAGAGTTTTGCTGGATACAGTAACCTGGGCTGGCATTTGTGTTCTCTTAGGGTCTGTATGACATCAGTCCAGGATCTTCTGGCCTTCATAGTTTCTGGCGAAAAGTCTGGTGTGATTCTGATAGGTCTGCCTTGATATGTTACTTGACCTTTTTCCCTTACTGCTTTTAATATTCTTTCTTTATTTTGTGCGTTTGGTGTTTTGACAATTATGTGACGGGAGGTGTTTCTTTTCTGGTCCAATCTATTTGGAGTTCTGTAGGCTTCTTGTATGTCTATGGGTATCTCTTTTTTTAGGTTAGGGAAGTTTTCTTCTATGATTTTGTTGAAGATATTTACTGGTCCTTTGAGCTGGGAGTCTTCACTCTCTTCTATACCTATTATCCTTAGGTTTGATCTTCTCATTGAGTCCTGGATTTCCTGTATGTTTTGGACCAGTAGCTTTTTCCGCTTTACATTATCTTTGACAGTTGAGTCAATGATTTCTATGGAATCTTCTGCTCCTGAGATTCTCTCTTCCATCTCTTGTATTCTGTTGGTGAAGCTTGTATCTACAGCTCCTTGTCTCTTCTTTTGGTTTTCTATATCCAGGGTTGTTTCCATGTGTTCTTTCTTGATTGCTTCTATTTCCATTTTTAATTCCTTCAACTGTTTGATTGTGTTTTCCTGGAATTCTTTCAGGGATTTTTGCGATTCCTCTCTGTAGGCTTTTACTTGTTTATTAATGTTTTCCTGTGCTTCCCTAAGTGTGTTCATGTCTTTCTTGAAGTCCTCCAGCATCATGATCAAATATGATTTTGAAACTAGATCTTGCTTTTCTGGTGTGTTTGGATATTCCATGTTTGTTTTGGTGGGAGAATTGGGCTCCGATGATGGCATGTAGTCTTGGTTTCTGTTGCTTGGGTTCCTGCGCTTGCCTCTCGCCATCAGATTATCTCTAGTGTTACTTTGTTCTGCTATTTCTGACAGTGGCTAGACTGTCCTATAAGCCTGTGTGTCAGGAGTGCTGTAGACCTGTTTTCCTCTCTTTCAGTCAGTTATGGGGACAGAGTGTTCTGCTTTCGGGCGTGTAGTTTTTCCTCTCTACAGGTCTTCAGCTGTTCCTGTGGGCCTGTGTCTTGAGTTCACCAGGCAGCTTTCTTGCAGCAGAAAAGTTGGTCTTACCTGTGGTCCCGAGGCTCAGGTTTGCTCGTGGGGTGCTGCCCAGGGGCTCTCTGCAGCGGCAGCAACCAGGAAGACCTGTGCCGCCCCTTCCGGGAGCTTCAGTGCACCAGGGTTCCAGATGGTCTTTGGCTTTTTCCTCTGGCGTCCGAGATGTGTGTGCAGGGAGCAGTCTCTTCTGGTTTCCCAGGCTTGTCTGCCTCTCTGAAGGTTTAGCTCTCCCTCCCACGGGATTTGGGTGCAGAGAACTGTTTATCCGGTCTGTTTCCTTCAGGGTCCGGCGGTGTCTCTGGCAGGGGTCCTGCCGCTTCCCCACGGGAGCCCAGAGGCCGTATACAGTTTCCTCTTGGGCCAGGGATGTGGGCAGGGGTGAGCAGTGTTGGTGGTCTCTTCCGCTCTGCAGCCTCAGGAGTGCCCACCTGACCAGGCGGTTGGGTCTCTCTCTCACCGGGTCTGGGAGCAGAGAGCTGCTGCGGGCCGGGGAATTTTTAATATTTTTATTTATAATTTCTACCCCAGAGACCCAAGTTTCCCTGGAAATGAAGCATATGTTATCTAGATATTTGCCTCAATGTTGGCTTAAATTGTGTTTTCACTATTTCATTCAAATGCATTTAGAGCTGAATATGACACATTTTGGGCAGAATATGACATATTTAGCCTGATATATTACACCATTGGGGCTGAATGAATGAAAATAAAAAAGTAAGTATGCACATAATGATTTTATACAAACTATTTGTTAGGACATGAGATTCTAAGTAAAGGGCCAGTGAGATGGCTTTGTACACAAAGGCACCTGAACTATTTTGATTCATTTGTCTACAAACTGTTTTCAAAGTGATTGGCTGCCAGGGGAATGCATCTGCTTGCAGACAGGCACAGCCCTCAGAGTCAGTCCAGTCTGTCTCCAGCCTTGCTAGATCTGAGGTAACCATATCTCAGTCCAAGAATTCATGGCCATGAACAAGATGTTTTTATGGTGGAAAGACATTGTGTTCCTTCCTTTAGTGGAAAAGGGTCCCCAGCAAAGTTGGTTGTAGACCACAAATCTATAGATAACCCTTGTCTTGTAGTTCCCATTTAGAATGTTACAGAATTAGTATTAGAAAAGGGAAAAGGATCACAGTTTTTTATATTTATTATACCATGTTTTGTTCCCTACATATTTTAAAATTATTTGTAAGAACATATTAAACTGCTAACAAGAGAGTTAACACTTAAGAATGAAAATAAGAGAGGAGCATAAAATAGAGCCAGGAAGAAGGCCATAAACATGCTTACAATAGGACTGCTATGGGTGGGCTGGCATTTGGCTCTAAACTGGCTAATAGTCCTCCATCTGCTAATGGCATTAGCTTCAATTTGCTTAAGAGCATTTTTGAGGGAAATGGAAAAGCCAGGGTAAAGGGTGAAAATACAAGATTGTCTGGCCAACTCATTTTTCATTTGGCTTCCTGTAGGAATAGATCTTAACATATCTGGGACAGAGAACATACTGAACAGTGTGTCCTTAATACAGTTCTTCCTCAGTACACTTCTGGGACAGGATGTTCAGAAATATCCAAAGGTATTGAATTAAAAATCTAGGCTGGCTGAACTGGCCATCAGCAGAATCCTGAAGCTCTGTGAAGCTGTTCCGTCTCCTCTTCTCTAGTCTCTCCTCTTCTATAGTCAGACAGCTCAAGAGCTTTATCTGTTCTTGCTGTCTCCATTTCTTCCTCCATCCTTACCCCTAAAACAGTTCTAACCTGGTCTCCACTTCAACCACATCAGTGATGCTGTCTTGCTAAGTAAGCTTCCCAAATCATTGTTCAGTCTATATTGTACTTGGTCCCGGTAGTATTTGGAAGTTCCTTTATCTGTGTGTTTCTGTTTCTGTTCTGTTGACTCAACAGTGTTGGTTTTCCTTCAGATATGAGGAGGTGGTTACAGCAAAACCATAGACCAGAATTGTACACTAGTAACAAACAAAGTTATCTACTATTTCTGAATCCCATAGCATATGATTTTATTGAACAACAGTAGCATGGTATGTTAACCTGGTCAATTTCCAGTTCAAACTCCTGCTGTTCTTTTATTTCAGACCCAACAAAGTTAGGAGCTATATTTCCCTGACTTGCCTTGGATTTAAGATTTCAAATATAATTTATGCTTTTACAGTCTGTGATATTTACATGAAATTTGAACTTTGACCTGAGTTACATGTACTAGGGGCAGTAATGCTAAGACATCATGGTTCTGAAGCTAACAGTTGTGGTAGAAGATTGCTGTTATGCCCATGTGATCTGTGAAATTCAATGGCAGCCCCCTTGCTCCCTGTAGGGTTTGTTTCAGGGAAGTTCTAGAAATTCCCTACAACCAAGCATTAGATCACAAAGTCTACTTCTATTGCTACTATGCTAGAACATTCTTACTATTGAATAAAACAAAAGTGAAGGCATATCTATCACCTTGCCAAAAGAGCTGGAGGTTGTAGTCATGGTTCCACATGACAATCTTCTCCATTCCTAGGCCATTTGACTGGTGGCAGTTTCTCAGAACACTGGTCATAGCTCATGCCTAGAATACTTTCCCAGATTTACTAATTTGAAGATGTTGATTGATGGGATTCTCTACACTACAGCTGAGAAGCACTTCTGCCAAGATTAAGAGGCCTTGGGAGTAGAATTTCCCTAGAAGTATGTAACTCTGGGGATCCCAAAGCTTTCTAAATGAGAAAAGGCAGAGGACACTTGACTGCAGTAACACTTATTAAGAGCCTACTATGTGACCTAGACGGTGCGTTAGGTGATTCACAACCAAGCACTCTCTTCAGCCTTTCCAGGATCTTTGTGATGACAGTAGTGGTACCATCTTTGTAAAGATGAAGACTCTACTCTCAGGTTAGTTATGCATGATCTGGGGTCTCCTGGATAATCCACAGACAAGTTTTTAGGCACATTATCAAAACACCATTTAATCATTTATTTTTATAATGAAGTATTTGTTCACATATAACTAAATAAAGAGCCTGTTTGAGAAGAAAGAATGGCAAAAAATGTCATGCACTGCCTTTCCATCATTAATCCTAGCTTAAAAGCTTGCGATTGGCAAGCACCACATTAGCTTCTAATTCATTTGCTGTCTTTTCTTACTGTCTGCTTCCTCATTTTGGGTTATGTTTTATATCAGTCCTGCAGTGATATCTGAAAGGATAATTACACTTGAGTCCCAGGAAATAGAACTGCTATGAATTATTGATGATGTTGGCTTTCTAGAGCTTTAATTTTGCCTCCTTTTTTCAGTCAAGGGTAATAGTTAGATAGCAGTTTTCATATCATCCTAGGAACTCACATTCCTACTTTCTGCAGGCAATACTCACTTGAATTACAGGGGAAGCAGTGTTGCTGGTGCTGTTTCTATGTATGATTTCTCCATAGACTCTATTCTCTGTAGCTTTGCTCAATGGTAGGCTAATAGGTCAGTTTTCAAACTGAGTTTCCAGCTCTTGAAATGCTCCTGAGGTGCTTGAATTTTAATCAGAGGGCAGTGAAGCCTGTGGTAGATTGGTATTCTACACACACACACACACACACACACACACACACACTCCATTCTCTTGTTTCAAAGAAAAACACTGTACCATAAAGCATGAAGTTTCATGTAAAATATTGAAAAAAGATCTTGTCTGTAAAAGGCTTGAAAACCCTAAATTGATACAGTAAATACATGAGTGGGTGTTTGTCTTATCTGTTGAGGTACTAAGGAAAATACACATTAACAGTCACATGCTGTTAGAAGATGGCAGCATGCCTGTAGCTGGGCTGCAGAATGAACTTGATCCCCTCGCCATGTTATGAGATTCGCTCTGGACACCAAGTAAAGCTACTCATTGTGTTTATTTCTGGTTTGCATAAACTCACTCACAAGAAATGAAGGAAAATGGGAGGAGCTGTTTTCCTCATAAATGAACCAACTGCAATGAATCACCTTGTTTCACAGGCTTAGATGAGGGTCATTAGTGAGGTCCCAAGGCCTCCAGCAACCGTTGAGAGAACAGCTATGCCCATTAACTTGTTTTATTTTATAGAGGAATACCATGGGCAAAAGTTCTTTTTAGCTTTCAAAGAGTATTTTTAAAAGCTTTTGTTTCATGTGATAAAAAATCAGACTTGAATCCATACTCAGGGTTTCTTTCTGCATGTGGATGGTATAGGACCTAGAATACCCAATCAGGCATGAGATCTATAGACCTGAGGAAGACATTGACTCATTCTTTCAATGTTGTTATCAAGTAATGACATCATAATCTAAAAACAAGACAGAGTCTGTCTTAGAATATGAATATTAATGTCAAGGAGGCACATTATCAAGAACATATAAGCAATTACAGAGCAAGGTCCTTTCACACTTTCACACTTTCACACTTTCACACTGACCCTGGAAAGTCAGTAGCCTAAGCTTATTTTCAAAGGCCATAGATGGCTGATTTGCTGCTGCCAAAGTAATGAATGTATGGCACTTACTGTATCTGATGGCTAAATATCCACCATCTACGACAAAGAATTACAGAGAATGTTACAGAAACTCCAATGGGGCTGATGGTTGGTGACAGACACATACACATACAAATTCATGGCCACACACATACTCATGCACATATGAACACAAATACACACACACACACATGCACACACAATATAATGATGATGATGATGATGATGATGATGATAATGATAATACATAGCATTATATTACATATAGCATTAGACAAAAGCCCTTTCCCTGGTCATTTGATATTCACCAACACTGTTTTGTTATCCATAATTCAAAGATGACCTGAAGGTGCTAGGAAGTCATTCATGCAAGATCATTGTGATTTTCCTTCCCTAAAAATTCTTTTCACAAAATGTATAATCCTTATCAAACAGGTAAGAAATGTATACATAATGAAAATACTTATTCTGTTGCTACGGTGTCATTGTTAGAGCAATGTGATTTTGGTAAAGAAATAAAAATAAACATAAAAAGAAACAAAAATTAATTTCATTAAAAATTTCTACACGAAACATTAAAAACACACTTAATCTCTGGGAGAGAGTTGAACTCCCAGAAGTGTGGACAATCTTGAGACCTCAGGACAGACTGCCACTTCTGCCCACATCCCTGGTCCAAGTGGAAACTGCACAGTGCCTCTGGACACAGGAATATAAAAGCAGTCAGTGGCAGGAACTGGCTGGTTCCTGCCTGTGCCCAGAACTGAATAAAACCAGTCAAACCATTCCCTGCACCCAAATCCCATGAGGGAGAGAACTAGACCCTCAGAAGTGCAGACATTCCTGAGAAATCAGGGGAGACAACTAATTTCTGCCCACATTCCTGACCCAAGAGGAAATCACCTAATGCCATCCATGCCCTCTAGACAAAGGGACTTAGGAGCAGTCAGGAGCAGGACCCTTCAGGTTTCTGCCTGTACTGAGATGAGCCAGTTGGCAAGAGCACCTATACACCAGAGAGTAGAGCTGAATGAAAACAGGTCTACAGGAGTGCTGACACACAGGCCTACAAGAGGGTCAAGTCAGTGTCAAGAGACAGTAAGACCAGGTAACACCAAAGAAAACCTGATGGCAAGAGGCAAGCTCAGGAACCTAAGCAACAGAAACCAAGACTGCTTGGCATCATCAGAGCCCAGCTCTCCCACCAAAACAAATACTGCATATCCAAACACAATGGAAAAGCAAGATTTAGATTTAAAATCACATTTTATAATGGTGATGGAGGGCTATAAGAAGGACATAAATAACTCCCTTAAAAAAATACAGGACAACACAAGTAAACAAGCAGAAGCCCTTACAGAGGAAACACAAAAATCCCTTAAAGAATTACAGGAAAACACAAACAACCAGGTGAAGGAATTGAACAAAACCATCCAGGATCTAAAAATGGAACTAGAAACAATAATGAAATCACAAAGGGAGACAACCCAGGACATGGAAAACCTAGGGAAGAGATCAGGAGTCATAGATGCAAGCATCACCAACAGAATACAAGAGATAGAAGAGAGAGAATCTCAGAGACAGAAGATACCATAGATAAATTTGACACAACCATCAAAGATAAGGTAAAACACAAAAAGCTCCTAGCCCAAAACATCCAGGAAATCTAGGACACAGTGATAAAAACAACCTAAGGATAATAGGTATAGAAGAGAGTGTAGAGTCCCAACTTAAAGGGACAGTAAATATCTTCAACAAAATTATAGAATAAAACTTACCTAACTTAAAGAAAGAGAGGCCCATAAACATACAAGGAGCCTACAGAACTCCAAATAGATTGGACCAGAAGAGAAATTCCTCCTGTCACATCATAGTCAAAACATCAAATGCACAAAAAAAGAAAGAATATTAAAAGCAGTAAGGGAAAAAAGCCAAGTAACATATAAAGGCAGACCTATCAGAATTACAACAGGCTTCTCACCAGAGATTGTGAAAGCCAGAAGATCCTGGGCAGATGTCATACAGACCCTAAGAGAACACAAATGCCAGCCCAGGCTAACGATATCCAGCAAAACTCTCAATTAAGATAGATGGAGAAACCAAGATATTCCATGACAGAACCAATTTTATGCAATATCTTCCTACAGATACAGCCCTAATAGATGGAAAACTCCAACACAAGGAGGGAAACTACACCCTAGAAAAAGCAAGAAAGTAATCTCCTTGCAACAAAACCAAAGAATAGAGAGACACAAACATAATTTCACTTCTAAATATGAAAATAACAGGAAGAAACAATCACTATATCTTAATATCTCTTAACATCAATGAATTAGATTTCCCAATCTAAAGACACAGACTAACAGACTGGACACTTAAAAAGGACCCAGCATTTTGCTGCATAGAGGAAACACACCTCTGAGACAAAGACAGACACTACCTGAGAGTAAATGGTTGGATAACAACTTTCCAAGCAAATGGTTCCAAGAAACAAGCTGGAAAATCGACTTTCAACTAAAAGTCATCAAGAAAAGGACACTTCTCATTCATCAAAGGAAAAATCCACCAAGATGAGCTCTCAATCCTAAATATCTATGTTCTAAATGCAAGGACACCTACATTCATAAAAGAAACCTTACTAAAGCTCAAAGCACACATTGCACCTCACATGATAATAGTAGGAGATTTCAACACCCCACTCTCATCAATGGACAGATCATGGAAACAGAAATTAAACAGAGACATAGAGAGATTAACAGAAGTTATGAACCAAATGGATTTAACAGATATTTATAGAACATTCCATCCTAAAACAAAAGGATATACCTTCTTCTCAGCATCTCATGGTAGCCTCTCCAAAATTGACCATGTAATCAGTCACAAAACGGGCCACAACAGATACAGGAAGATAGAAATAGTCCCATGCATCCTATCAGATCACCACAGACTAAGTCTGGACTTCCATAACAACAAAAATGGCTGAATGCCCACATATTCATGGAAGTTGAACAACACCCTACTCTGATAATTTTGTCAAGGAAGAAATAAAGAAAAAAATCTGAAGACTTCTTAGAATTTAATGAAAATGAAGGTACAACATACCAAAACTTATGGGACACAATTAAAGCAGTGCTAAAAGGAAAACTCATAGCTCTGAGTTCCTGCAAAAAGAAACAGGAGAGAGCATACATTAGCAGCTTGACAGCACACTTAAAAGCTCTAGAACAAAAAGAAGCAAATACACCCAAGAGGAATCGAAGGCAGGAAATAATCAAACTCAGGGCTGAAATCAACCAAGTAGAAAGAAAAGGGACTATACAAAGAATCAACAAGACCTGGAGCTGGTTCTTTGAGAAAATAAAAAATAGATAAACCCTTAGCTAGACTAACCATAGGGCACAGAGAGTGTATCCAAATTAACAAAATCAGAAATGAAAAGGGAGACATAACAACAGAATCTGAGGAAATTAAAAAAAACCATCAGATCCTAGTACAAAAGCCTATATTCAACAAAACTGGAAAATCTGGAGGAAATGGATACTTTTCTAGACAAATGCCAGGTACCAAAGTTAAATCAGGGACAGATAAACTATCTAAAGAACCCCATAACTCCTAAAGAAACAGAAGCAGTTATTAAAAGTCTCCCAACCAAAAAGAGCCCAGGACCAGATGGATTTAGTGACAAATTTTATCAGCCCTTCATAGAAGACCTCATACCAATACTGCCCAAACTATTCCATAAAATAGAAACAGACAGAGCACTACCAAATTCCTTCTATGAATCCATAATTACTATTATACCTGAGCCACACAAAGATACAACAAAGAAAGAGAACTTCAGACCAATTTCCCTTATGAATATTGACACAAAATTACACAATAAAATTCTTGCAAACCGAATCCAAGAACACATCAAAACAATCATCCATCATGATCAAGTAGGCTTCATTCCAGGGATGCAGGGATGGTTTAACATGTGGAAATCCATCAGTGTAATTGACATATAAACAAATTCAAAGATTAAAAACCTCATGATCATTTCATTAGATGTTGAGAAGGCATTTGACAAAATTCAACACCCCTTCATGATAAAAGTCCTGGAAAGATCAGAAATTCAAGGCCCATACACAAAAGCAATATACAGTAAACCAGTAGCTAACATCAAACTTGAAGAGAAACTTGAAGCATTTCCACTAAAATCAGGGACTAGACAAGGCTGCCCACTCTTTCCCTACTTATTCAATATAGTACTCGAAGTCCTAGCCAGAGCAATCAGAAAACAAAAGGTCAAAGGGATACAAATTTGAAAGGAAGAAGTCAAAATATCACTATTTGCATATGATAATATACTTAAGTGACCCCAAAAGTTCCACCATAGCACTACTAAGCCTGATAAACAACTTCAGCCAAGTGGCTGGTATAACATTAACTCAAACAAATCAGTCGCCTTCCTCTAGTCAAATGATAAACAGAATGAGAAAGAAATTAAGGAAATGACACCCTTTACAATAGTCCCAAATAATATAAAATACTTTGCTGTGACTTTAACTAAGCAAGTGAAGGATCTGTATGACAAGAACTTCAAGTCTCTGAAGAAAGAAATTGAAGAAGTTCTCAGAAGATGGAAAGTCCTCCCATGCTCATTGATTGGCAAAATTAATATAGTAAAAATGGCCATCTTGCCAAAAGCAATCTACAGATTCAATGAAGTCCCCATCAAAATTTCAACTCTATTCTTCACAGAGATAGAAAGACTAATTTGCAAATTCATTTGGAATAACAAAAAAGCCAGGATAATGAAAAACAGTATCAAAAATAAAAGAACTTCTAGGGGAATCACTATCCCTGATCTCAAGCTGTATTACAGAACAATAGTGATATAAACTATATGGTATCGGTACAGAGACAGGCAGGTAGATCATTGGAATAGTATTTTAGACCTAGAAATGAACACATACACCTATGGTCACTTGATCTTCGACAAAGAAACTAAAACCATCCAATGGAAAAAAGATAGCCTTTCCAACAAATGGTGCTGTTTCAACTGGAGATCAGCATGTAGAAGAATGCAAATCAATTCATTCTTATCACCCTGTCTAAGCCTAAGTCCAAGTGGATCAAGAACCTCAACATCAAACCAGATACACTCAAACTAAAAGAAGAAAAAGTAGGGAAGAGTCTCCAATACATGGGCACTGGGGAAAATTTCCTGAAGAGAACACCAATGGCTTATGCTCTAAGATCAAGAATTGACAAATGGGACCTTATAAAACTGCAAAGCTTCTATAAGACAAAGGACACTGACATTAGGACAAAATGGCAACCAACAGATTGGGAAAAGATCTTTACCAATCTTACATCTGATATAGGGCTAATATCCAAAATATACAAAGAACTTAAGGAGTTAGTCTCCAGATAGCCAAATAACCCTATAAAAATGGGGTACAGAGCTAAACCAAGAATTCTCAGCTGAGGAATATCGAATGGCTGAGAAGTACCTAAAGAAATGTTCAACATCCTTAATCATCATGGAAATGCAAATCCAAACCACCCTGAGATTCTACCTCACACCAGTCAGAATGGCTAAGATAAAAAACTCAGGCCACTGCAGATGCTGGCAAGGAAGTGGAAAAAAAAAAAGAACACTCCTCCACTGTTGGTGGGATTGCAAACTGGAACTACCACTTTGGTATCAGTCTGGAGTTTCCTCAGAAAATTGGACATTTCACTACCTGAGGACACAGCTATACCTCTCTTGGGCATACACCCTAAAAGATGCTCCAACATACAATAAAGACACATGCTCCACTATGTTCATAGCAGCATTATTTATAATAGCCAGAAGCTGGAAAGGACCCAGATGCCCTTCAACAAAGGAATGGATACAGAAAATGTGGTACATCTACACAATGGAGTACTACTCAGCTGTCAAAAACAATGACTTCATGAAATTCTCAGGCAAATGTATTGACCTAGAAAATATCATCCTGAGTGAGGTAACCCAATCACAGGAAAACCCACAAGGTATGCACTCACTGATAAATGGATATTAGCCCAAAAGCTCAAATTATCCAAGATGCAATCAACAGACCACTTGAAGCTCCAAAAGAATGATCACCCCTGTGTGGATGTTTCACTCCTACTTAAAAGGGGGAACAAAAATATCCATAGGAAGGAATATAGAGGCAAAGTTTAGAATAGAGCCTGAAGGAATGGCCATTCAGAACCTGTCCAACAAGGGATCCAGTCCATATATATACAGTCACCAAAACTAGGTAAGATTGATGAAGCTAAGAAGTGCATGCTGACAGGAACCGGATATAGATCTCTCCTGAGAGACACAACGAGATCATGTCAAATACAGAGGCCAATGCTAGCAGCAAACCACTGAACTGAGTACAGGATCCTCATTGGAGGAATTAGAGAAAGGATTGAAAGAGCTGAAGGGGCTTTCAACTAAATAAGACCAACAATGTCACTTCCTTGCCAGCATCTGCAGTGGACTGAGCTTCCAGGGACTAAACCACTACCCAAAGGCTATGGACTGACTCATGGCTTCAATGGCATATGTAGCAGAGGATGGCCTTTTTGGGCACCAATGTAAGTAGAGGCCCTTGGTCCTCCCAAGGTTGGACCTCCAGTGTAAGTGAATGTTGGGGGGGTAGTGAAGGAGGGTGTATGGGGAGGTGAACATCTTCCCCAGAAGAAGAAGAAGGGGAGGGGAAGGAGATAGGGGGCTTATGGACAGGAAACTATGAAAGTGAATAACATTTGAAAGTAAATAAAGAAATATCCATTAAAAAAGGAAATGAAGGAAAAACCATGAATTACAATTTTACATCATCCTTATTGAGGTTAGAATTCATCCTAAAACAGCCACAAAAAATGTGTCAAATGTAAACTATTCAATAACAGTTATTAAATATCTATTCCGTACTGTGTGCTAGGCAAACAACGCTATCAGGAAGACTGGCTGTCCCCAGTGAACTCTAGTCTGGTGGGAGAAACAAATGATTATAGTGCTGCAATGACAAAGCATGCATTCCCTTGGGAGTGTCAACCAGGGGCTCATCCTTAGGGAAGGCAGTTTTGTAGGCAGACTTGTATATTGGGATGAAAACTTAGGATTCCTGTAGAGGATAAATTAGACATTTGAAAACAAGGAGTATGGCTGGAGCATGTTTGTGACCTCTTTAAAGAACATCTCTACGCAAGGATGGGAAGGAAAATCGTGTAAGTCATTGAAGTTTCAGCTTTTTTTTTTTTTACAGTATGCTGTATAAATGTAAATATAAGATGTATAATAAGCAATATAGCAATTGTTTTCTAAACTACTGTAATATGTAGACCTAAGGATACTTTTGCATTTTGCTGACTAAGTGCTAATTAATGAAAAAGTATACTCTCAGAACTAACTTGCTCTTATCAAATGTTCTATTAGGCAAGCCAAGCAGGGCTTGGATATTCGTTACCAAACAGTATGTGCTGGCACTCAAATTCATGTACATGGAATTCATTTAGTGCGTTGGACTCTATAAATCTGCTTCATCATTGCTGTGTTTGGTATTTCTTAGGAAGGACGATGTTTAACACTGAGCCCATCCATACTCTGACAGCTATCAGATTCTCTTCTAGCACAGCCCTAAGTGAGCTGAAATAAAACACAGAATTTGCCACTCTAAAAATATTCTATACTTTTAGGGAAACTTGAAAAAAATGTTTCTCTTGACTTAATATTGGAAACTAAATGTCGAGTGGCAGTGTTCCCTTTTCAAAGTTAATAGCTGCTGAGGCTTATCTATGTCAGTTTCCACTGTTCTGGGGAAACCATGTTTGTATTATGAAATCCAGTAGTCTGAATCTTTTGTTTCTTGATTCTGAGACAGGGTAAGGCCAACTTAAGTTTCTGATTCTCTTGCTCCCACCTCTTAAGTAAGTCCTTCAGTTACAAAAAGCCTTACCTTATTGAACATAGGGCGAATGGCTACATTAAAGTTATCTAGGAGAGCTGGATCATTTCAAAGTCAAAGTCAAAGCACATTTGATTAAAGTGCTTAGTAAAATCAAGTTATTTAGGTCAGGAGGTTTTGTTTTCTTCTTCATTTCCTATCTTACAGAGAATTTTAAAATAATATTAGGGGCCTTTAATATGGTTTAGAGAATTCTAGACCATTTCAGTTCAGGTTGCCATGGTGTTATTTTTTTTTTTAAAAAAAGCTGAGCCCTGTACTGTCTTTGGTACCATAAAATAACATTAAAAATATAAAATGGGTCCACATTATAAATAACTTATTACTCAGATTTAATTAACATATTTTTCTTTTCCTGTGCTTAGATAAGAGTGTTTAACTCATTAGAATGTGATGAACAAATTTTAGCGAGTAACGCCAATACCTTTTTTCTTTTTTTAACATTGCCAGGTTTCTCTGAGTATTTCAGTTTGTCACATTACCCTGAAAGCACCATCCCAATAAAGCACAAACTGGACTTGTGATGCCATCCTCCTCCTTCATGCCGACGTTAGACACTGCTCCTGGCCTTTGTCATGTTGTCTCTTCCCACATCTAAAGTGGCTTATACGAAACAGACTGGCTCTTTATTGCTCTACCCACTGTCCATCCATTGGTGCAGGAATTCAGTGGGAAAAAAAATGATATCCTAAGGTTAGTTCATTTTCAACAAGAAATGTTTAAATACCCTGGACTTTCCTTCTAGTTTAGAGAATAAAGATTTTATGGTCTCAGTATGATCTTGATCTTTATAAAGCTCAAGAGATAAAACTAAATATTTGTGTGTGCTGTAAATTCTTGATTTTAGTTCCTAAAATAACTTCTGTAACTATTGGTGATACATCTCTTCCTTCTCTGCTTCCATTGGCTAGGGATGAAACAGACGGTTGGTATATGCTCAGGAGTATTCATACGTAAAGATTTAGTGATATCAAGTAATGATGTCTGAGGTAAAGTGTGTATCTCCTAGGCACTGTGTATCTTCCTTTGGATTTTTTTTTTTTGTGTGTGTGTAACAGAAGAACACTCTAGGGTCCCAGGAGATGGCAATAGGAACAAGTCAAGATAAAGAAAGTATGGCAGTTGTAAGCAATTTGCAATCTTTAAGATATTTAGAATGCACATTTAGCATAAGAATCAGTCTGTAAAAATTAGATTATGTTATTGAACTCTTTTATACATGCAGATTAGGAAGGTGAAGTGGCCCAGGTAAACCATGTCAGAGGCATGACATAACCAGAATGTAGACTCCACCTGCTATCTAGGGCAAACCCTTTGTTCACTATTCAGTGTTTAGATAATTTTGGACACATTACTTAACCACTGAGACATCAAAGAGCTAGCACTGTTTGATGGCAAGGACAGGGAGAAAGCAGACTGCTCTCAGGACTGTCTTCTCTTAGATTTACTGAGACTAAGAAAGGAAGTGACTGATGCTCCCAGAATAAGAATGCAGGTGAGCTGGCCTAGCTCCTCAATCATTTCCTAGTCCCCAACAGCCTCCAGCAAAATCCAAGGTCAATCTAGTTTCTAGGAAATAATAAGTCTACCAGGTCACAGAAGTCTAGAGCCACAGCCATACATAGACACGGTACTATCCCATTTCTTTTTGCTCCTTCAGGCCTACCGTGGGCAGGCAACACCCGTTAATATCTGTTTCCCCAACCTTGATATTTAATCATTTCAATACAACAACATTAAGAATCACTGACCACTGATCACCATAACGGATGTAACAATAATTTAAAAGACTGAAGCATTTTTTGGATTATCACAATGTTTCACTAGGGTTGCTTGGATGTTTCAGTGGGTGAGGGCACTTACCATCAACCCTGATGACTGAGGATCAGGTACACACATGGTTCAAAGAGAGAATCCAATCTTATAAGTTGTCCTCTGATCTCCACACATGCACTGTTGCATGTGCATATATGTTCACATATATGGAAGTATAAATGTAAAAACAAATCCAACATTTGATGCTCAGATACAAAATCCTTTGCACACAAAACATGTCACTGGGGAAACGGTGGTCATGGTTTATTAGAGGAAGGGTTGACAAACCTCTAGTTCACAAAAGCATAACAAAATAGGGCATGTCTATGTACTTCATAGGCTTGTTATAAGTCTTGACCACAGTGTCTTATATGGAGTGCCCAGGATGGCAGCTCACTCACAGGTTAAGAAGAGATGTTTCACAGATGACCTCCTTAGGTAAGGGACTGACAGTTGCATGCAAACTTCCTGACTCTCCAGCCTAGTATTCTTTCCAGTTCACAAACAAGGACCACAGCCATAAAAAGACGAGATTAAAATATGATTACTTGCAGTATTCTGTGTCTAGAAATCCTATGGCACCTATTAAATTTATTAGCTTATGTGAAAGTGATTGTATTATTGTGAATTTAATATAATTAAGGTCTTTATCATATTAACCACCAGCTAAATAATACAATAAGAAGGATAAGAACAAATTCTTTTTAAATCAGCAAAATAGGGGTTGGACAGATGGCACAGCAGTGAAGAGCGCTAGTTGCTCCTGCAAAGAACTCAGGTTTGGTTTGCAGCACCAACATGGTTGCTTACCACCCTTCACAATTCCTGTCTCGGGGGACTCAACATACTCTTCTAACTTCTGTGGGCATCAGGCATGGGTGTGGTACACATATGTACATGCAGGCAAAAAAACTCATATATATATATGGATATTAAACACTATATATATATATATATATATATATATATATATATAAAACATCTACCTAAATAGGGAGATAACCTACATATAACATTTATAAAATATTTCTTTAAGAATTTATTTGCAATGGAGAAGAGGGCGGACCACCCAGGAGTGCAGACATCCTGAGGTTGCAGGACAGACTGCCACCTCTGCACACCTTGGCCCACATCCCTGGTCCAAGGGGAAACTGCACAGTGCCTCTGGACACAGAGATATCGGAACAGACAGCTGCCAGTACCAGTGGTTCTGGTCTGTGCCCAGGACCGAACTGAACCAGCCAGACAGCTCCCTGCACTCAAATCCTGTGGGACAGAGAGCTGGACCCGCAGAAGTGTGGATATTCCTGAGAAGTCAGAGGAGACAACCCTCTACCCACAGTCCAGACCCAAGAGAGAATTGCATAGTGCCAACTGTGTCTGCTGGGGGCAAGGACCTACACGAGCAATCAGGGGCAGGAACCTTTGATTCCTGCCCACGCCTAGAGCTGGAAGAAAGTCGCCAGAAGTGCCAACACACCTGAATTCAGAGCACCTGTTCTCAGGAAAGGCTGAAAGAAAACAGGAAAACAGTTCTACAGGAGTGCTGACACAGGGGCCTACAGTAGAGTCAAGTCACTCTCAGAAACATCAAGACAAGCAAACAACAGAGACAACCCAATGGCTAGAAGCAAGCACAGGAACTTAAGCAACAGAAACCAAGACTACTTGGCATCATCAGAGCCCAGTTCTCCCACCAAAGTAAATACTGCATATCCAAACACACCAGAAAAGCAAGATTTAGATTTAAAATCACATTTTTGATAATGATGGAGGACTTTAAGAAAGACATAAAGAACTCCCCTAGAGAAATGCAGAAAACACAAGTAAACACATAGAAGCCCTTAGAGAGGAAACACAAAAAACCCTGAAAGAATTACAGGAAAATACAACCAAACAGGTGAAGGAATTGAAAATGGAAATAGAAACAATAAAGAAATCACAAAGGGAGACAACCCTGGATATAGAAAACCAAAGGAAAAGACAAGGAGCAGTAGATACAAGCTTTACCAACAGAATACAAGAGATAGAAGAGAGAATCTCAGGGACAGAAGATACCATAGAAAACATCAACACAACTGTCAAAGATAATGTAAAACACAAAAAGCTCCTAGCCCAAAACATACAGGAAATCCAGGACACAATGAGAAGATTAAAAGTAAGAATAATAGGTCTAGAAGAAAGTGAAGACTCCCAACTTAAAGGGCCAGTAAATATCTTCAACAAAATTATAGAAGAAAATTTCTCTAACCAAAAGAAAGAGATGCCCATAAACATACAAGAAGCCTACAGAACTCCAAACAGATTGGACCAAAAGAGAAATTCCTACCATCTCATAATAGTTAAAACACCAAATGCACAAAAGTAAGAAAGAATATGAAAAGTAGTAAGAGAAAAAGGTCAAGTGACATACAAAGGCAGACCTATAAGAATTATACCAGACTTCTCACCAGAGACTATGAAAGCCAGAAGATCCTGGACAGATGTCATACAGACCCTAAGAGAACACAAATGCAAGCCCAAGTTACTGTATCTAGCAAAACTTTCAATTAACATAGAGGGAGAAATCAAGATATTCCATGACAAAACAAAACTTACACAATATCTTCCTACAAATCTAGCCCTACAAAGGATAATAGATGGAAAACTCCAACACAAGGAGAGAAACTACACCATACAGAAAGCAAAAATATAACTTCCTTGCAAGAAAACCAAAAGAGAGACAAACAAACATAATTCCACCTCTAACAATGAAAATAACAGGAAGCAACAATCACTATTCCTTAATATCTCTCAACATCCACGGAATCAATTCCCCAATAAAAAGACATAGAATAACAGAATGGATATGTAAAGAGGACCCAGCATTTTGCTGCATGCAGGAAACACACCTCAGAGACAAAGACAGACACTATCTCAGAGTAAATGGCTGGAAAACAACTTTCTAAGCAAATGACCTGAAGAAACATGATGGAGTTGCCATTCTAATATCAAATAAAATTTACTTTCAACCAAAAGTCATCAAAAAAGATAAGGAAGGACACTTCATATTCATCAAAGGAAAAATCCAACAAGATGAACTTTCAATCCTAAATATCTATGCTCCAAATGCAAGGCCACCTACGTTCATAAAAGAAACCTTACTAAAGCTCAAAGCACACATTGCACCTCACATGATAATAGTAGGAGATTTCTACACCCCACTCTCATCACTGGACAGATCATGGAAACAGAAATTAAACAGAGACATAGAGAGAGTAACAGAAGTTATGAACCAAATGGATTTAACAGATATTTATAGAACATTCCATCCTAAAACAAAAGGATATACCTTCTTCTTAGCACCTCATGGAACCTTCTCCAAAATTCACCATATAATCCATCACAAAACAGTCCTCAAAAGATATAGGAAGATAGAAATAATCCAATGCATCCTATCAGACCTCCATGCACGAAGTCTGGTCTTCAATAACAACAATAATGACAGAAAGCCCACATATACATGGAAATTGAACAATGCTCTACTCAATGACAACCTGGTCAAAGAAGAAATAAAGAAAGAAATTAAACACTTCTTAGTATTTAATGAAAATGAAGATACAACATTCCCAAACTTATGGGACACAATAAAAGTGGTACTAAGAGGAAAACTCATAGCTCTGCAAAAGAAACAGGAGAGAGCATATGTCAGCAGCTTGCCAGCACACCTTAAAGCTTTAGAACAAAAAAGAAAGAAAGAAAGAAACCCAAGAGGAGTAGAAGGCAGGAAATAGTCAAACTCAGGGCTGAAATCAACCAAGTAGAAACAAAAAGAACTATACAAAGAATCAACAAAACCAAAAGCTAGTTCTTTGAGAAAATCAACAAGATAGATAAACCCTTAGCCAGACTAACCAGAGGGCACAGAGAGTGTATCCAAATTAGCAAAATCAGAAATGAAAAAGGAGACACAACAACAGAATCTGAAGAAATTAAAAAAACGATCAGATCCTACTACAAAAGCCTACATTCACCAAAACTGGAAAATCTGGAGGAAATGGACAATTTTCTAGCCAGATACCAGGTACCAAAGTTAAATTAGGAACAAATGAACCATCTAATTAACCCCATAACTCCTAAAGAAATAGAAGCAGTTATTAAAAGTCTCCCAACCAAAAAGAGCACAGGTCTAGATGGGTACAGTACAGAATTCTATCAGACCTTCATAGAAGACCTCATTCCAATACTGTCCAAACTATTCTACAAAATAGAAACAGATGGAGCACTACCAAATTCCTTCTATGAAGCCACAATTCCACTTATACCTAAACCACACAAAGACCCAACAAAGAAAGAGAACTTCAGACCAATTTCCCTTATGAATATCGACGCAAAAATACTCAATAAAATTCTTGCAAACCGAATCCAAGAATACATCAAAAAGATCATCCATCATGATCAAGTAGGCTTCATCCTAGGGATGCAGGGATGGTTTAATATACAAAATCCATCAATGTAATCCAGTATGTAAACAAACTCAAAGATAAGAACCGCATGATCATTTCATTAGATGCTGAGAAAGCATTTGACAAAATTCAACACCCCTTCATGATAAAAGTCCTGGAAAGAACAGGAATTTAAGGCCAATATCTAAACATACTAAAAGCAATATACAACAAACCAGTAGCTAACATCAAACTAAATGGAGAGAAACTTGAAGAAATCCCTCTACATCAGGGACTAGACAAGGCTGCCCACTCTCTCCTTACTTATTCAATATAGCATTCAAAGTCCTAGCCAGAACACTCAGACAGTAAAAGGAGATCAAAGAGATACAAATCAGAAGGGAAGAAATCAAAATATCACTATTTGCAGATGATATGATAGTGTACTTAAGGGACCTCAAAGGTTCCAACAGAGAACTACTTAACCTGATAAACAACTTCAGCAAATTGTCCAACAAATCAGTAGCCTTCCTCTACTCAAAGGATAAACAGACTGAGAAGGAAATTAAGGAAATGACATCCTTCACAATAGTCCCAAATAATATAAAATACCTTGGTGTGACTTTAACCAAGTAAGTCAAAGATCTGTATGACAAGAACTTTAAGTCTCTGAGGAAAGAAATTGAGGAAAATCTCAGAAGATGGGAAGATCTTCCATGCTCGTGGATTGGCAGGATTAATATAATAAAGATGGCCATTACAGATTCAATGCAATCCCCATGAATATTCCCACTCAATTCTTTATAGAGATAGAAAGAACAACTTGCAAATTCATTTGGAACAACAAAAAACCCAGGATAGCGAAAACTATAATCAACAATAAAAGAACTTCTGGGGTAATTATCATCCCTGACTTCAAGCAGTATTACAGCACAATAGTCATAAAAATTGTATGGTTGGTACAGAGATAGGCAGATAGATCAGTGGAACAGAATTGAAGGCCCAGAAACGAACCCACATGCCTATAGTCACTTGATCTTTGACAAAGGAGCTAAAACCATCCAATCGAAGAAAGATAGCATTTTCAACAAATAGTACTGGTTCAACTGGAAGTCAGCATGTAGAAGAATGCAAATTGATCCGTTCTTATCACCATGTACAAAGCTTAAATCCAAGTGGTTCAAGGACTTCCACATCAAACCAGATATACTCAACCTAATAGAAGAAAAAGTGGGGAAGAATCTCGAACACATGGGCACTGGGGAAAATTTCCTGAACAAAACACCAATGGCTCATGCTCTAAGATCAAGAATCAACAAATGGGACCTCATAAAACTGCAAAGTTTTTGTAAAGCAAAAGACACTGTTATTAGGACAAAATGGCAACCAACAGATTGGGAAAAGATCTTTACCAATCCTACATCTGATAGAGGGCTAGTATCCAAAATATACAAAGAACTCAAGAAGTTAGATTCCAGGGAGCCAAATAATCCTATTAAAAATGGGGTACAGAGCTAAACAAAATATTCTCAGCTGAGGATTATCGAATGGCCAAAAAGCACCTAAAGAAATGTTCAACATCCTTAGTTATCAGGGAAATGCAAATCAAAACAACTCTGAGATTCCACCTCACACTAGTCAGAATGGCTAAGATAAAAAACTCAGGAGACAGCAGATGCTGGCAAGGATGTGGAGAAAGAGGAACACACCTCCACTATTGGTGGGATTGCAAACTGGTAAAACCACTCTAGAAATCAGTCTGGAGGTTCCTCAGAAAATTGGACAGTGTACTACCTGAGGACCCAGCTATACCTCTCTTGGGCATTACCCAAAAGATGCTCCAACATACAACAAAGACACATGCTCCACTATGTTCATAGCAGTCTTATTTATAGTAGCCAGAAGCTGGAAAGAACCAAGATGCCCTTCAACAGAGGAATGGATACAGAAAATGTGGTACATCTACACAATGGAATATTACTCAGCTATCAAAAACAATGACTTCATGAATTTCATAGGCAAATGGTATGAACTAGAAAATAACATGCTGAGTGAGGTTATACAATCACAGAAAAACACACTTGGTATGAGCTCATTGATAAATGGATATTAGCCAAAAAGTTTGAATTACCCAAGATGCTATCCACACACCACAGGAAGCTCAAGAAGAAGGATGACCAAAATGCGGATGCTCTCACTCCTTCTTAAGGGGGGAAAATATTCATAGGAGGGGATATGGAAGCAAAGTTTAGAGCAGCGACTCAAGGAATGGCCATTCAGAGCCTGACCCACATGTGGTCCATATATATACAGGCACCAAAACTAGATAAGATTGATGAAGCTAGAAAATGCATGCTGAAAGGGACCGGATATAGATCTCTCCTGAGAGACACATCCAAAGCATGTCCAATACAGAGGTCAATGCTAGGAGCAAAACACCGAACTGAGAATAGGACCCCCTTGGTGTGAATTAGAGGAAGTATTGAAAGAATTGAAGGAGCTTGCAACCCGATAAAAACAACAATGCCAACCAACCAGAGCTTCCAGAGACTAAACCATTACCAAAAGACTATACATGGACTGACCCAGGGTTCCAACTGCATATGTAGCAGAGAATAGCCTTGTTGGGGCATCAGGGGAAGGAAAAGCCCTTGGTACTGCTAAGGTTGGACCCCCAGTGCAGGGGGATATGGGGGGCAATAATACAGGTATAGGGGGAATAACTGTATGGGGGAGGGGGAGGAGAAGGAATGGAGACTTATGAACAGGAAACTGGGAAGGGGAATAACGTTTGAAATGTAAATAAAGAAATATATCTAATAAAAAGTTAAAAGAAAAAAATTTATTTGGTATATACAAATAGATTTGCAAAGTTTATCAATTTTCACTGTTATTATTTTAAAATAATAAAGGTTCACATTAACAAAAAATTATGATTTAATGTTAGTTTAGACCTATGAGAATTCTGACATAAAGTACACTAATTATTACAATAATTAAATAAGTCACGACTGCGGATGACCAAAAGTATATGGGCATGCATGAAACTGTGTTCATCCCCAGCCTGGAGGGGTGGGAGACAGTATAAAACACCCAGAATCACATTTAGTGGGCTGGAGAGACAGCTCAGCGGTTAAAAGCACTGACTGCTCTTTGAGAGGACCTGAGTTCAAATCCCAGAAACCACATGGTGGCTCACAACCATCTGTAATGAGATCTGATGCCCTCTTCTGGTGTGTCTGAAGACAGCTACAGCAGTGTGTGTGTGTGTGTGTATATATATATATATATATATATATATATATGTGTATATATATATATATGTGCATATATATATATGAAATACATTTAGCATATGATCTATAGTCATGACATTAAGGAAAATACTTACTTAGAAACTGCCTTATGCCATGAAGGAAGGAGTGTAGGGAACTATTCTCTACTCTCTCTCTCCAAATGCTGGATATCCAACCCAAACACAGGTATAATCCCCTAATTCCTTGTGAGAAGCCAGGTCCAGAAGTACATTGGTTACCTTCATCTAGGAGACGATGGAAAAACCAAATAAATATTTGAATCTTCTGGAAATTTTAAAACCTTTTTTGCCCATGCTACCTCTTTTTTAAGGAGCATCTTTAGAGATGAGAAAAGTATTTAAAAATGCTGTTGTAATGTTTTTTAAGGAGATAATGGGAATACAAATTGGAAAAGAAGAAATAAAGGTATCACCATTTGCAGATGATATGATAGTTTGTATAAGGGAACCCCCAAAATTCTACCAGAGAACTTCTACAGTTGATAAACAATTTCAGCAAGGTGGCTGTATATAAAATTATATAAATGATAAACAGGTTAAGAAAGAAATTAGATAAACAACACACTCCA